>NC_045440.1:92363240-92512605 GCF_002776525.5 Piliocolobus tephrosceles
CTCCCAAAGTGCTGGGATTACAGGCTTGAGCCACCGCGCCCGGCCTTGAGTTAATTTTTGTATGTTGTGTAAGATAAGAGTCTAATTTCATTCTTCTACCGGTCTATATCCAATTTTCCCAGCACCTTTTATTGAAGAGACTTTCCTTTTTCCATCTTGTGTTCTTGGCACTTTTGTCAAAAATCAATTGATTGTAAATGTGTTGGTTCATTTCTGGACTCTCTATTCTGTTCCATTATTCAGTGTGTCTATGTGCATGCCCATATTATGCTGGTTTAATTATTATAGCTTTTTAATATAGTTTGAAATCAGGTAGAGTGATGCCTTCATCTTCGTATTTTTTTGTTTAAGATTGGCTTGTCTATTCAGGGGTGGGGGTGTGTGTGTGTGAGATTCCATCCGAAATTTAAGATTCTTTTTTCTACTTCTGAGAAAAATGACATTGAAATTTTATAGGGATTGCATTGAACCTGTAGATTGCTTTGGGTAGTATGGAAATTTTAACAATGTTAATTATTCCAACTCATAAACATGGAATATCTTTCCATTTCTTGTGTCTTCTTTCATTTCTTTCATCAATGTTTTAGAGGTTTTAGTGGACCAGTCTTTTACCTCTGATGTGGTTTGGTTTTGTGTCCCACCCAAATCTCATGTCAAGTTGTAATCCCTAGAATTAGAGGAGGGGCCTGATGGGAGGTGATTGGATCGTGGGGGTAGTTTCTAGTGGTTTAGCACCATCCCCAGTGCTGTTTGTTTAAAAGTGTGTAGCACCTCCCCTATCTCTCTTTTTCCCTGGCTCTGGTCATGTGAAGACTTGCTTTGCTTCCCCTTTGCCTTCTACCATGATTTTAAGTTTCTTGAGGCCTCCCCAACTATGCTCCCTGTACAGCCTGCAGAGCTGTGAGTCAATTAAATCTTTCTTCATAAATTACCCAGTCTCAGTCTCAGGTAAACCTTTCTTCTTCATAAATTACCCAGGCAGCATGAGAAAAAATTAATACAAACTCATTTGTTAAGCTTATTCTAAGAATATTTTGGTAGCTATTGTAAGTGGAATTGTTTTCTTGATTTCGGTTTCAAATAGTTTGTTGTTAGTGTATAAAAATACTACTAATTATTGTCTGTTAGTTTTTATCCTGCAGACTTACTGTATTCATTTATTAGTTCTAGCAGTTTTATGGTGGAATCCTTAGGATTATCTACATGTAAAATCATGTCATCAGAAAATAGAGACAATTTCACTGCTTTCTTTTCTATTTGGATGTATTTTATTTCTTTCTCTTGCCTGATTATTCTGGCAAGGACTTCCAGTACTGTGTTGAATAGAAGTGGCAAGAGTGGACATCCTTGTCATCAGTGTTAAGTATAATGTTAGTTATGGACTGTCATATATAGCTTTAAATGAGTTGAGGTACATTCCTTCTATATGTAATTTGTTGAGAGTTTATTATGAAAAAATATTTAATTTTTTCAAATGGCTTTTCTGTATCTAAATGAGATAATCATATCATTTTTGTCCTTCATTCAGTTAATGTGATGTGTCACAGTTACTGATTTGTATATGCTGAACTATCCTTGCTTCCCCAGTATAAATCCTGCTTGATCATGGTGAATGATCCTTTTAATGTAAGATTGAATTAAATTTGCTAATATTTTTATTGAGTATTTTTGCAACTGTAATTCATCAGGGATATTGGCATGTAATTTTCTTTTCTTTTCATGTCCCTGTCTGGCTTTGACATCAGGGAATGTGGCCTCATGTAATGAGTTTGGAAGTATTCTTTCCTCTTTTATGTTTTGAAATAATTTGAGAAGGATTGATACTAGTTCTGAAATATTTGGTAGAATTATTTAGTTAAGCTATTAAGTCCTAGGCTTTTCTTTCATGGAAGACTTTTTATTACATATTCAATCTCCCTATTCATTGTTGGACTATTTAAATTTTCTGTTTGTTTATAATTTAGTCTTCATAGGTTCTTTCTAAAAAGTTTTCCACTTCTTGTGGGTTATCCAATTTGTTTACAGTGATCTTTTATGATCATTTGTATTTCTGTGGTATCAATCTTCAGGGTCACAGGGTGTATTTCCTGGCTGAGCATTACTGCTGTTTGTGTTTTTCAGTTGGGCAAGGCTTCAAGCTGTGCTTGCAGAAGTTAAGCACTCTGAGGCTAGGCAGAGTCACTGCTCAAAACATGGGTCCAAAGGCTATACTCTGTAGCAATGCATATTTGAAGCTTTCCTCCTTGCCTGAGTGGGGCTTTGAAATGGGCTTTGAGTCTGGGTCAGGCCACTGTTTGAACTCAGAGGTTGGGCAGGTCTAGTCCCTAAGCTCTGCAGAAATGCATGTAACAGGACTCTCCCTTCCTGGGTGGGGCCTTGGAATAGGCTTTGGAATGGGGCCAAGCTACTGCTTGGTCTAGGCAGGACTCACTCCTGTGCTCTACAGAAAGGCACTATAGAGGGTGTCTCCTAGCTTGGGTGGAGCTTTGGGGTGGGCTCCGAGTCTGGGCCAGGCTGCTGATTGGACTCCCAGGCCAGGCACTAGCCCCTATGCTCTACAGAAATGTGTTGTGACTGTGTCTCCTTGCCTGGGTGGGGATCTGCTGTAGGCTCTGACACTAGGTGTGGAGGCTGGCTGCCTAGGGCTCTAGCCAGGTTGAACGTCCTGTGGTACTTCTGGGAGCCACCAGCTTGGCTTTGGGGGATGAGCTCTGCTGTTGGCTGGGATGATATCACTGGCCGAAACAAAGGGCTATCATCAAGATCCTTGAGCCTCCTTTTTGTGTTTCTATCTGATCCCAGGTGGTCTAGTCCCACTGTTATACCCAGTGTTCCCTTTGAGGTGAGATGGGGATGAGTTCCCTGATAAGTGTCCCTGAATACTGAGAAGCTGGATGACTACCTCTAGAGCTCTTTACTCACTATGGAAACTGTTGATTCAGGGGATCTTCCGTATGTGTTGTGTTGTCTTAAAGGAGGGAAATGATGATGTAGTCAAAGTGAAATCATTCCTCTTATCTTATGATATAATTTTATTTAGTTCTATGGTTTACACTCAGTCTAGTCCTAAGTTTTTGGGTTTTCACAAAGTTCTTTTCATCTGAGGATAATTGCTAACTGAAATATCTGTGGTAGAAAGTGAAGCCTGGGACCTCAGATTCACTCATCTTGCTGATGTGACTCCTCTGATGTTGCATTTTAAACAGGGATGTGAATAAAGCTTCACTGAGAAGTCCAAAAAGAGCTGAGGGAGCAAGATGTAAAGATAAATGAGGAAAAGTACCCTGGATAGAGTGAGCATGTCTGGTGTGTTTGAGGAAGAGTGCGGGGTCAGGGTAGCCCAAGCAAAGTGCATGAGGCAGATAGCAGGAGGTGAGTTCAGACAGATTGTGTGGAGTAGAGTAAATATTGTCAACCCTTGAAGAGAACTGAAGAGAATTAATTGGACTTCAAGTTATCTTCATTAGGCTTATGAATGTATTTAATGTGAATCTGTCTCAGAAGATAGTCCTCCTCAAGCTGTAGTCAAAGTCAGTTTTCTGAGGCTGCACGGATGTTGCAGGTGTTATATTACAGTGCATTTTGCATGGTGCCACCAGCCTGTGAAGACCCTGGAAGCCCTCTGGCTGTGTTGTCAGGGTGATCCATCACTGGCTATTTCCTCTCCTGTTGAATGGCCGTGCACACAGCATATGCCAATTGGGTCACTCCCTCAGTGGCCAGCCCAGTCCCTCCTCTTCAACGCATAGTGTAGGGAAAATGTGCAACCCGCATATATACACACACAACAGATGCATCATCACCCCACAAAGGCAATTGGGTGGAGCAGTCTTTGTTACCTTTTGGTACACAACTCCCACCATACTCTCTTGTTACTTTTTTTACTCTTCAGTGTTTCCCTTGATACTCACCTTGAACCTACTTAACCTGAATAAAAGTCCTGGTGAAAGCAAATGTAAAGGGAGTATATGGGGTAATTTGTGACTCTACCCAATATCCTCGCTTGGCCCGAGCACCCTGCCAAGGGTCCCAGAAATGTAGCTTTGAAATTTGCATAGCGTGTAGAACATGGACCTGAAAACAAACAGACTGAGAATTAAATATTGATTTTTCCCATATAGGAGAATCACAATTTCTGTACACAATATTTTATTTCTAAAATGGGTGCAAAATACTCTTGCTAAAAAGATCCAAAGGCAGATTCTATTTTTCAGAATTCATTATCCTGCTTTATAAGCTTCTAATGTAGAATGCAATTTGTTTATCTCGTCAATATTAATGTGTTTTATATTTTTGATCAAATTGTGTATGTTGAAATGGGTTCTTAAATTTCTATTTACTTTCTAGATTAAATCTTACCACATAAAGAATTATCTCCTTTGTGAACAAATGTGTCAAAATCAACTTGGATCTGCTTGATGGTTCTTACACCTTCAGCGTTCATAAGACAACATTTTTATGTCACCAGATATAACCCAGATGGTACATATTAATTTATATATGGATATTGAAAAAATGTATGGTTTCCATCTGAGGTCTTTAAAGTATGATTTTTTAAATTGATGTGAATATTGCTTTTTTTTCAACTTGCACTGTAATACAGTCAAAATATGACTCCCAGGTGGATGAACAATTATCTGTTTCATTTGGCATCATTCTTGTATTTCTGAGCCATGACTTCTGAATGAATGTATGTCTTTTCAGACCTGGTTTCAACTGGCTGAAGAGCATTTTGATAGTGTCAAGTAACTCTCATTACACTGAAAGACAGTGCTGATAAGATAAATTTAGAACATCTTTCATCTCATTTTCAATATTAACAACTGTCATATAGTCTTGTCAGCAAACATAAATGTGTGATAAAGTTTAGACATTTTAATGCTTTAGTCTCTCCTGTTTTGATAAATATTAGACATAATGTGGTAATGAAACCCCATCCCAAGATCTCTAGGTTTTCAGGAAAAAATGGTTCATCCTAAGCTCATTATAAAACTATACACAAAAGAAATTGTAGGGTCAATTCAATAAACAAATCTGAGACTTTGGTCTCCTGTTATCCTTTCCTTCATTCCAGGAAGAGTCTAAAGTATACTGTTTAAAAGTAACAATATGAACATTTTGTAATGGTCTTTGAGTATATCTTTCAAAAGAGATCTGATAAGGATTACTAAAGAAAAAATACTTTCTTCACATTTCTCTTCTTCTGCTTCCATCTCTTCCTTTTTCTTTTCTATATTATTCTGCTTTAGCCTATTGTTACTTAATGGACATCAATACCAGCATCCTCTTTGTGTATTTTAATCATGCGTGGATAAACAGACACACTTCAGTGGCCAGAAATTTTCTCACAAATTAGAATAGAATTAATATGCTATGATTCCCACTTATCCAAAATAATATATGAATATCATAAGCATTGGTCAAAACATATCTTTGAACATAGAATAGAGGTCAGTTTAGCAACACCATCCCCCATCAACCTTCTGTTGTGAAACTTAGATAATTAATTTACATTTGGCTTTCCTTATTGTTTTGCATACAAATTAGAATGCTTAAAGCCTCCAACAAACTTGGTCACTGAGTCAAAGAAAGAAAGGAAGATGAGAAAATAGAGAAATTGCTCAGCAGACTATATACATTCCTTAAAAGAATTATGTGTTCACCTATGTATCCAGTATGCACAAAGCTGCCCAAACAGACCAGTCATCCATTCCTGTAATGTTTAACATTCTCTTTTATAGTTGTATAAAAACACAAGGACAATCTTTTATCTTTCCTTTCTCTGTTCTCTCTTCCCAGGGAGGGAAGAAAAACAAAAAACAAAAAACAAAAAATAAACAAAAAACCAAGCAAAACATGGACACACACACACACAAGAACACAGTCTCCCAGAATTTCCCACAATTCACTGTGGAAGCAGGAAAGTTGCTGTAAAGAACACAGGTGCTGAGAGGAGAAAGCAATTCTGTGCCGCATGCAGAAGAGAGAAGTGTATGCCTTGTCCCAAACCAATATCACATGCTATCACATAGGAGAGGAAGCCACACCTCTGAGGTGCCACTGAATCCTTCTAGGTGAAAACAATTGCTCTTACTTTAGCCTGCTGAGGCTTTCACTGCATAAGTTGGGCACAGGTCCGGAGACCAATACCAGAGTGAAAAAACAGTGCTCCTCCCAACCCAGTCCCTTTGGAACTCAACCACCTTGGGGTAGGCAGATACTAAGATAGTACCCAGTAATCCTTGCCTCTTGGCATTCATGCCCATCTGTAATACCCTCTCCTTGAGTGAGGGCTGGACATACTGACTTGCATCTAACCAATAGAAAATGGCAAAGGTAATGGATGTCACTTCTATGATGAGGCTACAAAATATTGTGACTTCTGTTTGGCCCTCAGACTTTTGTTTCCTTGATTTTCATGCTCTGATAAAGCAAGTTGCCATGTGGAGACACCCACATAACAAGAAACTGGGATGGCCTCTGGCCAATAGCCAGCAAGAAACCAAGACCCTCAGCTTGACAGCCTGCAAAAAAGTGAGCTCCTCAGCCTAACAGCCTGTAAGAAACTGAATCCTGCCAATACCACTGAACTTGGAAAAAGATATTTCCTCTGTTGAGCCTTCTGATTACACCACAGCCCTTGCTGATACTTTGATTGAAGCCTTTTGGAAAACTCTGATGCAGTGGATCCAGAGAAGCTCTGCCCAAATTTCCAACCTACAAAAACTGAGATAATAAAGGTGTATTGTTGTAAGCCACTAAATTTGTGATAATTTGTTTCACAATAGTAGATAACTAATACACCTCCCAACAGGGTACTTCCAAAATTCCTGTTCTGCTTGTGAATGAAGTCCCAGCAGTCTGACTCACCTTTTCTTGAGGAAAGGCTATAGCCCATTTCAGGCTGAGCTGGTACCTTATAACAATACATCCACTAACTTCTTTCCAAGAGGCAAGACTACAGAAAACGTTTTGTATTATCTGGGTGTTTCATTTTTCTACACTCTCCTTTCCTCAAGAAAAACTGAGAATTAACTGAAGAAATTTTCTTACATCTTTAATTTGTGCCAGGGGTGTAGCCAGAGAATTGAAAGCTTCAAGTCACAGAATAAACAAATTGCATAAAAGTCCAGATGCTGCACCTCTCAAAACTACTTTATATTCATTTTCTTTCAGGATAAGAACCACTTTATTTAAGCTGTATCATGAAATTAGTAATTTAAAATATTTATAAGGATTAATTACCGATTATTATTGATAAAACCTAATGGTTATGTTTACACTAGTAAAATGTGCTCTTCTATTTTAACTGGACAACATATGCATAGGATGTAACTGACAAGTTTTTCCCCCTATATTGTTTAAAATGCATTTTTTTCAAAGTAAAACTTGATTTCCAGGGTCAGACATAAACCTCTAATGCTATTTTTGTTGACAGCAGCAGAAAAATCATCACTGACTTTATCACTTCGGAGATGACTACTGCAGAAACAGTAACTGAATATAAGAGGGTAGGCTAGGCACCTGGGATGAAGTACTTGCTGCTTAATGCAGATCTTCAGTCTCTACACTTCCATTAATGCACTGCATTCAGATAGTATGGTTTGGCAACAAACAAAAGCAACAGTTTAATGGAAGTAATGAAAACTGTTCTACATTATTTTCTTTCCTTATCCCACAAATTAGAAAATATGCCTGGCAGTTTTGCTAACAGTTCAATAATGCACTTCATTTTGCTACTATTCTCAATGAATTTTCTCAGTTTCTTGTTTAATAAATCAATGCCAAAATAAAATTTGGAGGTAAACAGATTTTAATTGAGTCTTTGTGATGTTATGTATCTTGGAATTTGGAAGTCATAGAATTATACATAATTTTACTGATTTATTTTGTTTAAATATTTGGCATTGAGTATTATAACAGGTTTTTGATGGGAAAACAAATATCTAAGACACTCTCTTTGAAGACTCTCTATGACATTTGAGGAAGAACTGGGGACATTCAGGGAGAGCTTCTGCCAGAGCTTTTAATTTCTCCCAAGTCTTAAATGTTGTTTTCTTGATCAGAATTGTGGATGCTGAGATTCAAAATTAATAATGCATACTAACTTGCCAGTTGGTAAACTTAGTTCTTTTGGTGATATTTGGTTTTTATTTGTCAAAAAAAGTTGCTCATCCAACCAATAGTCAGAGACCTTCATATACACTGTCATTTATAATACCCACAACAATCACTATCCAAAATGAGAGACACTCTAGCCCTTGCTTGATGCTCTTATATCATGAAAAACAAAAGGGCATAAGGAGAAGTGTTTGTAAAGTTGATATGAAATATAAAGGGTGTTTTCATAAAGCAAACCTAGTCTTGTTAAAAGTGCTGTACTCTGTCGCACTAGCAAAGTTCACTCTAAAAGTATGTTCTCATAATTCAAGGTAACAACAACAAAAGAGTGTCTTTACCTGTCACTCTCCTTCCTGACTTAGTTCACTAAAACATTGCATCCTTACTCAAGAAACCATTACCTGAAAAGCAAAAACATGAGATAGAAACCAAGGCCAGGCACAATGCCTCACGCCTGTAATTCCAGCACTTCTGGAGGCCAAGGTAGGTGGATCACCTGAGTCCAGGAGTTTGAGAACAGCCTGGGCAACATAACAAAACCCTGTTTCTACTAAAAATATAAAAATTAGCTGGGCATGGTGGCTCACACCTGTAGTTCCAGTTACTTGGGAGGCTGAGGCAGGAGGATTGCTTGCGCCTGGGAGGCAGAGTTGCAGTTAGCTGAGATTGTGCCACTGCACTGCAGCTGGGGTGACAGAACAAGACTCTAAAAAAAAAAAAAAAAAAAAAAAAAAAGGAAGGAAAGAAATAAGAAACAATTTTCAGTGTTAAGTTTCAATGTCTTTTATTTTGAGAAATTGATAAAAATTGTAAAAGAATGTGGGAAGGCATGTAAAAAGAGTTTTTTCTGGAAGAAAAAAAGTAGAATAGAAATATATGTTATATGGTAGATTTTACTATTGTGGTCGATTGTATGCTCCAAAAATGGACACAGTGACATCCTTCATCCTACACATACTTATAATGTAACTGTGCCATTCCTCCCATTGAGAGATGGATCTATGTTCCCTTCCCTCATAGCTGCATAAACTCCTGGCCGTGGTAGGAGTTACAGTGTATGGCCTCCAAGGCTAGTCATAAAAGAGGATATACCTTCAGCATAGCTTTGTAGAAGAGCTTGCTCTTGGACCACAGTCTCTTTGCCATTAGAGAGCTGTATCAGATGGAGTGGACTGTGTGGAGAGAAACCAATACCGTACACTCTGTAGCCCCAGCTGAGTGTGGTCCAACTATCAGTCAGCAATTACCAGATATGAGTGGTTAGTCTTCAGATTATTCCAGCCCTTGGCTGTCAAGTTATCCATAGTTTTTCTCTCACCACAGCTAATAATGCTGTATAAAACAAATGCAAGCTCTCCCTGGTGGGTCTCACCTATATTAGAGATTTCTGAACAAAATTATTGATTGGGGTGACATGTTTCACAATAAATAATTAATGGAAAAGACTTATCTCCATTATGTAGATGAGGCAACTAAAGTTCATAGTGGATATATGATTTAACTAGTAACAGCACTATTAAACTACAGAGACTGAGTGAGCTCAAGTTCTATTCCCTTTATCTATATAGAATTTTTTTGAAGTTTGTTCCTGAGTAACTATTTGGTGAAATGGAAAGTTTGTCTTCAGTGGTCTTGGTTTCCTCTCAGATACACCTAAAAATATTTAATGCTTATGTCTCTACTGGGAAATTACAAGTTCATAGATAAGATGTTTCCCATGACTTTTACAATGAAGAAAGTATTTTCAGACCACCATGGTGATAAGGCAATTTCTGTTTTCTAGTTTCACGTCATTCATGAGTTCATCTGGTTTAGATCTTCTTTTGCCCTCATTCCTTAGAATGTCTGCTTAAATTTTGGCAACATTCAGTTGAAAATAAAGGCTGAATACCTGATAATTAACTGTATTGCTGCTAAAAAGAAACAGTGCAAATACAAATAGAAAGGAACTACTTAGCGTCTCATTTACAGTCTCCTTATGCACATTTATTCCACTTATATTTGATTTCTCTTCTATTACTATTGATATTACAAAATGTAACCTTGTTGAACATTTACAATTATGCCTCATTCTTTGTCTAATCATCTCAGGTGTTACCATATACTCAGGAAGTGCTACTGAAGTGTTTCCTATGGGACTTAAAGAAAGATTGAAGGGTAAATGTCATCTTAGAACTTACAAAGGCAAGAATTCCACTCTTGACACTTCCTCTCATCCCCTACCTGATTGCTCACAGATGTCACACTTAGAAAGCAATATCTTTTTTTTTTTCTTTTCTTTGTTTTTTTTTTTTTTTTTTTTTTGAGGCGGAGTCTCACTCGGTCACCCAGGATGGAGTACAGTGGCACAATCTTGGCTCACTGCAACCTCTACCTCCCGGGTTCAGGCGATTCTTCTGCCTTAGCCTCCTGAGTAGCTGGGACTACCGGCGTGTGCCACTGCACCTGGCTAATTTTTTGTATTTTTAGTGGAGATGGGGTTTCACCATGTTGACCAGGCTGGTCTCAAACTCCTGACCTCATGAGCTGCCCCCTCCTCGCCCCCGGCCTCCTAAAGTGCTGGGATTACAGGCGTGAGCCACCACGTCCGGCTGGAAAGCCATTTCTTAAAGTCGTTTATTGCAAATCTTCTTCCTTTGCTTCATATTGTCAACTAATAATTATTTAACATCCATTTGATATTTGGAATTGTATATCTTCCTATTGTACAACTTCCTATCAGATTTTAGGTAAGAGGCAAAAAGCATGTGATAGAGACTTTTCAATTACCAAATTAAGATATAAATGCTGGATTGATTCTCATATAGTTGCTAGTGTCATACCTTTATCAGAACACTGAGAAGCCCCCATTTCATTGCCCCAGAACTTTACCTTAATGTACTTGTTTAGAAAGATAGTTTGGAAATCCTGACCCACTTCAGGTTAACAGTACGAAGATGCTTGGTAAGTTTGGTAATGTTAACAGTAGTAAGATGTGATAACGTAACCAGAGGAAACAAGACTTTTTATCTGAAACATCATCTATCAAGGACAGCAGCTTGAGACAGTTTTTTAAACTATACTATGAGCATTTGAGTATCACAGTTTATCTTCTCAAAATGCTAGTTTAAACGAGTACACAAGATGAGATTAAATGAGGAAAAGAAAAACAACAGACGGTTGTTATTGGGGGTTTACTATATCCAAGGAATTTAATATATATATATATATTAAATTATATTTATATATATATATTAAATTATATATATATATATATTTCCTGATTTAATTCATACAGAAACCCAGTGACATAGATTGTGTTGCTCATTTACAGCCATGAAAACTGAAGTCTGCACATGAAGTAACTAAACCAAATCCACTAGCTACAACATAGCAGAGGCAGGATTCAAAACTCTGCAGCTCCAAAGTCCAAGCTCTTGCTACCAGGCTATGCCTCTCTCAATAGACGTGTACTTGGGAGTAGTCTGTCAGCTAAGAATGCACATTTAAGGCAGTTTTTGTATCCTGACACTGCCATTTGATCACATATGTGACCGTTCACTCTCTGGATATTAGTTTCTCAATCTCTAAAATGAGGATAATTCCTGATATGGATTTAGAGATTATGTAATGCCTTACAGAGCCCTCAGTAACTTGTCGCTGTTATTATTTCATGATATGAAGAACATAACTTTTCAGTCTGCTCCCAATAATTTGTGGGAGGCAAAAGAAAAAGAACAAAGTTATTTATGTTTCAGTCACCATGGCACTGCAGTTTTGCTTAAACAATACTGTTTTTTGTTTTTGAGATTGTCTTGTCCCTTTAACTTTTTTTCTTCAAAGCACCTGACAAACATGAGTCAATTCATTTTTCTCTTTTTTTCATTATTAGTTTTCATTGCCCTCCTTGTCAAGTTGCATTTAATAATTTATCAATTATGCCTGATCAGGCCTGCTTGGCTGGCACAGCTAAGCTATAAAGAAGAACATGAACAGATGTCAAAAATACATTTGTTTTCTCTTTTTTGCCAAATGCCAGGCAAGGAATGGCACCGTTCTGCTTGCCTGCCCCTTTTACTGGTGAGTAGTGCAAAATGGTTCACACAACATCTGCTTTTCTAAAGACCTGCTAGCATTGCCCACGTATCTCCAGATGTTGTCACGCATAAACACAAATATCTGTAGGACTGAAAGTGAACAAATTCTCTTGGGATGCCAGATTCAGTGTTGTTTTGTTCTGTTTTGTTCTGGAGCCTGGGAAAATGGTAAAGGAATGGAGTATGGATCTAGTATTTTGATTGCATTTGCAGAAGATTATTTTCCCTCTGTAAATTGACTGCCATTTTAATAACACAGTACTGAAGTGAAAGTTGCAGGTTAAGCCCCTTAGCTATGCCCACAACCTCAGGAAGAATGAAAAGGGATGATACATTGCAGAAAAGATCCTACTGTGAGACAACCAAACCCACATCAAGGCTTCAGAGAACAAAACAAGAATTTACTTCTCGACTCAGGAAAACTATGAATCATTATTAAAGTGAGTTCAAAATATAAGGAGGTCCTTCCTGCTCTCACCGCCTCTCTTTGCCACCATTACCATCCTTCCTAAAACTGTGGATCACTCTGCCTCTCCTTTATGATTCCAATTCTTTCTGTTGTCCTTAGATGAGTGCTCTCGGTCATTTGTTTGCCTCCAAATTCCCCCTCAATGGAGCTTGGGTGGGTGGGGCAAGGAGCTCATTTTAGCTCTTGTACCTATAAGGAAAGAATGAAGAAAAGTCACCCCTCCTGGTCCAGTATCAGAGGAAAGGACATATAAGAGCAAAGGTTTTCCTCATTAGGAGAAATCATCTCAACATACTTAGGTATTTGGAGTTAAGTAGCTCTATCTCTTCGTGAGTGTTCTAGTTTAGTCTAGGCCACACACCTAAAAGGGGCATCTATGTCCCAGAGGAAAGGAGATAAATCTTGTTATGCCATAATGAGAATAGAAATTATGACTTGAAGTTGTGTTGTTATTCATGTTCCTCTTCCTGCATGGATCTCTAGCCTTATCCTGTGACAGCAGGTCTAGATTGACAAATGGAAGAGCATCGTCAAATAGCATTTTCATGACAGTCACTGAACATTTTATTGTAGAACTGGAGTCACAAACTTTCTTCTGTAAAGGACCAAATATTACAGATTTTCATCTTTGCAGGATGTATAATCTCTGTCACAACAACTCAAATTTGCCATTGTAGCATGAAAGAAGCCATAGACCTTGCAGAAATGAATGGGCATGGCTGTGTTCTCTAAAGCCTTATTATAAAAAACAGGCAGTGCACATGTGCATGAGCACACACTCACACAGAAGGTGGCAGACTGGATTTAGCCCATAGGTCATAGTTTGCTAAACTCGGTTATAGAAAGGAGAAGTGAATATATATTAAACTATTATAAGAAATCACAGTTACTTTTGCACCAACCTAATATTTGTGACTATTACTCTGTGGGTCAGTGAGGAATATTTTTCTGTCCCTCTCTGGATGCTTTATTTCATGACTGGAATTTGAACATCTCACTACTCTTCTTTGATCTGTTTGCTTTATGCAATAAGCATATTTTCAAAAATGACCAAGATATGAACCCTGTCTTCGAGCAGTGAAACAATGTGTTATATGTAGGACATAGTAGAAACAAGGAAGAGATATGTTAGAAGAGTAGGAAAGCTTCATAGAGGAAGTAACAAAGCCCAAATCTTGAAAGTTTTACTGGAATTTACTATATTGGGTATCCCAGACATTGTGACATTCTAGGTATAACAATGAGGTCTGCCAGCAAAGTAAAAAGAAAGACATGAAAAACCATGACCCATTTGGGGAAAAGTAGCATGTTCTGCAAAAGTTTACTCAAAGGTGAAACTAGGTTGTCATGGTGAGGTAAAGTTGTAGAAGGAGGCAAAGTTAGATTACAGAAGCCCTTGTATACCATTCTAAGGCACTGTAGGTTTCACCGATGCTTTGCTCCCTTCATGTGGAGTGGAATCATGGGCAGAGATCCCTGTCAGGTTAGCTCAGTATAAGGGCTGAGTCCCACTCTGCTGCTTGATTCCTCACACGGTCACTGCTGTGTGCCATTGTTCAACCTCTCTGTGCCTCAATTCTTCCACATTTAGAAGGGGACAATGATAATATAATTAATGCCTACTGCATGGAGTTATTATGAGGATTAAATGAATTAATATTCATAACACCTTTGAACAGGATCTGCAACACAGTAAGGTGGTATACTGGGATTATACTCAGGAACCACCTGATGGGACTTTTTTTCCCCCCTAAAACACATTGACCATTTATGAATAAAAAGAAATAAAAATATTAGGGCAGTCCAGGAGAAAAGTTCTGAGCCTGAATTTTAGCACTGGGGATAAAAAAGAGGAGGTAGTTATGAGATATAAAAAAGAGGTATATTAAAAAAAGGTTTAATTGCTGATTGAACGGGCATGACATATCCTTAGAGACAACTGAACATCTCAGCAGAGACTAGTTTTAGTTTGCCATGTGGGTGAATGGCAGTGAGATTTCTGGCATAGAGAATCCCAATGAAGAAGAATCGGGGAGAGTACTTAATATGCTATTCATTTCCTGCCCACACTCCTTTATTTAGAAAACAGCCTCTCTTTCCACAGCTGCTGGATGGGGCATTCCTTGTGCATGGGGTGCTCATCTAATTTATTATCTAAATGGAGGCATGTTAGCGATTGAGAATAGAAAGCTGCCAATAATGACTACAGAACAGCAGGAATGAGCTAGGATTCTCCAGAGCAAAGTGGGGTACATGGTCTCCCCACCTGTGAAGCACATGATCCCGTGCCAGTCTACAGTTGACTGCGAGCAAATGCCTCACTCCGATTTTTGCAATAATATGTTTTCTGCCTAGAATTTAAGACTAATAAATTGAAAAATTATTTGTTTAGTCAAAAAGTAGTTACTGAGCATTAACTATATACCAGGAAAGGTCCCAGGCACTGTTGATATAGCATTTAACAAAGAAGAAAAAGCTCTGCCTTGATGGAATGATATTCTAGTAGAAAACTAGATAAAAGATAAATATATAAATATTGTCTGAGAATGGTAGGTTCTGGGGAGAAAAATCAACCAAATAAGGTGGTAGAAAATGGTAGGGTGCTGCTTTTAGATTGGGTGGTTACGAATAGGGAACTATTTGAGGAGGTGATATAAGCAGAGATGTGAATTAAATAGGAAAAAAGTTTGATGTGTGTGAGCAAGAGAATGACTCATGTGTAGTGAAGGAGGAAAAGGGTAATAGAAAATAAGAATAGGGAGGATACAGTTGATAACTGGAAAGCAGTCCGTCAGAACTGAGACTAAATTTGGTTCCTGGCTTTCCATAAGTATTCAGTTGGTTGCATACACAACAGATACTCTAATTCCTTTACTGTCTTCTAATCACAGCTGAGTATTGGCAAATGCTTGGCTTGGAAATGGACAGGGCAATAGGTTTGGTCAAATGTATAGTAAAGTCAAGTCTGATCTGGATCTTCTTCAGAAGTTGCCCCCACTTTTGAAAAGAACTAAATGAATCTCCTTTCTTTCTCTGGATGCCTAGAATTGCAGCCAGCATGTTGTGACTTCCTATGAGGGAAGTGGCCCAAGCTTAAACAAATGTGGCAAGGAGGGCTGAGTAGATGTCATGTTTATCCTTCCATGTCCATGGGCTTTTTTGTTGTATCCTTTTAGTAAGTCAATTTTTACTTAAATGACCTAGAGTATGTTTCTACCCCTTCCAGCAGAGCATCTTAATTTCCCTTTTGAACATGCTGAGTTTGATGGACTCATGAGTCTCTCAAAGAGGCAATGTCTAATTTGAAGTTAAAGGTCCAGGGAGTCAGAGATAATCATAAGAGAATCATTAACATGTCCCACCACAGAAATGGTTGGAATCATCTCGTTAGGGTGTGATACATGGAAGGAATGAGGGCTAGGCACAGACTAGAATACTAGGCTTACCGCTACATTTGAGTGGACAGTTCTTAAAGGAGTGAAGCTGAGCTAAGGGAACAGGAATGAGAATCAATGGAGGGGACTTGTTTTCCCCCTAAAACACATGCTGTCCCCACTGGGGGATTCTGGCATGCTGCTGGTCATCGGGGAGCTCAACACAGCAGTGGGCAGAGGAAGGAGTCAATACAGAATACTGAGAAGAAAAAATCAGCTGGGGCCAGTGGCTCATGCCGGTAATCCCAGCATTTTGTACGGCCAAGGTGGGAGGATCGCTTGAACCCAGGAATTTGAGGCCAGCCTGGGCAACATAGCAAGACCCCATCTCTAAAAAAAAAAAAAAAAATAGCTGGGCATGGTGGAGCACATATGTGGTCCCAGCTGCTTGGGACACTGAGCCAGGAGGGCCACTTTAGCCCAGGAAGTTAAGGCTGCAGTGAGTACAGCCCTGCCACTGCTTTCCAGCCTGGGCAACAGAGCATGACCCTGTCTCAAAAAATGTTAAAAGACCCAAAAGGTAGAAGAAGACATCTCCTCTCTGATTTAGTTTTTTCATTTGAAGCAGAGAATTTCTCCTATTTTGTGGATTCTTATTCTAATTTGCTTTGGTAAACGCTGGAGTTGGAGGGGCTCTATCCAGAATGTTCCTGGCATAGACTCACCTCTTTGGCACAGCCAGTGAGCTCCTTCTAATCGTTTCTGGGCCCCCGCTCACAACACCTGTGTCTGGCTCAAATCTCTCATCTCAAGAGATGGTGCTAGGGCCATATTAGGAGGAGATGTATTTTTAAATCCCTTAGAAAATAGCACTGGCAGTAATTGGCTCTTAGATCTCAGTAATGCTTACTGGTTTGATCTATAAAAATATATTTCCTCCCTCCACCCCTACCCATTGCCTTATTTTCTCTTCATGTTGGGAAATGATTTTTCATTTTATTTCGTACTTTGTTCTGTGGAGTCCTGTACCTATTTCACAAATAGGAAAGAAAAGAAAAATCTCTATATTTGTTTTCTTGCTGCTGCTTAAATATTGATCTTTAGAAATTTATGAAGGATTGCCTGAGGCCTCCTAGGAAGTCTAAATTGGAATTGTGATTTTTCTTCTTGTTGCTTTGTATGAGTCATCAGGAATAAGTATTTTTGTTATTTTTGATGATTATTTTTGAAATAACACTAACACTTTTCTTGGGGCTTAATTCACTGCTGCAGAGGATGTCACCACTGCTTAAAAGCTCTTGGGCAGTCAATGCTGTCTGTAATTGTTTGATAGAAGTTCTATGAAATTCCCTTTTCCAGTATGCTTAGCACACGTTGTTACTACACTTAAGTAAATGTTTTTCCCACAGTTGTTTTTAACAGTCCTTAGAGATTCTAGAAACCTCCTGTAAGAAGGTTGTGACCCTCTGGTTTTTTGTGACTGTGTGTCCAGAAGGAAATTGACTCATATATGAAGAGGCTATGCTTCTAAGGAAAATTCTGACTCGGTAACTTAAGGTTGCTCTATGAAGCAAATAAGACCGCACACAGTATCCTTCCCTTTATTCTGCTTTTGTTTCTTTTGAAGGAAAATGCTGATATTGTCTGTCACTTTTTATGATATATACAAAATTCATGACAACTAGAAGAAATATTCCTTTTAAAAAGTGTTAAATAAAAGAATATACCTGCAGGTGTATAGGTGATGGAGGTGCTGGAATAACAACAGCCTTGAGTGGACTGTGAAAAATCAGTGACAGTTGAAGATGTTGGAAATACTCACCATTGATTCTGCCTTCTCAGTACCATGGAGAGAAGTCTACACTAAGCAAAGGAGTATTGGCTATTTGGAAGGTTAAAATAGGTTACTTGTAAGTTTTCAAACAATAAATTGTCCAAAGTGTTCAAGAGACGTTTTTTTTCTTAGTAACAAAGGAGAGAAAACCTTTTCTTTCATAGAATGAGTTAACGAGATTGATGCTTACGTAGTTTGGGCTATGGATCTTCCAATGAATATTTGTCAGTTAGGCTTACTACCTACGTAAAGAACAAATGCTTCCTTATGATGTGGAGACATAATTAAACTGGAAGGTGGCAAAACTGGTACTGAAAGAGGGAGCATTTGCTGGGCAGCTGATTCTATGCATTAGTGGGATTTTCAATTTCATCCTGGCTTCACTTCTACTTATTTCTGTACTCTGCAGTGGATAGAAATTGAAAATCAACCCCTTAATCTATGTTGAAAGTAAGAAAAAAAATTAGAATAACTTTGACTATTTTTAAAATCTATCATTCATGGAACATTAACTACATAAACCAAGAAATATAAAAATGCAAGAAGAACCCACCATTACTCACTGTTTTGTTTTAAGGTGTGGCTCATTGTTCAACTTTCTTTTATATTACGAGTATTCCCCCTCCCTCTCCATGTCTTTGTACCATAAGAAAGTTTTTAAAAATAAAAAAACTATAATAAAAATTATAAGACACTGTAAATGAATGGTTTTAGTCATCTGAATTTTCTGTGACCCTTAGAATTAAGGGGGGAAAAAACACAATAATTATGGCCAATAATAATTCCTCCTTATTTGAAGAAATTCAACAGTTTTAGAACCAACTTTGAACTATACAACCTGGCATATACACATTAAAAGAAAACACACACACACACACAAAATTGTTTACTAAGTAAGAACAAGAATTCATTAAAGAGACACGCCAGCTATAGGAAGTTGCGATTTTAAATGTAAAGAGAGGAGGCAATGGTACCTGACTTTTTACATTTTGATTTATATTGGCTTCTTTCCAGAAAATACTTTCATTGGCTTTCAAAAACAATTTATTTTGTCTCCAACCCTTAGACTGAAACTGTCTTCAACTGAAAATCCAAACACCTAGATTTTACTTTTCATTTAGGCAAAAATGTATTTGGAGCCAGGCATGGTGGATCACAACTGTAATCCCAGCACTTTGGGAGGCCAAGGTGGGCAGATAACCCGTGGTCAGGAGTTTGAGACTAACCTGGCCAATATGGCAAAACCCCATCTCTACTAAAAAAAAAAAAAAAAAAAAAAAATTAGCCAAGCATAGACTTGCATGCCCATGGTTCCAGCTACTTGGGAGGCTGAGGCAGGAGAATCACTGGAGCCCAGGGAGCAGAGGTTGCAGTGAGCCAAGATCACACCGTTGCACTGGGTGACAGAGCAAGACTCCATCAGAATAATAATAATAATAACAAATAAATACATAAATAAAGCACAATTGGTCTCTACCCGCTGGAAAACAAGCAGGTATTGCTGTGTGTTTCACAGACATGGATCATGAAGGGGATAAAATGAGATAACTTGTTAAGTGCTAAGAAATATTCTGTATAAACCCAAGCTATTGTAATTACTTAATATGAGTCTCATCTCTGGAGGCTGTCATGATGGATTGTTTGCCAGCTTAGCCTTAAAAATGTCAGGCATCACAGACAGGGAAACCTATAAATGAGAAAGTTGGCTGCAGTCAGTCCCAGGGGCCTCTCTGGCACTGGTGCTGTGGGGACTCACAGTTTAATCAGTTAAATCTGCATCAGGAAGTCATCTCCCCTTCTGCTGCACCCGCTGATGTCACAGAGGTCCTGAGCATCAAGCCAACACCTCCTGCTGAGTAGCAAAACACTTGTGCCACCTGCCATCCTGGGGAAAACAACCATGCTGCTGGAGAGTATAATCAATGGAGAGAGAGCCCGGTCACTTCTGCCATCTCACTCTCCTCCCACCTGGGAATAGAAGTGACAACTATTGAGCCATCAGAATGAAAATCTTTACCAGCCCTGCAGTGATCCAGGTACACAGAGTGACCTGCAACACTACAGCTTTAGGAAGGATATTGATTGTCTTATCTAATAGGAAAACGTGAACCCAGTTTATATTTTAGATTCACTCTGTTTCAGGCTTTCTCACTTTGGTTCTTTCACACATATTCAACAAACATCCATTGTCTGCAATGTTCCAGGCACTGTTCTAGGTCATATGAAAAATTAGAATTGAGCAGACATAGCCACTTACTCAAAGAGTTTACTGTTCAGTAAAAGGAATGAAGATGACTGCAATATAAAGTTATAATAATACAAGATAGGTGTCAATTTGCATATATATTTATATAAAAATGAATAAAATATTGAGGCTATTTTTATTTAATAACATCTCAGGATACTATAAGAGATGAAGAGAAAGGCCAATGGATTGAGATTCGCTAATGACTCAAGGTATGATAATTACTATTCTCAGTTGTTTTTTAAAAAAACTTTTCTTCATGTAATGATCTACGGGCATTTTTGTACGATCTGGGGATACCAAAATGACCAAAACTGACAAAAATTTATGCCCTCATGAAGCTTTCATACTAGATGGACACAGAGCAGAGGGCAAGAAAGTGTCCAAGGGATCTGGAGGGGCAGCAGAGAATCACAGCACAACCTGGCAAATCCTTGTAAGAATTTGACTTTATCCTTAAGTGAGATAGAAGTCATTGGTCTTTTTCATCATTTTCTAGTAAAGAAACAAATGTGAAGACTAAAAGGGCAGAGACTGGAATTCAAAAGTGATGTGACCCTGGAAAATTATTCTAAAGAATCTCAAATGTTCAAGTCTCTAAAAATTTTGATTGAGTGTAGGGCTGACAGAGATCATGGAGAGGGAACTTTAAGTAAAACTTCTGATGGGTTTGTTGATATCATTAGTACTTAGAATTATAATCATTTATATAGCGTTGTTGGAAAATCGTTGCAAACAAAAACCTTTTAAAAAATATATTTATGCAAATTATACATATCACCAAAATACATACATAGCTCCATATAGTTTTATAACAAATGACATTTATAGTTATTACTCCCTATAACCTCCAAGAATAAACTATTAGACATATGCAATCATCCATATATACTAATATTTTGGTAGATTAAAGATGATGTGTAATAATGTCCAGAGAGATACCAGGGTACCACCTCCTGGATTAGGATGAGTCATCAATATTTCCCTGAACTGCCTCTTGAAGGCTTATAATGAGCCTTAAACCTACTTAGGACATATCACCTGTAAGCTGGTGAGCAAGGGTTATAGGAAGGAAGGGTGTCCTCCCATGGAGAATCAAGAAACTAGAACATTTTGGACTTTCTGGAGTCCTCCTTCCTCCATCTTCATCTGGATGATTCTACCTCATTCTTCAGTTTCCTGCCTGTAGTTCCTCCCTCCGGAAGCCTTTCTTGACATAGGCTCTCCCTTCAGATGATGCTTGGCCTTCATTTTACAACCCTTGCAGCACTGTGAAGTCATTGAATGAATGACTCTTTCTCACCAGACTGCAAAGGCTGTGGGGTGGCAGGAAGACTGGCTTCTTGCTGCGTATGGTTTCCACCTGCCATTCTAGTGGTGCTACCTATCAACTTTGTGACTGGCCAGAAAACTTATTGTACAGGCACTTCACTGCTTTCTAGGAAAGGCAGGTCCTTGTGATTGAATGGCCATAGTTTACTCCAAGGTAGGTGTGAACATGTAAGTCTGAGAGAGAGCCCCGGCATTCTCCTAAATGATGTTTAAGGAAAGTTGGCAGAAGTTGGGGAGGCCCCTGGGGGAAAGAAAGAAACCAGCAAATGTGAGTGCTACCATGGGGGTAAGAAATGGGGTCCAAGGATCTCTGCAAGGTGGGAAAAAAGGAACCTGTAGAAGAATGATTTCAAGCAGTTTGCTGAAGTGTTTCCAATGTAAATCCTCTTTTCCATCGCCCCTGTGAAGTCACAGGTAAATTGTAAATTGCGCACCAATAGTTTCGAGAGGCGCTGTTTTTTATGGTGATCCTGAGAAAGGTTACAGTCTGTAACCACATTGGCTTAGGCAAGAATAGAGACTAATATGGGGATGTGGGGACATGATGGTGACATTCCTTTGAGAGGCAGATGGAAAAGTAGAGGTATGAGAGAGACAGAAAGGGGGAAAGAGAGAGAAAAAGATAATTTTGGAGGGGCTTGGGGCAGAAAGAAACACCAAAACTTCCCTTTTCTTCCTTCTCTGATGCCTAGAATGGAAAAAAGATTCATCTAGGCAGAGGAAAACAACTTGTTTCTTGTAAGCAAGGTAATTGCTATGAGTTTGGAGGTGTTGGCTGAGCAATCACCAATGTATGATCACCTATTAAAGGATTAGGAGGATGACCCTGCAAGGTGCTGGTAACATTTCCTTACTTAGTTTCACAGAGACCCCCGTTTCCCACATCAGAGGGCTCACACCTAGTAAACTCACACAAGTTTTGGAGTCAGCCAAGCCTGAGTCCCAATCTTGGAACTGCCGTGTTTGTGGCTAAACTGCCACTGGCCAGTCACTTAACATGTGTACCTTGGTTTCCTCAGGTAAAACGTGGTGGTGACAAGACAACTCCACAAGACTGTTAAGAAAACTGAAGATTATACTATTTATTTGATATGTCAGGCAAAAGCAGTGTTCAGCACATGCGATTTTCCCTCCTACTCCAGAACAAGTTGTGTTTTAAACCTTTCTGTCTTCTAGTGTCACAAGCAGTCAAAAATAATGCTAATTCTGATTCTGTCCTACTTTTCTTCTAGGTCTCAAGTTTCATATCTATAAAGTGAGATGATCCATCAAAATCAGTCAGACTCCACTCTTTTTTGATAAGTCTAACATTTTTGAGGGCTAGGTTATGCTAGGGACTGTTTTAAGAGCTTTACTTGTGGTGAAATATAACAAAACAAAACTAAAAACTGTATGTGATAGATAATATTCTCACCATTATTTCACAGAAGAAATTGAGACAAGGAGAAGGTAGAAAATTCATCAAGATCACATAGATGGTAAGTGGCAAAACTGGGATTGAACTCAGAAAGCCTGTAGCAGAATCCGGTTACCAAATAAGTGTATAATACTTCTCTCTGGTGGGAATAAAGCCAGCATACTACTGAATAACTAGGATAACTAATTCAGTTGTCAAATATAGGCAATAGCTGTATAACTTAAAAAAATTAACCAGAGGTATGCAGGGTATAGCCAAATCCTCTTTGTTCCATTAACAAAAATGGAAAAGCATCTTTTTCTACAATGCTCCAGTGTGGCTTGGGAAGCACAGTATCAGTAGCACATGGAAGCTTGTAGGAAGCACAGAATCCTAGTCCTAATCAAAACTACAAGATTGAAGGCATCATTTCAAGAAGATTTTAGGATGCTTTCGGTGAACCTTAAAGTTTGAGAAATATTGCTTTTGCTCCTCTGAACATACATGTCCTCATCTTTTAAGTGAGGACCTTGGACTTGAGATTGCCCGACTCCGTTCTGGGGCTTGCATGTGGTCTACACTTCTGGTTGGGAGTCATGCTCTCCATGCCTGATGAATTCACTCCCTCTTCCATCTGCATCAATCCTTAAAATGCTTCTTTTGAAGAACTAGAAAAATGAAGCTATTCTCTATAGAAGCATAGAAAACAATTGCAAACCCCTTGTATTTTGCTAAATGGAAAACTTCAGGAAAACTCTTGGCTTACTATCGGCATTATTTTTTAAAAATTCTATTTGATTATTCTCTTTTCTTCTTTGTTAGTCTGGCCAGCGGTCTATATATTTTGTTAATCTTTTCAAAAAACCAGCTCCTGGATTCGTTGATTTTTTTGAAGGGTTTTTCGTGTCTCTACCTCCTTCAGGTCTGCTCAGCTCTTAGTTATTTCTTAACTTCTGTTAGCTTCTGAATTTGTTTGCTCTTGCTTCTCTAGTTCTTTTAATTGTGATGTGAGGGTGTTGATTTTAGATCTTTACTGCTTTCTCCAGTGGCATTCAGTGCTACAGATTTCCCTCTACACACTGCTTTAGCTGTGCCCCAGAGACTCTTGTACAGTGTGGCTTTGTTCTCATTGGTTTCAAAGAACTTAATTATTTCTGCCTTAATTTTTATTAACCCAATAGTTATTCAGGAGCAGGTTGTTCAGTTTCCATGTAGTTGTACGGTTTTGAGTAAGTTTCTTAATCCTGAATTGTAATTCGATTGCACTGTGGTCTGAGAAAGACTGCTTGTTACAATTTCCATTCTTTTGGACTTACTGAGGAGTGTTTTACTTCCAATTATTTGGTCGATTTTAGAATAAGTGCTACGTGGTACTGAAAAGAGTGTATATTCTGTTTATTTGGGGTAGACAGTTCTGTAGATGTCTATTAGGTCTGCTTGGTCCAGAACTGAGTTCAACTCCTGGATATCCTTGTTAAATTTTCTGACTCATTGATCTGTCTAATATTGACAGTGGGGTATTAAAGTCTTCCACTATTATTGTGTGGGAGTCTAAGTCTTTTCATAGATCTCTAAGAACTTGTCTTATGAATCTTGGTGCTCCTGTATTGAGTGCATATATATTTAGAATAGTTAGCTCTTCTTGTTGCATTTATCCCTTTACCATTATCTAATACCCTTCTTTGTCTTTTTTGATCCTTGTCAGTTTAAAGTCTGTTTTCAGAGACTAGGATTGCAATCCCTGCTTTTTTTTTTTTTTTCTGTCCATTTGCTTGGTAAATATTCCTCCATCCCTTTATTTTGAGCCTATGTGTGTTTTTGCATGTGTGATGGGTCTCCTGAATACAGCAAACTGATGGGTCTACTCTTTATCCAATTCGCCAGTTTGCCAGTCTGTGTCTTTTAATTGGGGCATTTGGCCCATTTACATTTAAGGTTAATATTGTTATGTGTGAATTTGATCCTGTCATTATGGTGCTAGCTGATTATTTTACTCATTAGTTGATGCAGTTTCTTCATAATGTCAATCGTCTTTACAATATGGTATGTTTTTGCAGTGGCTGGTACCAGGTTTTCATTTCCATATTTAGTGCTTCCTTCAGGAGTTTTTTTTTTTTTTTTTTTTTTTTTAGACAGAGTCTTGCTCTGTCGCCCAGGCTGTAGTGCAGTGGTGCAATCTCAGCTCACTGAAAGCTCTGCCTCCCAGGTTCATGCCATTCTCCTGCCTCAGCCTCCCGAGTAGCTTGGACTACAGGTACACTCCACCACACCTGGCTGATTTTTTTGTATTTTTAGTAGAGACAGGGTTTCACTGTGTTACCCAGGATGGTCTTGATCTCCTGACCTTGTGATCTGCCCGCCTCAGCCTCCCAAAGTTCTGGGATTTCAGGCCTGAGCCACCGTGCGTGACCCCTTCAGGACCTCCTGTAAGGCAGGCCTGGTGGTGACAAAATCTCTCAACATTTACTTGTCTGTAAAGGATTTTGTTTCTCCTTCACTTATGAAGCTTAGTTTGGCTGGATATGAAAAATAATAAGGGGATATCACCACCGATCCCACAGAAATACAAACTACCATCAGAGAATACTATGAACACCTCTAGGCAAATAAACTAGCAAATCTAGAACAAATGGATAAATTCCTGGACACATATACCCTCCCAAGACTAAAACAGGAAGTAGTCAAATCCCTGAATAGACCAATAACAAGTTCTGAAATTGAGTCAGTAATTAATACCCTACCAACCAAAAAAAGCCCGGGACCAAATGGATTTAAAGCTGAACTCTACCAGAGCTACAAAGAGGAGCTGGTACTATTCCTTCTGAAACTATTCCAATCAATAGAAAAAGAGGGAATCCTCCCTAACTCATTTTATGAGGCCAGCATCATCCTGATACCAAAACATGGCGGAGACACAACAAAAGAGAATTTCAGACCAATATCCCTGATGAACATCGATGTAAAGGTCCTCAATAAAATACTGGCAAACCAAATCCAGCAGCACATCAAAAAGCTTATCTACCATGATCAAGTTGGCTTCATCCTTGGGATGCAAGGCTGGTTCAACATATGCAAATCAATAAATGTAATCCATCACATAAACAGAACCAATGACAAAAACCACATGATTATCTCAATAGATGCAGAAAAGGTGTTTGACAAAATTCAACACCCCTTCATGCTAAAATCTCTCAATAAACTAGGTATTGATGGAACGTATCTCAAAATAATAAGAGCTATTTACGACAAACCCACAACCAATATCATACTGAATGGGCAAAAACTGGAAGCATTTCCTTTGAAAACTGGCACAAAACAGGGAAGCCCTCTCTCACCACTCCTATTCAACGAAGTATTGGAAGTTCTGGCCAGAGTAATCAGGCAAGAGAAAGAAATAAAGGGTATTCAGATAGTAAGAGAGGAAGTAAAATTGTCTCTATTTGCAGATGACATGATTGTGTATTTAGAAAACCCCATCATCTCAGCCCAAAATCTCTTCAAGTGGATAAGCAACTTCAGCAAAGTGTCAGGATACAAAATCAATGTGCAAAAATCACAAACTTTCCTATACACCAATAATAGACAGCCAAATCATGTGTGACCTCCCATTCACAATTGTTACAAAGAGAATAAAATACCTAGGAATACAACTTACAAGGAATGGGAAGGACCTCTTAAAGGAGAAATACAAACCACTGCTCAAGGAAATAAGAGAAACGTTCCATGCTCATGGACAGGAAGAATCAATATTGTGAAAATGCCATACTGCCCAAAGTAATTTATAGATTCAATGCTATTCCCATGGAGCTACCATTGACTTTCTTCACAGTAGAAAAAACTACTTTAAATTTCAAATGGAACAAAAAAGAGCCCAGATAACCAAGAAAATCCTAAGCCAAAAGAACAAAGCTGGAGTCATCATGCTACCTGACTTTAAACTATACTATAAGGCTACAGTAACTAAAACAGCATGGTACAGGTACCAAAACAGATACATAGACCAATGGAACAGAACAGAGGTCTCAGAAATAGCACCACACATCTACAACCATTTGATCTTTGACCAACCTGACAAAAACAACAATGGGGAAAGGATTCCCTATTTAATGAATGCTGTTGGGAAGGCAGAAAACTGAAACTGGACCCTTTCCTTATACCTTGTACAAAAATAATTCAAGATAGATTAAAGATTTAAACATAAGACCTAAAACCATAAAATCCCTAAAACAAAACCTAGGCAATACCATTCAGGACATAGGCATGGGCAAAGATGTCATGACTAAAACACCAAAAGCAACGCCAACAAAAGCCAAATCGACGAATGGGATCTAATTAAGCTAAAGAGCTTCTGAACAGCAAAAGAATCTATCATCAGAGTAAACAGGCAACCTACAGAATGGGAGAAAACTTTTGCAGTTTATTCATCTGACAAAGGGCTAATATCCAGAATCTACAAGGACCTTAAACAAATTTATAAGAAAAAAAACAAACAACCCTATAAAAAGGTGGGTGAAGGATATGAACAGACACTTCTCAGAAGAAGACATTTATGCAGCCAATGAACATATGAAAAAAGCTCATCATCACTGTCATTAAAGAAATGCAAATCAAAACCACAATGAGATACCTTCTCATGCCAGTTAGAATGGTGATCATTAAAAAGTCAGGAAACAACAGATGCTGGAGAGGATGTGGAGAAATAGGAACACTTTTACACTGTTGGTGGGAGTGTACATTAGCTCAACTCTTGTGGAAGACAATGTGGTGATTCCTTAAGGATCTAGAACCAGAAATACCATTTGACCCAGCAATTCCCTTACTGGGTGTATACCCAAAGGATTATAAATAATTCTCCTATAAAGACACATGCATACGTATGTTTAAGGCAGCACTGTTCACAATAGCAAAGACTTGGAACCAACTCAAATGCCCATCAGTGATAGACTAGATAAAGAAAATGTGGCACATATACACCATAGAATACTATACAGCCATAAAAAAGGATGAGTTCATGTCCTTTGCAGGGACATGGATGAAGCTGGAAACCATCATTCTCAGCAAACTAACACAGGGACCAAAGACTGCATGTTCTCACTCATAAGTGGGAATTGAACTATGAGAACATATGGACACAGGGAGGGGAACATGACACATCAGGGCCTGTCAGGGAATGAGGAGCTAGGGGAGGGAATAGCATTAGGAGAAATACCTAATGTAGATGTCAGGTTGATGGGTGCAGCAAACTACCATTGCATGTGTATACTTATGTACCAAACCTGCACATTCTGCACATGTATCCCACAACTTAAAGTATAATTTTAAAAAACAGAAATTGATCAATTCACTTTTATACTTTTATTGGGAGTACTTTTTGTCGGGAGTACTTTTGTAGTTAAAGATGCTTCTGTCAAGGTCAATATGGCTTTGTTTAGGACAATTTAGCAAGTACTTCCTTCCTTCAACAGAGGGTACAAATGGCCTTTTTACTTTTACATTTCTCCTAATACTCAAGAAAGGTACTTTCATTTTCTATTCTTTAGATGTTATTTTGTCACTTTTCCTTGATCTTATTGACTAAAGAAAGAAGACAAGCTTTTAAAGAATTAAAGGTTTTTTGGAAGTCTTACTGTGGCCTATCGCTTAGGAGTTCTTTCAGACTGCTCCAAAGCAGTGTTTGAGTTCATATCTCATGTACAAGTGGAGGAGGGAGGGGGATGGGGGTTCAGTACATGCTAAATCACATCAGACTTCCTGAGAAGTCACATTAAAGCAGAATCACATCAAGGTTTGGGTGTAAGAGTACACCTGGTTATAAATTACTGAGGCATAATCACTAACCTCATCTGACATTATCTTATGTGTAGGACAAGGCAAGGACCAGGTCATTTATCTTTTAAGGAGTGTAGTGACTCAGGCAAGAGACATGGGGGACCTATGTGCTCTCTTCTGTTTTGTCTTTGAAGCATCTTTCTGGAGAGCTGCACGTTATTGCAGAGTGAGGGACTTAGTGAAGTTGTGTTGGCAAGCAGAAATGAGCAAACAGCTTTTGTTGTTACTTTGTCTCACAATCTGTACATTGGATTCTAAATGGATATTTAAAAAAAAAAAAAAAAAAAGAGGAAAAACTGAAACTTCACATGTGACTTTTATTCAAATAAAATGAAGTGAGCTAAGAAATTTTCTTTACCATTTTTCTAGCTTTCTGTGGCAAATTTGAAGATCTTTTATTGTAACCGCTAAGAGTGAACTTCTGCTAAACTGTCAGACAGGTATAGTTGACTGGAGAGTGACCCATGTCAGACAGGGCTGGGTCCATATATTGTGATAAATAGAGACAGATGGATAGATAGACAGACATAAATGGCTGTGTTTACTGCAGGTATCTCTACAAGTCATGACTGTACACAGTGCCATCAGATTTTCAGATCCTGAGGCACAGGAGGTGCCCCTGTGCACAGTCACAAAATTTTTGTTGACCAACAGCAGAGCTGGATTTCTGAAAGCACAAGCTGACCTCATTTTAACTTCTTTTTGCAGAAAAAAAATACATTTATACAATTGGTCACTTTCATTCTTTGTACATTTCAGTGTGCATGTGTGCATGCGTGTGTGTGCTCAAGTGATTGTTGTTACTGTTTAACATATCCTGTAATTATAAGTAAACACCTAAAGAGAAGAACGAAAATTCTTTCATCCCGTGTTCAAGAGCTGATGGTTATAGCATTTTCATGACAACATTCTTTAGAATTTTCAGTTTTACAGCCTCGTCACCCTGATGTTGCCTGTGAATAGGAAGCATTAATAATCAATGACTTCAGATTAGTGCTCTTCACCCCTAGCAACCCTATTTCAAATACGTGATCCACAGAGTTCGTTTATCTTAGTTCCAGCTAGTGAAAGGACAAGGGTGTCTGTAAAATTGCTTGCAAATAAGCTGTAGGCACTTGTGCTGCTGAGAAAATGGCCAGTTTACTTCTGAAGACTTGAAATTCCTTCTCTAATGTGGGCTGATTTATTCTTAGATCATCTTCTCTCATCCCCACTTAGAAAATATTTTTGATGATATTGGAAATGGTCTTAAGATTTTGATTATGTTGCCCTAAGTCACATAATTTAAGTTCCTAATTTTCTAACTCCCCATCCCTTTCACATATGTCTTATTACATAATGAAAAAAAATAACAGGATTTAAAAGGACTTCAAGAATACCCAATACCTGAACTTCATAGATACACTCGAAACTTCCATACAAATTGACAAAAAGTGGGCATACAGTTTAGGCCTTAATATCTCTAGGATGACATATCAATTAACTTCCTGTGAAGGCTAGCTATTCCACTGTCAAATGGAGAAAATAATGCCATTTGCTTTTCTCCCATGACTGAATAGTAAATGTAATATAGATGGTCTTCAGATCTTACTTAAATACTTTGCAAACTATCAATGTCTTCTATTATTTCAGAAGATAGAATTATGCAATGCATTATATTATTAATAATTGAAACTGACATATTTCTAGAAAGGTTGGAGAGGTCAGATATAACATTATTGATTTTGCAAATACCATGTGGACATTCAAAAGTAGATTCATGGTCTCCCAGATCTCCTAGCCTGGAACCTACTCTTTGGGGGTCCCAAGAAATTGTTCTAGTCACTGGATTGTGCTGTCTTTCTGGGACTGCTTTGTATACTGATTGTAAATATGAAAAACTTCCCAAAGTCATTTTTCTCCCACTGTGCAGTCAAGTGTGTTGTTTGTGCCTGGCAGAAGGAGCACAACATGAGCAGAGCTTTGGGAGGTGGAGCCACAGGAAGCCCTGCACTTCCTCCTCAACAACACTTGATTTGGAATATGGAGACTTCATTCCTGGTGGGGTAACAGCAACCTTTCCCCCGTAATTAATTTCTGTAAGCAGCAGTTCATTAGCGAGAAGAATGACAGCCTTGAGACACTGATGCTGGCTTGTGTGTGACTGCAAATCTCTATCACCTTATTTAAAGGTGGAGTCAGCCATTAATGGTAATAATAATTCCAATATCTTTTAATGCCAACAGCAACACAACCACCTTAAGATAATTCTGGCTGTGAGAAAACTAGCAATTTAAAGGCAGCTCATGTTCTCTCTAAGTTTTTCATGGCTGCTACTGGGAATACTTGATAATTTATGAAGGCTTATACCATCAAATTAATTACATTTTCCGGATGCCACATGCCTTTTTTTTTTTTTTAATAACAGTGAGCTCTGAATTATAAGTAAAAATGCTGTAGCTATTCATTCCTCCTGTTTATAAAAAATAATAGTTGAATCATCTTAGAAATGCCATTATTCCAGGCATAGTCAGTTAAAGATGTGTCAGCAATTTTTTATTCTTCATCCTATGAATTTTTGTTTAAAAATTAGAAAATACTGTATTAGCTGGGAAGCATATTTTTCAACAAAGTGTGAAAAAATGTTAGTATTTTGTAACAAATTGAAGAGAGAAAAAGAGCTAGTTTATGGGGTACTTGAATTTCTAGTGTAAGAGAATGTGAGTAGGGTTAGGATTGAACAGCCCAGGAAAGTTACATGTACTAGTCCGTAGACAGAGCCTGAAGAAAATGATCGTGAACCGTGGTGATGCTGCTACAGATAAGAATCCAGATAATGGAAAATAAAGCCTGTAGACCAGGGTCTGTTTCTCTTCTGTTAACAGCTGCTCTTTCTTACTAGATATAGACTTGTTTTACCATTAAACGAGTAGCCAGAGGCCTAGTGAAAATATCCCAGACTGTTTAACTTTTCATTATGTTTTAAATTCGGTTTAGGATAGGAATCACAAGTCCTGACTATGTGCTGACTTAATAAAATTGGACTCAACTTTTTCTATAGTAAAGTGAATATAATAGAATTTTTAATTTATTCAACACATATGTATGGGGCCCTATTGACTAGTGCAGTAGTTTGGTGCAGTACAGAATAGTAATTAGGAAAAGGAATTTTGGAGTCAAACAAATCAGGATTTGGGGTACAAAATCCTGCTCTGCCTCTTACGAGCTGTGTGACCTTGAGCAAGTTACTGAACACACCAAGCATTAGTACCATGATCTAAGGCAGGGTTGGCAAATTTTGACCTGTGAACCACATCCATCCCACTGCCTGGAATGCAGCCATGCCCACTCATTTGTGTATCATCTGGCTGCTTTTATAGTCTTAAGAGTAGAGTAGGGTGGTCTTAACACACAATCTGTGGTACACAAAGCCTAAAATATTTGCTGTCTGACCCCTCACAGAAAAATTTTCCTGACCTCTCATATAATAAGCTTAAATAATGATAGTACCTACTTCACAGGTGGTTGTGACAATTAAATGGGACAATGTGTACATACTGTTTAGGACATTGTCTGGAATATTGTGCATTCTCATTAACTGTTAGGCATCATTAGAAGTATTTTGCCAGATATTAGTCTTGGTGCTGGAGGCGCCATGACAAACAAAACATGGCTCCATCCTCAGGGAAATGAAGCCACCAATACAGTGTTGTAGGGTCATAGAGATGCACAAAATACTTGGTGGGAACATTTAAGACCCATATAAAATTCCTACCTTTTTCCTATATTTTAGGGCCTATAATGTATACAATGATGTTTATTGCTATTCTTTGCAAGCATATAAAATATCTTATAGATGACTTTTTGGTAATCAATCTTGTGGGATTTTTTTTCTCCAACTTATATAATTCACAGATATTGTGATTACAAATACAGGCATGGAGTGGCTAAATAGAGAATTTGAACAGGACAGTTGATTCACTTTTCTGGATATACAATCACTTATAGAAAGTAAAATGTTCCATGTGTTTAACTTAGTGTGATACAAGACCTAAAATTAAGGCTCAATATTGTATGCTGCCTGGACATCTGATTAAACAGGGAGGGCTTCAACATATCTAACTGCAAGTTCCCTCACCAGTCTCCTCCCATGAATAAAGTCCCTTATCCAAACAACCATCCTTATCAAACAGACCAGGTGGACTTGCTACTTTTCACTGAATAGCAGGTTTCAGTTTCCTGCTGGTCCATGGAATTATTCATACAAGCCAATCACACTCTCTCAGGGAGACTGGGCACTTGTTGTCTTGATAGTACAAAGCCTGCCTCCCACAGCCCCTGGTTGTTCATTATATTCCCAATTGAAATGTCCATGGGCTTTGTGTGACATATGATATCCTTCTCCCCTAGGTTATGAGTATATATGACTAACTGCTGTTGCCCTTACCTGTCCAGTGTCAGGCATTCATGTGTTTGGCCATCTTCATAAACCTAGGGTGAGAGTCTCTTCTTCACCAATGTGATGAAGAGGAGGTGATTAAAACTCTTGGCTCAGTGAGCACCGTGACATACTGGAAACTCCTGGAGCCGAGTACAATTTAACACTCATAAGGAGTCTTGGCACTTTTTAAAAGAAAGAAAGAGAAGGACCAGAAGTCACTTAATCATGATAAAGATAGAGCATGAGAAGCACTACTGCTTCAGACTTTGTCTAAAACAGCATAAAAATATTAGGTGAGAGGAATTCATGTAGAGCAGGTGCTCAGCTGGTCCCCACAGAACAATCACAGTGTTTGAATTGCTTGCCTGTTGCAACAACATATTTTTTTAAGAGGATATATAATGACTGGTATCCTGGACTGATTAGACAGTTAATGTCTTTGTTAACAAGTGTGTTAAACTAAAGTAGGGTGAAGTGCTAAAATAATAAAAGAAAGAAATCTTATTTCTAGTCCTATTCTCAACCTCTAAAATAATATTTTTTTGATTAGAAATTTTTTTAATAGATTCAGTTGTGCAAGCATCACCCCAATCCAGTTTTAGAACTTTTCATAAACCGCTAAATTTCCCTTGTGTCCATTTGCAATTTATCCATACTTTCATTTCTAGCCCTAGGTACTGATATGATTTCTGTCTCTACACATTTTTCTTATCTAGACATTTTATATGAATAGAAGCATATAATATCGTTTTTTGTGTGTCTGCATTATTTCACATAAAATAATGCTTTCAAGTCTTACGTGTAGAAGCATGAGTCAGTAGTTCATTCCTTTATGTTGCTGAATAGTTTTCCATTTGTATGCATTTTATTTATCCATTAACCAATTAGGTATTTGTACTTTTTTTCAGTTTGGGGCTACTAGTAATAATGCCATTATGAACATTTATAATGTTTTTGTGTGGACCTAAGTCTTCATATTTCTTGGGTAGAATCCTAGGAGCAGAATTGCTGTGTTGGTTGTATGACTGCTTTATGTTTAACTTTTAACGAAACCATCAACTGTCTTCCAACGGGTTGTACAATTTTAAAGTACCCTTCTTCAATACAGTAGTCCCCCACCTTACCAGCAGGGGATGCATTCCAGACCCTGAGTCAGTGCCTGAAATTGTAAATGGTACTGAACCCTATATATACTATACTTTTTCCTATTTACACATACCTGTGTTAAAGTTTAACATATAGATTAGGCACAGTAAGAGATTAACAGCAATAACAAATAACAAAATAGAACCATTATAACAATATATTGTAATAAGAGTTATGTGACTACGGTCCCTCTCTCAAAATTTCTTATTGTATTGTACTCACCCTTCTTGTGTTGATGTGAGATGATAAAATGTGTATGTGATGACATGAAGTGAGATGAATGACATAGGCATTGTAACATAGCATTACTCTACCATTGACCTTTTGAACACTGGACAGAAAGAGGATCACTGAGCCATGACCAAGCGATAAACATGGCTTTGTTAGACAAGGGGACAATTCATGTCCCAGGTAGGAGAAGGAAGGTGCAAGATTTCATCACACTACTCAGAGTGGTGTACAATTTAAAACTTATGAATTGTTTATTTCTGTAATTTTTCCATTTAATATTTTCAGTCCTTGGCTGTCCATGGGTAACTTAAATCTGGGGAAAAAGTGAAACTGACAATTTGTGGGGGGAATATTGTATTTGCCATTTACTTGTCTTTTTCATTATAACCATTCTAAAGGGTGTATAGTAAAATATCTATTCACATCTTCTGCCTGTTTTTAATTGAGTTGTTTGCCTTATTTATCGAGTTCTAAGGGTTCCTTAAATATTCTTTATATAAGATTTGTATGAGCTATTTGATTGTGAATATTTTCTCCCATACTGTGGCTTCTCTTTTTATTTTAATTGTGTTGCTAAAAGTACAAACGTCTATCATTTAGACAGGCTCCCAATTATCAATTTTTGTTTTATGGGTTGTATTTTGATGCTGTTTCTAAAACTCTCTGCTTACTCCAGAATAAAAAAATTCCTCCTCTGATTTATTTATTAATATTCAGCTCTTATATTTAAGTCATCAATTTTGAGTTAATTTTTGTTATAGTTTGAGGTAACGTTCTTTTTTTGGCACATAGACATCCAATTATTTCATCACCATTTGTTGAAGATATTCTTTCCCCTTTTAAATTGCATTAGCATTTTGTTGAAAATCAATTGACTGTAAATATAAGAGTTTATAGTCTCAATTCTCTTTCATTTATGTATGTGCAATACTACATGTCTTTTTTTATTATACTTTAAGTTCTAGGGTACATGTGCACAACGTGCAGGTTTGTTACTTAGGTATACATGTGCCATGTTGGTTTGCTGCACCCATTAACTCATCATTTACATTAGATATTTCTCCTAATGCTACCCCTCCCCCTGTCCCTCACCCCATGACAGGCCCCAGGGTGTGATGTTCCCCTCCTTGTGTCCATGTGTTCTCATTGTTCAATTCCCACCTATGAGTGAGAACATGTGGTGTTTGGTTTTCTGTCCTTGTGATAGTTTGCTCAGAATGATGGTTTCCAGCTGCATCCACGTCCCTGCAAAGGACATGAACTCATCCTTTTTTATGGTTGCGTAGTATTCCATGGTGTATATGTGCCACATTTTCTTAATCCAGTCTATCATTGATGGACATTTGGGTTGGTTCCAAGTCTTTGCTATTGTGAATAGTGCTGCAATAAATATACGTGTGCATGTCTCTTTATAGGAGCAAGATTTATAATACTTTGGGTATATACCCATTAATGGGATCGCTGGGTCAAATGGTATTTCTAGTTCTAGATCATTGGGGAATCACCACACTGTCTTCCACAATGGTTGAAATAGTTTACACTCCCACCAAGAATGTAAAAGCATTCCTATTTCTCCACATCCTCTCCAGCATCTGTCGTTTCCTGACTTTTTAATGTTTACCATTCCAACTGGTGTGAGATAGTATCTCATTGTGGTTTTGATTTGCATTTCTCTGATGACCAATGACGAGCATTTTTTTCATGTGTTTGTTGGCTGCATAAATGTCTTCTTTTGAGAAGTGTCTCAAGTTCATATCCTTTGCCCACTTTTTTTTTTTTTGTAAATTTGTTTAAGTTCTTTAAGTTCTTTGTAGGTTTCTGGATATTAGCCCTTTGTCAGATGGGTAGATTGCAAAAATGTTCTCCTGTTCTGTAGGTTGCCTGTTCACTCTGATGGTAGTTTCTTTTGCTGTTCAGAAGCTCTTTAGTTTAATTAGATCCCATTTGTCTGTTTTGGCTTTTGTTGCCAATGCTTTTGGTGTTTTAGTCATGAAGTCCTTGCCCATGCCTATGCCCTGAATGGTATTGCCTAGGTTTTCTTCTAGGGTTTTTATGGTTTTAGGTCTAACATTTAAGTCTTTAATCCATCTTGAATTAATTTTTGTATAAGGTGTAAGGAAGGGATCCGGTTTCAGCTTTCTAAATATGGTTAGCCAGTTTTACCAGCACCATTTATTAAATAGGGAATCCTTTCCCCATTTCTTGTTTTTGTCAGGTTTGTCAAAGATCAGATGGTTGTAGATGTGTGGTGTTATTTCTGAGGCCTCTGTTCTGTTCCATTAGTCCATCTCTCTGTTTTGGTACCAGAACTATGTTGTTTTGGTTACTGTAGCCTTGTAATATAGTTTAAAGTCAGGTAGCATGATGCCTACAGCTTTGTTCTTTTTGCTTAGGATTGTTTTGGCAATGCAGGCTCTTTTTTGGTTCCATGTGAACTTTAAAGTAGTTTTTTCCAATTTGCAAAGAAAGTCATTGGTAGATTGATTGGGATGGCATTGAATCTATAAATTACCTTGGGCAGTATGGCCATTTTCAGGATATCAATTCTTCCTGTCTGTGAGCACGGAATATTCTTCCATTTGTTTGTGTCCTTTTTTATTTCATTGAGCAGCAGTTTATAGTACTCCTGGAAGAGGTCCTTCAAATCCCGTGTAAGTTGGATTCCTAGGTATTTTACTCTCTTTGGAGCAATTGTGAATGGGAGTTCACTCATGATTTGGCTCTCTGTCTGTCTGTTACTGGTGTATAGGAATGCTGTGATTTTTGCACATTGATTTTGTATCCTGAGACTGCTGAAGTTGCTTATCAGCTTAAGGAGATTTTGGGCTGAGATGATGGGGTTTTCTGAACGTACAATCATGTCATCTGCAAACAGGGACAATTTGACTTCCTCTTTTCTAATTAAATACCCTTTATTTCTTTCTCTTGCCTGATTGCCCTGGCCAGAATTTCCAACACTATGTTGAATAGGAGTGGTGAGAGAGAACATACCTGTCTTGTGCCAGTTTTCAAAGGGAATGCTTCCAGTTTTTGCCCATTCAGTATTATATTGGCTGTGGATCTGTCATAAATAGCTGTTATTATTTTGAGATACGTTCCATCAATACCTCGTTTATTCAGAGTTTTTAGCATGAAGAGGTGTTGAATTTTGTCAAAGGCCTTTTCTGCATCTATTGAGATAATCATGTGGTTTTTGTCATTGGTTCTGTTTATGTGATGTATTATGTTTATTAATTTGCATATGTTGAACCAGCCTTGCATGCCAGGAATGAAGCCAACTTGATCGTGGTGGATAAGCTTTTTGATGTGCTGCTGGATTTGGTTTGCCACTATTTTATTGAGGATGTTCGCATTGATATACATCAGAGATATTGGTCTAGCATTCTCTTTTTTGTTGTGTGTTTGTCAGGCTTTGGTATCAGGATGAGACTGGCCTCATAAAATGAGTTAAGGAGGATTCCCTCTTTTTCTATTGATTGGAATCGTTTCAGAAGGAATGTTACCAGCTCCTCTTTGTACCTCTGATAGAATTCGACTGTGAATCCATCTGGTCCTGGACTTTTTTTCGTTGGTAGGTTATCGATTATTGCCTCAATTTCAGAGCCTGTTATTGGTCTATTCAGAGATTCAACTTCTTCCTGGTTTAGTCTTGGGAGGGTGTATGTGTCCAGGAATTTATCCATTTGTTCTACATTTGCTAATTTATTTGCCTAGAGATGTTTATAATATTCTCTGATGGTAGTTTGTATTTCTGTGGGATCAGTGGTGATATCCCCTTTATCTTTTTTTATTGCATCTATTTGATTCTTCTTTCTTTTCTTCTTTATTAGTCTTGCTAGTGGGCCATCAATTTTGTTGATCTTTTCAAAAAGTCAGCTCCTGGACTCATTGATTTTTTGAAGGGTCTTTTGTGTCTCTATCTCCTTCAATTGTGCTCTGATCTTAGTTATTTCTTGCCTTCTGCTAGCTTTTGAATGTGTTTGCTCTAGCTTCTCTAGTTCTTTTAATTGTGATGTTAGGGTGTCAATTTTAGATCTTTCCTGCTTTCTCTTGTGGGTATTTAGTGCTATAAATTTCCCTCTACACACTGCTTTAAATGTGTCCCAGAGATTCTGGTATGTTGTATCTTTGTTCTCATTGGTTTCAAAGAACATCTTTATTTCTGCTTTCATTTCGTTATGTACCCAGTAGTCATTCAGGAGCAGGTTGTTCAGTTTCCATGTAGTTGAGCGGTTTTGATTGAGTTTTTTAGTCCTGAGTTCTAGTTTGATTGCACTGTGGTCTGAGAGATAGTTTGTTATAATTTCTGTTCTTGTACATTTGCTGAGGAGTGCTTTACTTCCAACCATGTGGTCAATTTTAGAATAAGAGTGATGTGATGCTGAGAAGAATGTGTATTCTGTTGACTTGGGGTGGAGAGTTCTGTAGATGTCTATTAGGTCTGCTTGGTGCAGAGCTGATTTCAATTCCTGGATATCCTTGTTAACCTTCTGTCACATTGATCTAGTATTGACAGTGGGGTGTTAAAGTCTCCCATTATTATTGTGTGGGAGTCTAAGTTTCATTGTAGGTCTCTAAGGACTTGCTTTATGAATCTTGGTGCTCCTGAATTGAGTGCATATATATTTAGGATAGTTAGCTCTTCTTGTTGAATTGATCCCTTTACCATTATATAATGGCCTTCTTTGTCTCTTTTGGTAGTTGTTGGTTTAAAGTCTGTTTTGTCAGAGACTAGGATTGCAACTCCTGTTTTTTTTTTTTTTTTTTCCATTTGCTTGGTATACCTTCCTCCATCCCTTTATTTTGAGCCTATGTGTGTCTCTCCATGTGAGATGGGTCTCCTGAATACAGCACACTGATGGTTCTTGATTCTTTATCCAATTTGCCAGTCTGTGTCTTTTATTTGGGGCATTTAGCCCATTTACATTTAAGATTAATATTGTTATGTGTGAATTTGACCCTGTCATTATGATATTAGCTGGTTATTTTGCCCATTAGTTGATGCAGTTTCTTCCTAGCATTGATGTTCTTTATAATTTGGCATGTTTTTGCAGTGGCTGGTACTGGTTGTTTCTTTCCATGTTTAGTGCTTCCTCTAGGAGCTCTTGTAAGGCAGGCCTGGTGGTGACAAAATCTCTCAGCATTTGCTTATCTGTAAGCGATTTTATTTCTCCTTCACTTATTAAGCTTATTTTAGCTGGATATGAAATTCTGGGTTGAAATTTCTTTTCTTTAAGAATGTTGAATACTGGTCCCCACTCTCTTCTGGCTTGTAGAGTTTCACCTGAGAGATCTGCTGTTAGTCTGCTGGACTTCCCTTTGTGGGTAACCCAACTTTTCTCTCTGGCTGCCCTTAACATTTTTTCCTTCATTTCCACCTCAGTGAATCTGCTAATTATGTGTCTTGGGGTTGCTCTCCTCGAAGAGTAACTTTGTGGTGTTCTCAGTATTTCCTGAATTTGAATGTTGGCCTGCCTTGCTAGGTTGAGGAAGTTCTCCTGGATAATATCCTGGAGAGCGTTTTCCAACTTGGTTCCACTTTCCCCGTCACTGTCAGGTATACCAATAAAACATAGATTTTTGTCTTTTCACATAGTCCCATATTTCTTGGAGGCTTTGTTCATTTCTTTTTACTCTTTTTTCCTCTAAACTTCTCTTCTTGCTTTATTTCATTAATTTCATTTTCAATCACTGATACCCTTTCTTCCACTTGATCAAATTGGCTATTGAAGCTTGTGCATGTATTCCATAGTTCTTGTGCCATGGTTTTTAGCTCCATCGGGTCATTTAAGATCTTCTCTACACTGTTTAGTTAGCCATTCGTCTCATCTTTTTTCAAGGTTTTTAGCTTCCTTCCGATGGGTTCGAACATCCTCCTTTAACACAGAGAAGTTTGTTATTACCGACCTTCTGAAGCCTACTTTTGTCAGCTTGTCAAAGTCATTCTCCATCCAGCTTTGTTCCGTTGCTGATGAGGAGCTGTGATCCTTTGGAGGAGAAGAGGCTCTCTGTTTATAAGAATTTTCAGCTTTTCTACTCTGGTTTCTCCCCATCTTTATGGTTTTATCTACCTTTGGTCTTTGATGTTGGTGACCTACACATGGGGTTTTGGTGTGGATGTTCCTTTAGTTGATGTTGATGCTATTCCTTTCTGTTTGTTAGTTTTCCTTCTAACAGTCAGGTCCCTCAGCTGCAGGTCTGTTGGAGTTTGCTGGAGGTCCATTCCAGACCCTGTTTTCCTGGGTATCACCAGTGGAGGCTGCAGAACAGCAAATATTGCTGCCTGATCCTTCTTCTGGAAGCTTAGTCTCAGAGGGGCACCCACCTATATGAGGTGTCAGTCGGCCCCTACTGTGAGGTGTCTTCCAGTTAGGCTACACAGGGGTCAGGGACCCACTGGAGGAGGCAGTCTGTCTGTTCTCCGAGCTCAAACACCATGCTGGGAAAACCACCGCTCTCTTCAGAGCTGTCAGACAGGGACATACAAGTCTGCAGAAGTTTCTGCTGCCTTTTGTTCAGCTATGCCGTACCCCCAGAGGTGGAGACTAGAGAGGCAGCCCGCTTTTGTGAGCTGGAGTGGGCTCCGCCCAGTTCAAGCTTTCCCAGCTGCTTTGTTTACCTACTCAAGCCTCAGCAATGGCGGACACCCCTCCCCCTGCCAGGCTGGTGCCTCGCAGGTCGATCTCAGACTGCTGCCCTAGCAGTGAGCAAGGCTCCGTGGGCATGGGACCCGCTGAGCCAGGAGCGGGATATAATCTACTGGTGTGCCATTTGCTAATACCATTGGAAAAGCACAGTATTTGGGCAGGAGTGTCCCATTTTTCCAGGTGCCATCTGTCATGGCTTCCCTTGGCTAGGAAAGAGAATTCCCTTGACCCCTTGCACTTCCCGGGTGAGATGATATCCCACCCTGCTTTGACTCACCCTTCATTGGGCTGCACCCATTGTCCAACCAGTCCCAATGAGATGAACAAGGTACATTGGTTGGAAATGCAGAAATCACCTGTCTTCTGTGTCAGTCACGCTGGGACCTTCAGACTGGAGCTGTTCCTATTTGACCATCTTGGAATGGAGTTGCAGTACCACATGTCTCAACTACTATGGCTTTATAGTAAATTTTGACATTAGTAGTGTAAGTGCTCCAGTTTTTTTTTCCTTTAAAAATTATTTTGACAATTCTAGGTTTTTGTGTGTATATACATATATATATATGTGTGTGTGTATATATATGCATATGTATATATATGTGTATATATATGTATATGTGTGTATATATACAGCTTAGGATCAGCTTGTAAATTTCTATTAAAAACCCAACTGGGGGTGCAGCACACCAATATGGCACAAGTATACATATGTAACAAACCTGCATGTTATCCACATGTACCCTAGAACTTAAAGTATAATAATTAAAAAAAAAAAAAAAAAACCAACTGGAACTTTGATATTAATTGCACTGAATAGATAGATCAATTTGGGGAGAATTTTCATTTTGACAACATTAAATTGTGTAATTGATGAACATAAGCTATCTCTCCATTTATTTGTGTCTGCTTTAATTTCACCCAACAATATTATTATAGTTTCCATGTACAAGTCTTACATTTTTCCTAATTTTTTCTGAAGTACTTCTTTTCATCCTATTTTGAATGAAACTGTTTTCTTAATTTTATTTTAAATTTTTCATTGCTAGCATATGGAAATACAGTTGACTTGTATATTTTGATTTTTTTTATTCCATGACCTTGCTAAACTCAATTATTGTAATTTTTGTAAGTAGTTGAGATTTTCTACAAAAAATAGTGTGTTATCTGCTAAAAAAGAGTTTACTTCATTCTTTCCTATCTGGGTCCCTTTATAAAACTTTTTCTCTTTTTTCTATCCTTTTCCTTTTTTATTCCTTATTGTACTAGAGGCTACTCCATATAATGTTGAATAAAATTGTCAAGATCAGACATCTTTGCCTTGTTCTCAATCTTAAGTGGAAAGCATTGAATTCAGTCTTTCACCATTAGTATATTAGCTGTGGGTATTTTTTTTTAATTATTAGATGCTTGTTATCAAATTGGGGATGCTCCTTTTTTTATAGTTTGTTGAGAGTTTGTTTTTTAATAATTGGGTCTTCAATTGTATCAAGTGATTTTTTGTCCATCTATTGGTGTTTTTTTCTATGCATATGGTATATTACATTAACTGATTTTGTCTGATATAAGTTAGTCATCCCTGCTCTCCTCTGTTTCCATTCACATGGAATATCTTTTTCTATCCTTTCACTTTCAGCCTATGTGTGTCCTTAGAGCTTAAGTTAGTTTCTTGTAGACAGCGTATACTGGGGTCTTATTTTGTATCCTTTCAGCCTCCCTATTTCTTTTGATTGTATAATTTAGTCCATTTATATTTAAAGTACTTTTGAGATTAAAAACTTACTGCTACTATTCTGTTTATTGTTTTCTTATTCTTTAATAGTTCCTTTGTCCATTCTTCCTCTCTTACTGTCTTTCGTTGTCATTTGATCTTTTTTTTTTTTTTTTTTTTTTTTTTTTTTTTTGTAGTGGTATGCTTTGATTCCTTTCTGTTTATCTTTTGTGTATCTTCTATAGGTTTTGGCTTTGTGATTATCATGGGGTGTACATGAAACCTCTAATATTTATAACAGTCTATTTTAAGCTGATAACAATCTTCTTCAATTACACATTAAAAACTGTACCTTTTACTCTCCCTTCTCCCAACATTTTAAGTTTTAATTTCTTAATGTAGTTTTTATATTGTATATCCCTTAACAAATTATTGTTGCTATAGTCAGTCTCAATACTTTTGTATTTTAACCTTTATACTAGAGTAAAAGTGATTTATATACCACCATTACAGACTAGAATATTGTGAATTTGACTATATATTTACCTTTGCCAATGAGTTTTATATTTTCATATGTTTCATGTTGCTAATTAGTATAATTTAGTTTGAGCTTGAAAAACTCCCTTTAGCATTTCTTGTTAAATGAACTCTTATTAAATGAATTTTTGTTAAATGATCAAGAGACTTTAGTTCTTGATAAAGAATTCTCTTTAACAGGCCTGTTGGTGATAGGCTTCTTCAGCTTCTGTTTGTCTGGAAAAACCTTTATCTTTTCTTCATTTCTGAAGGACAGCTTTTTTGGGCAAAATATTTTTGGTTGGATTTTTTTTTTCTTTCAGATCTTTGAATATATTACCCCACTTTTAGCCTTCAAGTTTTCTGCTGAGAAATCTGCTCTGTCTAATGAAGGTCCCCTTGTATGTAATGAGTCCCTTGTATGTAATAAGCATTCTGTACCCACCCCACGCTCCCTCTGTCTCTGTCTTCTTTGGAATTCCATAATTTGTAAATTATTTCTGTTGATGGTATCACATAAATCCCATAAACTTTCTTCATTCAATTTCACTCTTTTTAAAATATCCTTTCAATGGATAATTTCAACTGACCTTGTCTTTAAGTTCAAAGATTCATTCTTCTTGCTCAAGCCTACTGTTGAAATCTCTTTATTACAGTTTTCATTTAATTTACTGAATGCAGCTCCAGAATTTCTGTTATTTATAAATGTTTTCTAACTCTGCTATGATTTTAATGTTTGCTTCCCTTCAAATTTATGTTGAAATATAACCTCTAATGCAATAGTATTAAGGGAGAGGCTTTTAGGATACAAATAGGTCGTATGGACTTATCCTTTGTGGATTACTTTATTTTTTCTTTTTTTTCTTTTTTTTTTTTTATTATACTTTAAGTTCTAGGGTACATGTGCATAACGTGCAGGTTTGTTACATATGTATACATGTGCCATGTTGGTGTGCTGCACCCATCAACTCGTCAGCACCCATCAATTCATCCTTTATATCAGGTATAACTCCCCAATGCAATCCCTCCCCCCTCCCCCCTCCCCATGACAGGCCCCATTGTGTGATGTTCCCCTTCCCGAGTCCAAGTGAGCTCATTGTTCAGTTCCCACCTATGAGTGAGAACATGCGGTGTTTGGTTTTCTCTTCTTGTGATAGTTTGCTAAGAATGATGGTTTCCAGCTGCATCCATGTCCCTACAAAGGACGCAAACTCATCCTTTTTTATGGCTGCATAGTATTCCATGGTGTATATGTGCCACATTTTCTTAATCCAGTCTGTCACTGATGGACATTTGGGTTGATTCTAAGTCTTTGCTATTGTGAATAGTGCCGCAATAAACATACGTGTGCATGTGTCTTTGTAGTAGAATAATTTATAATCCTTTGGGTATATACCCAGTAGTGGGATGGCTGGGTCATATGGTACATCTAGTTCTAGATCTTTGAGGAATTGCCATACTGTTTTCCATAATGGTTGAACTAGTTTACAATCCCACCAACAGTGTAAAAGTGTTCCTATTTCTCCACATCCTCTCCAACACCTGTTGTTTCCTGATTTTTTAGTGATTGCCATTCTAACTGGTGTGAGATGGTATCTCATTGTGGTTTTGATTTGCATTTCTCTGATGGCGAGTGATGATGAGCATTTTTTCATGTGTCTGTTGGCTGTATGAATGTCTTCTTTTGAGAAATGTCTGTTCATATCCTTTCCCCACTTTTGGATGGGGTTGTTTGTTTTTCTCTTGTATATTTGTTTGAGTTCTTTGTAGATTCTGGAAATGAGCCCTTTGTCAGATGAGTAGATTGCAAAAATTTTCTCCCATTCTGTAGGTTGCCTGTTCACTCTGATGGTAGTTTCTTTTGCTGTGCAGAAGCTCTTTAGTTTAATTAGATCCCATTTGTCAATTTTGGCTTTTGCTGCCGTTGCTTTTGGTGTTTTAGACATGAAGTCCTTGCCCATGCCTATGTTCTGAATGGTACTACCTAGATTTTCTTCTAGGGTCTTTATGGTATTAGGTCTAACATTTAAGTCTCTAATCCATCTTGAATTAATCTTCGTATAAGGAGTAAGGAAAGGATCCAGTTTCAGCTTTCTACTTATGGCTAGCCAATTTTCCCAGCACCACTTATTAAATAGGGAATCCTTTCCCCATTTCTTGTTTTTGTCAGGTTTGTCAAAGATCAGATGGTTGTAGATGTGTGGCATTATTTCTGAGGACTCTGTTCTGTTCCATTGGTCTATATCTCTGTTTTGGTACCAGTACCATGCTGTTTTGGTTACTGTAGCCTTGTAGTATAGTTTGAAGTCAGGTAGCGTGACGCCTCCAGCTTTGTCCTTTTGACTTAGGATTGTCTTGGCAATGCGGGCTCTTTTTTGGTTCCATATGAACTTTAAAGCAGTTTTTTCCAATTCGGTGAAAAAACTCATTGGTAGCTTGATGGGGATGGCATTGAATCTATAAATTACCTTGGGCAGTATGGCCATTTTCACGATATTGATTCTTCCTATCCATGAGCATGGTATGTTCTTCCATTTGTTTGTGTCCTCTTTGATTTCACTGAGCAGTGGTTTGTAGTTCTCCTTGAAGAGGTCCTTTACATCCCTTGTAAGTTGGATTCCTAGGTATTTGATTCTCTTTGAAGCAATTGTGAATGGAAGTTCATTCCTGATTTGGCTCTCTGCTTGTCTGTTACTGGTGTATAAGAATGCTTGTGATTTTTGCACATTAATTTTGTATCCTGAGACTTTGCTGAAGTTGCTTATCAGCTTAAGAAGATTTTGGGCTGAGACGATGGGGTTTTCTAAATACACAATCATGTCATCTGCAAACAGGGACAATTTGACTTCTTCTTTTCCTAACTGAATACCCTTGATTTCTTTCTCTTGCCTGATTGCCCTAGCCAGAACTTCCAACACTATGTAGAATAGGAGTGGTGAGAGAGGGCATCCCTGTCTTGTGCCAGTTTTCAAAGGGAATTTTTCCAGTTTTTGCCCATTCAGTATGATATTAGCTGTGGGTTTGTCATAAATAGCTCTTATTATTTTGAGTTACGTTCCATCAATACCGAATTTGTTGAGCGTTTTTAGCATGAAGGGCTGTTGAATTTTGTCAAAGGCCTTTTCTGCATCTATTGAGATAATCATGTGGTTCTTGTCTTTGGTTCTGTTGATATGCTGGATTACGTTGATTGATTTGCGAATGTTGAACCAGCCTTGCATCCCAGGGATGAAGCCCACTTGATCATGGTGGATAAGCTTTTTGATGTGCTGCTGAATCCGGTTTGCCAGTATTTTATTGAGGATTTTTGCTTCGATGTTCATCAGGGAGATTGGTCTAAAATTCTCTTTTTTTGTTGTGTCTCTGCCAGGCTTTGATATCAGGATGATGTTGGCCTCATAAAATGAGTTAGGGAGGATTCCCTCTTTTTCTATTGATTGGAGTAGTTTCAGAAGGAATGGTATCAGCTCCTCCTTGTACCTCTGGTAGAATTCAGCTGTGATTCCATCTGGTCCTGGGCTTTTTTTGGTGGGTAGGCTATTAATTGTTGCCTCAATTTCAGAGCCTGCTATTGGTCTATTCAGGGATTCAACTTCTTCCTGGTTTCGTCTTGGGAGAGTGTACGTGTCCAGGAAATTATCCATTTCTTCTAGATTTTCTAGTTGATTTGCGTAGAGGTGTTTATAGTATTCTCTGATGGTAGTTTGTATTTCTATGGGGTTGGTGGTGATATCCCCTTTATCATTTTTTATTGCGTCTATTTGATTCCTCTCTCTTTTCTTCTTTATTAGCCTTGCTAGCAGTCTGTCAATTTTGTTGATCTTTTCAAAAAACCAACTCCTGGATTCATTGATTTTTTGGAGGGTTTTTTGTGTCTCTATCTCCTTCAGTTCTGCTCTGATCTTAGTTATTTCTTGCCTTCTGCTAGCTTTTGAACGTGTTTGCTCTTGCCTCTCTAGTTCGTTTAATTGTGATGTTAGAGTGTCAATTTTAGATCTTTCCTGCTTTCTCTTGTGGGCACTTAGTGCTATAAATTTCCCTCTACACACTGCTTTAAATGTGTCCCAGAGATTCTGGTATGTTGTGTCTTTGTTCTCATTGGTTTCAAAGAACATCTTTATTTCTGCTTTCATTTTGTTATGTACCCAGTAGTCATTCAGGAGCAGGTTGTTCAGTTTCCATGTAGTTGAGCGGTTTTGATTGAGTTTCTTAGTCCTGAGTTCTAGTTTGATTGCACTGTGGTCTGAGAGACAGTTTGTTATAATTTCTGTTCTTTTACATTTGCTGAGGAGTGCTTTACTCCCAATTATGTGGTCAATTTTGGAATAAGTGTGATGTGGTGCTGAGAAGAATGTATATTCTGTTGACTTGGGGTGGAGAGTTCTATAGATGTCTATTAGGTCCGCTTGGTGCAGAGATGAGTTCAATTCCTGGATATCCTTGTTAACTTTCTGTCTCGATGATCTGTCTAATGTTGACAGTGGAGTGTTGAAGTCTCCCATTATTATTGTATGGGAGTCTAAGTCTCTTTGTAAGTCTCTAAGGACTTGCTTTATGAATCTGGGTGCTCCTGTATTGGGTGCATATATATTTTGGATAGTTAGTTCTTCCTGTTGAATTGATCCCTTTACCATTATGTAATGGCCTTCTTTGTCTTTTTTGATCTTTGATGGTTTAAAGTCTGTTTAATTAGAGACTAGGATTGCAACGCCTGCTTTTTTTTGTTCTCCATTTGCTTGGTAGATCTTCCTCCATCCCTTTATTTTGAGCCTATGTATGTCTCTGCATGTGAGATGGGTCTCCTGAAGACAGCAGACTGATGGGTCTTGACTCTTTATCCAGTTTGCCAGTCTGTGTCTTTTAATTGGAGCATTTAGTCCATTTACATTTAAGGTTAATATTGTTATGTGTGAACTTGATCATGCCATTGTGATATTAACTGGTTATTTTGCTCATTAGTTGATGCAGTTCCTTCCTAGCCTCGATGGTCTTTACATTTTGGCATGTTTTTGCAATGGCTGGTACCTGTTGTTCCTTTCCATGTTTAGGGCTTCCTTCAGGGTCTCTTGTAAGGCAGGCCTGGTGGTGACAAAATCTCTAAGCATTTGCTTATCTGTAAAGGATTTTATTTCTCCTTCACTGATGAAACTTAGTTTGGCTGGATATGAAATTCTAGGTTTAAAATTCTTTTCTTTAAGAACGTTGAATGTTGGCCCCCACTCTCTTCTGGCTTGTAGAGTTTCTGCCGAGAGATCTGCTGTCAGTCTGATGGGCTTCCCTTTGTGGGTAACCCGACCTTTCTCTCTGGCTGCCCTTAAGATTTTTTCCTTCATTTCAACTTTGGTGAATCTGGCAATTATGTGTCTTGGAGTTGCTCTTCTGGAGGAGTATCTTTGTGGCGTTCTCTGTATTTCCTGAATTTGAATGTTGGCCTGCCCTGCTAGGTTGGGGAAGTTCTCCTGGATGATATCCTGTAGAGTGTTTTCCAATTTGGTTCCATTTTCCCCCTCACTTTCAGGCACCCGAATCAGACGTAGATTTGGTCTTTTTACATAATCCCATACTTCTTGCAGGCTTTGTTCATTTCTTTTTCTTCTTTTTTCTTTTGGTTTCTCTTCTCGCTTCATTTCATTCATTTGATCCTCCAATGCTGATACTCTTTCTTCCAGTTGATCGAGTCGGTTACTGAAGCTTGTGCATTTCTCACGTATTTCTCGTGTCATGGTTTTATCTCTGTCATTTCGTTTATGACCTTCTCTGCATTAATTAGTCTAGCTGTCAATTCTTCCACTCTTTTTTCAAGATTTTTAGTTTCTTTGCGCTGGGTACGTAATTCCTCCTTTAGCTCTGAGAGGTTTGATGGACTGAAGCCTTCTTCTCTCATCTCATCAAAATCATTCTCTGACCAGCTTTGATCCGTTGCTGGCGATGGGCTGTGCTCCTTTGCAGGAGGAGATGCGCTCTTAGTTTTTGAATTTCCAGCTTTTCTGCCCTGCTTTTTCCCCATCTTTGTGGTTTTATCTGTCTCTGGTCTTTGATGATGGTGACGTACTGATGGGGTTTTGGTATAGGTGACCTTCCTGTTTGATAGTTTTCCTTCTGACAGTCAGGACCCTCAGCTATAGGTCTGTTGGAGATTGCTTGAGGTTCACTCCAGACCCTGTTTGCCTGGGTATCAGCAGCAGAGGTTGCAGAAGACAGAATATTGCTGAACAGCGAGTGCACCTGTCTGATTCTTGCTTTGGAAGCTTCCTCTCAGGGGTGTACTCCACCCTGTGAGGTGTGGGGTGTCAGACTGCCCCTAGTGGGAGATGTCTCCCAGTTAGGCTACTCAGGGGTCAGGAACCCACTTGAGCAGGCAGACTGCCCCTTCTCAGATCTCAACCTCCGTGTTGGGAGATCCACTGCTCTCTTCAAAGCTGTCAGACAGAGTCGTTCGCGTTTGCACAGGCTTCTGCACCTTTAGCTGAGCCCTGTCCCCAGAGGGCAGTCTACAGAGACAGGCAGGTTTCCTTGAGCTGCTGTGAGCTCCACCCAGTTCGAGCTTCCCAGCCGCTTTATTTACCTACTTAAGCCTCAGCGATGGCAGGCGCCCCTCCCCCAGCCTCGCTGCTGCCTTGCGGTTAGATTGCCGCAGACTGCTGTGTTAGCAAGGAGGGAGGCTCCGTGGGCGTGGGACCCTCCCAGCCAGGTGTGGGATATATTCTCCGGTGTGCCGGTGTTATAGCGCAGTATTGGGGTGGGAGTTACCCGATTTTCCAGGTGTTGTGTGTCTCAGTTCCCCTGGCTAGGAAAAGGGACTCCCTTCCCCCTCGCGCTTCCCAGGTGAGGCGATGCCTCGCCCTGCTTCAGCTCTCGTTGGTCGGGCTGCAGCAGCTGACCAGCACCGATTGTCCGGCACTCCCGAGTGAGATGACCCCAGTACCTCAGTTGAAAATGCAGAAATCACCGGTCTTCTGTGTTGCTCGCGCTGGGAGATGGAGACTGGAGCTGTTCCTATTCGGCCATCAAGACCAAAAGCGGCATCCCATGTATGCAAGACTCCTTCAGCATTCAGAAATCAATTAGCAGAATCCACCGTCAGAATACACCGGACCTCCTTTCTGCTATTGAATACTGACGTGTGTTATGCGGTATAACTTCCTTTCGTCTGTCCGGATCCAGTCTCCACTCTTCTCCACACTGCTCTGTGTCCTGGGAAACTGAACTAAAACGACTGCCTGAAAGAGCTCCACTGGGGCCGCGGCCTCCCAGTGCTAGCTCCTCCCGGCGGCGCCTAGGCCGACTAGAGCACTGCTGAGCAGTGGACAGAGACGCGGCAGCCTCAACCAGGGAGACCCTGGGCGGGGCCTCCGCCCCGGCAGCCGCTTCAACCCGTGTTCCCCGCTCAGGATCCGGCTCGGATCAAGGAGCTGCAGCTGGCGCTGGGCTGAGAGTGTGGATTACTTTAATGCCCTTGTAAAAGGGGCTTCAAACAGCATTGATCCTTTTTCCCTTCTAGTCCTTCCACCATGTGAAGACACAGCATTTGTCCCCTCCAGATGATTCAGCAACAAGGCACCATCTTGGAAGCAGAGAGAAAGCCTGTAGCAGACACCAAACCTACTAGCACCTTGATGGACTTTGTAGCCTCCAGAAATGTGAACAAAAAAAATATGTATTATTAACCAGTCCATGGTGTTTTGACATAGCAGGGACTAAGACAATTTCTTTATTGAAATTCACACTTTGTTAATCATTTTCTAATGTCACTGAGTTGTCAATCTGTGTTCTCACTGAGCTTCCATAAAAAAAAAAATTGAATTACTTGTCAGGCAATTCTTACCCCTCTTGAGGGGGCAGTGGTAACTGGGAAATTATTGTAGTCCTCTGGTAGTATCATGTTTCCTTTTTTATGTTTCTTGAAGTCTTGAATTGCTGTCTTTATATTTGAATAAGTAAAGACATATTTTACTAACTGGCTTTGGGAGAGAAACACCTTCACCAATCACCTGGGCTTGAGATTCTGAGGCTCTTTTAGACTTTTTCTATGGATGCAGCCACTCTATCCCTCTTGTTCCCTCTTAGGTGAGAATTCTTAAAATTGTATGCCTTGTCTTGATCCCACAAAAGTAGGCCTGGTGCTGTGAGTCTCCTGTTTGTTTTCCCTAGGGTGATGCCCTGAAATGCTCAAGTTTGTGTGCCTTCTCTCAATCCTGCTAAATCTGACTGTGCTTGTTCATCAGTCATCTGTAAAGGCTCACACTCCATGTCTAGTGGAGGAAGATGGGGAGTCAGCCACAGAGAAGATATTTGGGGAAGCCCATGGGCCAGTTTCTTTTTTGGGGGGGGTGGTCTGGAGACAAAGTATCCCATGTAGTTCATGGGAGGGCTTCTTAAGGAAGCCCATGAGGCAGTTAGTAGGATACATGACTCTTTATTGAGTTTCACATCCTAGTTGCTGTGAATTCCTGCTGTGAGTTCCTACCTCTCTTTCCTACTACCAGCCTCTCCCAGCTACTCAGCCATGTGGATCTCCTCAGAATTTTGCATGGGGCAAAAAAATAGTGAACCTCTTGGGCAGATTCGCATATAGCTCAGAGACCTGGATGCTTACTTATTATGCTCTTACTTTCTCCCATGGGAAGGATCACACGCTTGGGGGATCTCTCTTGCTACTGAGCTGTGCCATCTTGAAGTGGGGGGTAATGTGGATAAACCAAAGCTGTTCTTCCCTCTTCAGTGTGTCTATTCCCAAATATTTTGCTCCAACAGTGTGCTAGAACTTCTCTACTAGACTACTGAACTCACACAAATGTCAGTGGGTGGTTGTCAAAATCAGTGCACTATGGAGAGATGATGGTAATAACTCCTATTCTGTTACCTTGCTGATGTCATTCTCTCCTTCTTGGACAAAGTCATTTCAAAGTTCTATATTTTTCTATAAGCATTGCTCTAGTTACATAAGTTTTGATATGTTTGTTTTTATTCAGCTCAAAATGTTTTCTAATTTTTCTTGTTATTTCTGCTTTGGCCAGTGATTAAGAGTATGTTGTCTAATTTTCAAATATTTGGAGATTACCCTATTTCTTATAGTTGTTGATTCTAATTTAATTCCACTCTGGTCAGAGATATTCTCTGTATGTTTATAATTCTTTTAAATTTATTGAGATTTCTTTGGGCCTAGCATATGATCTATCCTAAAGAATGTTACGTGTGTACTTAAAAAGAATGTATGTTCTATGGTTGTTGTATGAAGAGTTCTTTATATCTCAGTTAGGTAGTCAAGTTAGTTGATAGTATCATTTTAAGTCTTCCATAATCTTGCTGACTTTCCATTTAGTTGCTCTTTCAATTATTCAGAATGGATTATGGAAATATCCAGCTATTATTGTTGAATTGTCTATTTCTACTTTCAGTTCTGTCAGTTTTTTAATCACATATTTTAAGTGTCTAGGCACATCTACATTTATAATTATTATATCTCCCTAATACAGTCAGTTTTTAAAGTCAGTACTTCTCTCCTTGTCTACAGAAAAAGTTCTTGTCTTAAAGTCTATTTTTGTCTATAAATATCTATTGAACACTTGATATATCCCAGGAATTTTGCTAGATATTCAGGAGCACAAATAGTACTATATAGTCCCAGCCATCAAAAGCAAGATAAGTCGTATATATAAATGGCTGATTTCAAAATAACATAGTAAATGTTAAAGTTGAAGCAGTCACAAGATACTTTGGAGAACAGCAAATAGTCATGTGATTAAGTCTGGACTTTCAGGTAAGGCTTCTTGAGAGGGATTATGCGTAAATTAAAGCATTTAAAATATGTAAGAATGAAAGGTATTCCTGGTGGGAAAAAATGGCACAAGTAGAAGCATGTCAGCAAAGCGAGGTGAAATTTCTTAGTGCAGTCAGATTTCAGTCAGATTTTTCTTTCCATGGGTCTAGTTGAGTACATTCATCATTTTTTATAAGTTTCAGTAACTACCATTATTGTTTTTGGTCTCAGTTGGCTAGTACAACCTATATCATGTTTTTATATGGATGAGGAGTTTCACAGGTCATGTAATACCTGGAAAACAAAGCTCCTGGATTGGTTATTACATATGATAAGAGTAATGACAGTGAAGAAGTATATGGCCTAAGGAGGCAAACGTCAGAGGCCCCAGTTCTAGAATCTGCTCCTTGTTTCATTACCTCATATGAGGACTTCCAATTCTTCATTTATAGGGTTTAAGTCTATTGGTTATATTATAATAGTGGGGTAGATGTATATAGAGTTTTGCTGTGCAAAATATGGCTCATGGCTAGCAACATTAACATCATCTGGGAGCTGCTTAGAAATGCAAAATCTCAGTCCTCTTCGGACACACTGAATTAGAATTTGTGTCTTAGCAAGGTCTTAGATGACTTGTCTGCACATTAAAGGTTGGGAACCATTGGATTTGATCCTCTTAAAGTTATTTATAGCCTTAAAATGTATATAATTATAGAACCCTGGTATAATCAGTAAGATTGAAAACATTATGGAAGTTGCTCTAATTAGAAATGTGGAATTTCACATAGATTTAAATGATTAAAAAGAAGAAAAGGGATCCAACCAGATATTAAGACTATGAGTGTGATACTTTCCCTTTTAACATGTAGGATTTGTAATGACATACCCAGTGTATTGAGCAAACTCCAGGGACTAATGGAATATTTTCATAAAGTGATTTTATTTTGTATTCTCATTGTACTTTTATCTTTGTTAGTTTTCCATGGCTCTGAAAACAACTTGAAAGTTCCATGACTCTCTAGTCAGGGACTTTATAGTCTATTCAGGTCATAAAATACATTTCAATTTAGAAAATAGAGCATTCAGGTCCTTCATTCAGAGCATGCCTTATTTTCTATTCCACAAGTAGGTACAGCTCTTCGAGTGAGCAATCTGCCCTAGAGGACACACATATGGGTAGCTTCTTCCCTCTTTTTGGCTTACCCACTTCCCCATTTGATAGCTACTGACTTCGGAGGGTGGCAGGAGTAGGAAGAGGTGATCTGGAAGGAGGACAGATAAGGAACATAGGAGAGTTTTTGTTTCACTGGTACTACCTTAGACTGGTGTTGAGCCTTCCCAGTTTGGCCAAACTTCTTCAGCTTCTCTGTTCTCAGGTCAATTTGGGCTTTTAAGTGTCCTTCTTGGACAGAACCTCCCTATTTCATATGGCCTTGGAAACTTGGCCTTGACAAATCACAGGGACTTAAGCCATTTCTGACCCTGCAACCATTGCTCAATCTTGCAGCAGTCATCCAGCCAGTCTACTGCTATATTTAATAAGAAAGCATGAACATGAATTCACTGGAAATGCTCCAGCTGTAGGAGACACAAATCGCATTATTTGAGAGATCTTGGGAAGCACCTCTCTCCAAAACTCAGAATGGTGGAACCCATGTCACATCATAATTCTCTCCACGGCGTTCCTTTCTAAAATGCCTTTCTCCATCTCCATGCTTGCCCCAAACATCAAGCTAGGTGAGGAGGTAACAGTCATGAAGCTGGTTTTCATATACTTTTCTTTGCAAATTTGTATCTTGATATGGTATCTGTTTGAGGAATATCAAATCTATTGAATCTTTATAACTCGTTTAAATACCCAATTAAAAAATAGAGGTGAAACTGGTTTCAGTTTTAAGAGAATTGTAACGTATATATGGACTTAGAATGTTTGTTGCATAGAAGAGAAGACCATTTTCTAACAGAGTGCAGGATTTCCTTGACAAATCTGTTGCTCTGGTGGATCACTCAAGGGATGCCCATTGGTAGGAGGGGTGAGGGTTCTCTTAAAGGAAAGGAGAAACCATGCAGGATGAGCTTGTGAATATAGAATAGATATTTGGAAGAGAGTATGGATTTTGATTACATTGTCTGCCACATAAGTGTATTTCTAGCTCCAATTTTCTGAGACATCTGAATGCTTAGAGAATTCAGTAAATAAAACTAAAATAGCACTTTCACTGAAAGCCATAGCCCACTGTGGCCTAAACAACTCTATTTTCAGAATGTTTGCAACAGTGACCCAGAGAAGAACACACCATCTTCATAATTCTGCCACAGAAAAGGGCTCAGGAAAGGACCCAGGCAATAAAAATTTCTAAGTACTTAGGGAAAGAGTACAGAGAGCAGATGTAGAGGTTCATGGAGCAGGTTAGTGCCCGTAGGTTCCAGGAAAGCAGTAATGTTCACACAGAGTGGTGTCCACAGAAGTGTAGAGAGACTTTGTTTCTTCTTGGAGCACTGATGACTTGTATAGTATCATGTCTACCACAGAAGTAGACTTGTCCATGACCCCACCGGGCCCTCCCAAGAACAAATGGAGGTGCAGTGGAGCAGGGAGGAGCTGGAAGGGCTGAAGTGCTGTTGAAGTAGATAGGGATTGTAGCTTAATGGCATTTCAGCACAAATGTTTGTATGATCTCATTTGTCACCCACAGGATAACAAAGCCTAAGAAAACTCAGGTTTCATAAAGAGAATGTTCAGAATGCAAAGGTCAGTCTCCTCCATAAAATGGAGTAGTACTGTGAACAATGAGAAGCAACTTGCAAAAATAGGATTCATTGTCATCAAGAACAGGTCCAGTCTTGCTGAGGAATCATAAAACCTCATGAAAGAGCAAGCCTGCAAATGTGCTTCTTTTTCTCTATATTTTCTTTCATTCTGAGTGGAGGAAACACTACAGCAATTATTTTAGTCATAAACCACTGACATATGGTTAGCAGAACATATAGAAGCTAACCTTAACCTTTCATCCTCTAGAAACAGTAACATCTATTTCAATTGAATTAGCATTAATGCATATGCACTTTAAAATTTCTGTTAACAATACTAACCACTCTTCCTTGTACTGTGACATTCCTTTCTGTATCCGTCAACGCCATTTTTGAATCTTCATATTTTGTTCTGCCAATTTGCAAAAGTTCTCCATCCTCTTTCATTCTTTCTATTTTCTTTCTCACTTCACTCGCTTTTCAAAATAATGAGGAAGGAATATTTATGAAAAGAAAACACACACACACACACACACACACACACACACACACACACACATCCCCAAATGCTTTTCCAAATAGCAAAAATGACTTGCTTTACCTTCTCCTTGGATAAGCATGCTATTTGAGCACTGTATTACATGGAGACTCAATCTCATGTTAATTACTTTAGTGCGTTTAGTTTAATATTTCTTTATCTGGCTCTATAGGGTGGAAAGATAGGGAAGATATGGTCAGAGATGCTTGGGCTTTGGGCCAAAGAAGAGAGTCAGACTGCCACATGAAACAAGATTCAAAGTTGAGAGCATGACTCAGCTGCAAAGCATATGTTTGGGGAAGAACAGTACTTCCCTTCTTTGTAGTAACATTAACTTTGATACATTCCTCATTTGGCAGTCTTCACTAATAAAGCATATTTAAAGGAAGAAATCTTGTGAAAATTCTTGGTTTTAATCTTTCCATGTTTTAAGTTTATCAGATTCAGCAGTGCCCTTTTCAGGACATTAAGGTTAGTGGCCTTTAACAAAGATTTGTAAGGCACATATGTGCTAATATTAAATCAGTTGAAACAGAATTAAGTGTTTCTGGAGAATGGAGAGGTTGAGGTTAACTTCTGTCCATTTGACTAACCGTATGGTAGTGGAGCATGACAAAAATAAATGAACACAGGAGTCCAATCTTTAGTCAGACAACATGATTCCATTTATTACCAAGGTAAAAGCAGAGACCAGTGACTGCCTACCATGCTGTGTGATTGCATTTTCTGGTACATTTGTGCTGCAGCTCTGAACTAAGGAGCTGGGTCATTCTCCTCTTATGTTAGACAAAGTATGCAAGTCATTGAAGGCCTTCCAGGTAGCAACATCTGGGTGACACTTCACAGTACAAAAAGGGCCTTAAGGAACTCAGCCTCAAGTAGTTGCACAGCTGTTTCAGGTTGGAAAATATGGTGTTCTCCTTGTGAGGATGTCCTTGAAACATTTGAAGTTGCTGATTGCAAATTTCAGTTCTTTAAGAGTATTCATATAATGTTGCAAACATTTTCTGAGCACCATTTTAAGGGTTGTGTACTTCTCAGAGGAAGTACTTTTTGGGAACTGGTCAAATAGCTCCCTGATATAAAATGTATGCTTTTGGAATGTAGGTTATGTTTCATCATTGCTCCATAGGCAAGATCAATCACAGCATTTTCTAGTTTCTGATGTGAGAATAATTGAAAATGTCCTCCTCCACTTCTATTCTGGTTTGGTAGTTCCTGATAGATTTTTTTTTTTTTACCTAAAAAAAGGTAAAATTAATTAAACAATTGACCACATGACAGTTAAATTTAAAAACTGACACCAAAATATTCTATTGATGTATTCAGGAAACTTGGTGCTATCCCAGGACTGAGTGAAATGTGGATCTAGAGGTTAAACATGTATCTTATTAATAGGTCTTTGGAAAAGTAGCTACTTAAAAATGACATAATTCATCTGGTGAATTAACCAAACCTCAAATTAGCCCCACAAGTGCTAGGTTTATGCTTTCTGTCCAAATTAATTACCTCCAAATGATAGCTTGGAATTGATCAGCCATCAGTATTCAGACTCGCTTCTACTTGGGCAAGAGGGACAGAAACAAATAAAAAATAAATAAAAAACGAAGCAGCCAAGTGCAGAATGAGAAGAGTGATTATTCTCAACATAACAACTGCAAAACAAATTCTGAAGCCTCTGGGCATGGCAGCTCTGACCCAACTTCCATTTCTCTACAGATCCATCTATCTACACAGAGAGCATTTAGTGCTGTTGTAAGAATTTTAAAGGAGCTTGAGAGGCCATAAGTATATACCACTCTTGGCTGTGATGTCTGTGTAATAGGTTTGTTAAGAGTTAAAATGAAAATCACGTTTCTTTTTTGCTATTGTATTCATAACACACAGATGTTGTATCTTATAGAAACTTCAGGTGGTCAGAATATGGTAACAACAAATACATGGTTTCAAAAAACACCAAATAAATAATTTGTCAATAAATGAAAGAATACTGGTGTTAGAACTAAAACGCTAGTCACACACAACTCAATCTAAGTAGGAAGATGAAGTTAAAAATTGGCAGGGGGTTGGATGTGAGGGCGATATGGCTGCAACATGTGTCACCCCATTGATTGCCAGGGTTGATTCATCTGATCTGGCTGACTAGGCAGGTGTCCCCTTCCTACCTCACCACTCCATGTGCCTCCCTCCTGAAGCTGCACAGTTGGTCGAAGAGGACCACTATTCCTAACAGAGGAAGACCAGTGTTCGGTCAAGCATATACGAATAGCTGCACTCTCCTGCTAGAACCTTCAAACAAGCTCTCAAAAATTGGCAGGGGGCTCAGCCTCATGACTGGGTTCCAGGGCTAGGGAGAAACCAAAGCAGCAGGGCCGGGCTCTGGAATCGGTCAGCTCTCCCTCTGAAGACTGATTCTGCAGCTTCCTTAACCTTCAGCTTCCTCACCAGCCATTATCTAACTTCATTCCTACAGTCAACCTATAATACAAGCACCCCTATTATTCAAAGTTTATAGGTTAGAAAAGTGAGGTCCAGAGAGATTACATAGCTCACTCTGCGTAACATAGTATGATTGAGTGAGGATGGAGCAGGAGACAGACCCAGGCCAACTGACCATGATGTCAATAACTAACAGCCCATTCAACAGTGCCAGTAATCCTAATGATGTGATGTTGAAATTCCAAGTCTTATCTCAACACAGAATGGCATCTGTTGTTATTAAGCTTACCAATACAAGTTCGAATAAACTCAACTCAAGTTCCTAATTATGTAGATTTGATTTTTGGAAAAGAATATCCTTAGCTAGAATTATAGTTTAAAATTTTAATATCACTTTTCTTGTACTTAATAACATTTTTCTGATTATTGAAGTGATAGAAATGTATTAAGGAAATAAAATTTTCACATAATTCCTGTTGATTAGAGACAAATACTTTTAGCATTTTGTTGGATTGTCCTATTGTAAGTATGTTAAGCATATGTTTAGGTGTGTGGATGTATGCAGGCAAGGTCATAGGAAACTTAGTGGCAAAGCCAGGATCCAAACCCAGGTCTACCTGATACAGATTTTTAGTATATAACTACATACACATCAAAAAACACATATCTGCATATGTAACATGTATAAATTAGATTTTACTTCACTGCTATTGCTACAAATTTATATTATAAATCTAGTCTTCAAAGACCATTTTCATATTTACATTGTTTGATGGCCATATTGGAAATTATATAGACTCTTTTTAATTGATCGCACTGCTCATCTCAGATCTTTTATACCCTAGTCCCCATTCTCAAATTTTTGTTTTGATTTGTGTCTTTATTTTATGTATTAACCTTGATAAAAAGGTTAGAGCTTATATTCAGATAGTTGTTTTCAGGAACAACTTTCAAGAATAACTTAAATATTATATTTTCTGATCCTCTTGGATGTCTGAAATATTGGGTGCCTGCACATAGGAATGTAAATGCTAAATACATATTCTGTGTATTCCACTGTATCTCCTCTCCTAGCCTGTCATCTTTAACCCAAAATATATCTTTACCATGTTTTTATGAATATATTAAGATATTAAATCTGTCCTCTGCTGTTTTTTAAAAAACTCCTTTTATCTTATATCCAGTATGCCATGGAAAGACAACACTATAATTTTTAATCACAAAATCATGTATTTCACATTGTACAAATTTTCTTAACCAAGATTATTTTCTCTTTGTGGTTTAATACTGCATTTTATTTGATTTACTATTCTCTTGTGGGTATATGAGAACCCAAGTTAGAATTTAAGAAAAAATCCTTGTCCTTGCAATAAATCTATTTCAAAGGAAGATGTTTGTAATCATCTCAGGCTTGTCCCTTTCCTTAGAACCGTGATACAGTTTCAAAAGCGGGCTGGTTTCTTCTTGCTCATGCTTGCATAAGACCGTCTATGTTCACTCAAGATTGAATTAAAATAACTTTGGAGTTGAAATTGATGTGGGTCTCTGTCCAATTCTTCTATTTTCATGTGAAAAAGGGGGAAAAACACTAGATAATTTAATCATTTACCATAATTTTATTTGACTGGCTTTGGTATTCTGAGTCTGGGAGTAGTGGAAAGGAAGTTTGCTCAGAGCACTGGGTCATCATTATAGGGAACTTTGCCTCTCATCCAAGGTAGCATTGCAGGTTCATTATGGCCACTGCTAAGGTGCCCAAGGGCACCCTGCCCAGAAGCTCTTTGTCCAGCAGGTGTCGCATTGCGTTGTGGAATTCATATTTTTCCCTTGTGTCATGCTTGGCCTGCTCTTGCCTCTAGCCCTTTCCTCTCTGATTTAAGGGATGCCAGTCACATATTCCTGGGTCTCCTCTATCTACTTTCTAGTACTCTTGCTCTATAGGATAAATACACAACTGTACTCAACTCACTGTCTTGCCCAGAAGTTCATAATTGTGGTACACACATTTAAAAATTAAATTATAAAATATGACTTGGAAGTCAGGTAACCTGGATCTACCTTTCTGGCTATGCACCTTTTGGAAAATTATCTGATTTTTCTGATCCTCAGTTTACCAGTCTATAAATTGGAGAAAACAAATTTCTCCTCTGTGGGGCTGCTATGAGGCTTCTGTAAGACATTGACGCAAGTCCGTGGTGAAGATCTCTAGTCAGCAGTGCGGTATGGTTTCCTAGTGAGCTGGATTCCTATGAGCATCCTTGTCAACACATTCCCACAACCTACCACTTCCTTCAACATCCATTCTCTTCCTTACATTACTTTTGTATTTTGTGTGATACTTTTTTATTTTGCACAGCTCTTAGTAAGCACTTAAACTTAGTTTGTTCTCAATAAATACTTAAATCTGCTATGATGGACCCACATTTGGGTGCCTTTGAGAATGTAGTGAATCATCTTCTGAAGTAGTTTCTCATATCCTGTTTTCAATTAGCTTTTTCCCCCATTGATGCACTTAATGGGAAAAGAATAAAAGAAATAAGACCATGGGAAGTGAGAGCCTGGGGAGTGACTAAACTAAAGAGATGGACTAGGGAACACTCCGCGTGTGAACACAATGTAAAGAGCAGGCTGTCTGGATGTCACCCCATGGCCTCTTCAGCACATGTGCCTCATCCTTTGTGAGATTAGTAGCAATGTTGTCCTGTCCTGAGAATTCACATTAATCCCTGTCCAAAACAGCCTTGGAAATGGGAAGCCAGAGAAGGAAAAGGTGGATTTCATGAAAATGCTTCTGTCACTAAACACTTTCTGTTGCCTTTGTGCTGTATCCTGTCAGTACTCAACCATATGGTGTTAAAACACTCTCTAAAATGTGATTTTAAAGCTACTTTGCAGTTATAATGGGTAATTGTGATCTGCTTCACAGTTAGAAATGAATGAAAGTGGCTCCTATGGTATCACCAAACTTTAAAATGCATTAGGAGAACAGGAAGAAGAAAGGAAGGAAGGGGGGATGGATGGATGGTTGGAAGGAAGGAAGGAGGCTGATCTCTAATCCCATTTCTCTGTGAATCACAGTGGTTACCTCTAATAGTTTGAGTTAGAAGAGAGCACTAAGGTAGTCGCTTCAAGTCATTATTAGTCCAACAGACTCCTGAACTGTGCTTTTATAACTGTCCCTCTCCATGGCTCCTTATTTCGCCTTTAAAGATGAGTCTCTGTGTCTAGACTTCAGGGCATCTTAACTTCCTTCTAACCACAAAACTCATCTGCTACCACGACTGGGGATTGAAGAGGCTCCTTATGGTAAGCACTCCAGGTCTGTCAGTTAGGTAGGAAATAGCCAGCATTAGCTGGAGCAGTTTGTGTTTGATTAACTGATGCTGTACATTAAGAAGAAAAAAAATAGAAAAAAATGCCCAAATTGGCTGGGTCATCTACATGCTTAAACATCCCAGGAGGTATTTCTTTATCTGTGCAGTAGTTATGGGGCTGCCTACCCAGATCATTCCCATAGATGTCACAACAGAACCCTATATCTGTTAACTCCTCTCTGCTAGAAGTGGAGATATGATGATGCCAGAGGGCAGTATTTCCAAAACACCCTGGTGCAGTGCTACTCATCCCAAGCCACACAGCTCATTGACCTCAACTCTCTTTAAAATGAAGGGAATAGACCAGATGCCCTTAGAAGGTATTTCTAGCTTTGACATTTTATGGATTGATGATGCAAATTTGTTCAAACACTAGTTTGCATACTACTTGCCATCTTTCTAGTGAGCAATACAAAGTTAGTACAAGTCACAGACATAACAATTGAGACCTTTGTGCTAACACTTCGGAGGGAAATCTCAGACTAAGCCTACCCTCATGCAGAAGGAGGAGCTTTTACTCTCAGACCTGCATTTGGCTGTCACTCCGGGTTCTGCCTTTAATCAGCTAAGCAACAATGGCAAAGCTACTTAAAACTTTTAAACTGGTTTTCTCATTTGTAATGTGAGAGCCAGTTTCTTGTAAAGATTAGAATTCATGTATGATAGTACCTGAAACATAGTAGGTTCTTGATCATTCATGAATAGAAGTCTGCTCTGTGACATTGGTCAGTTCCCACCCCCTCTATTCTCTGTTTCTTCCCCTTTCGTGAGTAAAGCAAGAGACATATGAGCTCAGAACTGGGCCTGGTCCCTAAATTCTCCGATTATTGTAGAGCCCTAAAAGACTGCTCCTACAAAATATATTCTGTTTATTTGACACATTTCAGTCTCATTTCCTCAATTTGGGTTCTCCTACAGTTTTACTTTCTGAAACAGTTTGTTCTGTGACAAAAGGTTTGCAAAAAATACAGGGATAATTGCTAAAGTTTCTCTCTTTTTGACAGTAATTCAATGCCTTTAACAAAATTTATAATCCTTTTGTACCTAAATGTTTATAAGTGTTGTTAAACCATAATGTAAAAGTATATAAACATTTTCACATGTTCTACCAGATCAAATATGGTATGTATGATAATAATTAGAACAACCAACCTAACATATTGTGAAAAATGCCACATATGCATTTAATTATAGTTTCTGATTTTCAAGCATGCATTCAGGGAAGGGAGGAAGTGGCTTTCTATTTGACTTCTTCACTGCTAACAGAACATGCATGTGTTTTGGCAAGTTTCCTAGGGAACATCTGTCTACAAGGGAACATTGGGAGTTAATCAACATCTACGGAGCTGGGCAACTGCTGTATGGCCCATGCTGTCTCCATTAAACTTCTTAACTGTGTCTCCTTTAAGCAGAGTCACAAAACATACTATTGATTCAGCTCTTTGAATAAAAAGCAAATCACAAGCAAAACTTAAACTGGTTTATTTACAGAATAGCTTTATGAAGTTGGTAAACAATTGAGCCTCTTTTTCCAAAAGAATTGTTTGTAGAAGATGCCAACACTGGGGTGGGGAATAGAGTTATGAGGAGGGATTTGTAAATGATTTGTGGGTATGTTTCCAACAGCTCATAGCAAAGGAATGAATGGAAAAACACTCCTTGGAATTAGGAGTGGGGAGGGAGAGGGCTATAAAGATGGCAAATGAAACAAACTAGCATTTTGACATTGCCTCAGTTCTGGTTGGAGGGAGCATGATGAAGAATTTCAAAAATAGCAAAGAGCCCAACAATTTAGAGGAACTGGGTGGACAGACATAGTCACGGGTCCCTTAATGACAGGGACACATTCTGCGAAATGAGTCATAAGGCAATTTTGTCACTGTGTGAACAAACATCATAGAGTATGCTTACAAAAACTTAGATGGTAGAGCCTACTACTCACCTAGGTTATATAGTATACATAGCCTGTTGCTCCTAGGCTACAAACCTGTACAGCATGTTCAACATGTTACTGTACCAAATACTGTAGGCAACTGTAACACAAGAGTAAATATTTTTTGTGTATCTAAACATGTCTTAACATAGAAATAGTACAGTAAAGATATGATACTACCATCTTATGAAGCCATCCTTGTACATGCAGTTCATGTTGACTGACATATAACAATGTGTCATTGTTATACAGCTGATGATTGTAAATAGAATGAGATTAAGTCTTTCTTTTCTTAGCTAGGTCTGACAAGCAACTCACTAATGGTTTCAGGATGAAGAAAGACTTTGCATGATACAATGAATTAATTGTTCTGTGTTGGAAACTACTTGGAAAGTCAGCAGAGATGACAGAATTTGAACTGAATGCCTTGCTCTAAATCCTGATACTAATTTTTTAAAACTGCAGTAAAATATTTTCTTATTTTTAAAATCAATTATGCCACAGCAGACACTGATGACTATGGTGACAGGCAAAGGGTTACATAGAGGGCAGCCAGATAACATACAGGACACCTTCTTAAATATGAATTTCAAATAAATAAGAACTAATTTTTGTTTACTAAATCTGGCAATAGTAGTCAGACAGTAATCTAAAATAAAAGCCACAGGCAGCGTCAGGTAAGCAAGGCTAAAACAAGACTGATAAGAAAGCAAAGCTGTAGAGAAAAATCACATATGTGGGTAAAATACAGGCAGATACCAATTCTAAAGAAAGATAAAGTGATGGGAGGAGTGGGAGAATGGTTGGTTTAAAAAAAGAAGTCAGGAATGAAAAGATTTACAGACCCAAAAGAAGGATTCCAAAGCAGAACAGTGACTCAGATAGGGCACATGTTAGGGGGACATGGCCAGAGCAGCTGGATGAATTGTTAGGGGCTGTCATAGCAAAGTGCCAGAACGAGTGGCTTACACAACAGAAACTGATTTCCTCAAAATTCTAGATGCAAGAATTCCAAGGTCAAGGTGTTGGCATGGTTGATTTCTTCTGAGGCCTCTCTCCTTCGCTTGTAGATGACTATCTTTCTCTCTGTGCCCACATGGTTGTCCCTCTGTGCATGTCTATGTCCCAATCTCCTCTTCAAAGAAGGACACCAGACATGTTGGATTAGGGCCCACTTATATGGCCTCACTTTACCTTACTTAACTCTGGAAAGGGCCTGTCTCCAAATGCAGTTGCATTGTGAGGTACTAGGGGCTTTTTGTGGGGATGAGGTTCAGTCCATAACGTGATACTATGCTCCCTGTTAAGGAACCTAATTGAGATTACTTCAGTGAAGTTCCACAAGCAGTTTAAACTACAATATAGGTGATTTTTTTTTTTTTTTGGTGCCAGGGTGGGGAAAACAAAACTAATAGGGTGAGATTCTTGTCCTCAAATGCACAATATAATAGGGGAGCCAGACACATACGCTAGACTAGTGACATAGAGATGACAGGTCGAGGTAAAATCTTGGCTTGTCCACTTACTGGTTAAGTGAACTTGGACAGTTATTTTATTTGATAAAAAGGTGTAATCATATCTACTTGGTAGAGTAGCCTTGAGAATTAGTGATACTGGTCTTGTTAAAGAGAACTAAATGTGACCTGAGAAAGACTCCATACTTCTATATTTGAGACTTTGTGGACAAACCATATCCTAACTTAATAGGTAGACAAGATTGCAAACCTAACTTAGGAGTATGCTCCTGTAATAACAGATGAATCTTGGCCAATCCCAGCAGCCATCCTTCAACCACTCATACACTGCTGAGTGTTCAAACTGTCTTCAAATAAGACAAATGCTGAGCTGTAACCAATCCAGCTGTTTCTGTGCCTCACTGCCTATTTCTGTATATCATTTCCCCTTTTTTGCCTATAAGTTTGTTCAGACCACAAGGCATCCCTGGAGTCTCTCTGAATCTGTTGTGATTCTGGGGGCTACCCAATTTATGAATCATTCCTTGCTCAATTAAACTCTCTTAAATTTAATTTGGCTGAAGTTTTTCTTTCAACAGTATCACACCCAGCCCCTGTTGCATAATGGTAGCTCTTACTATTACGAAGGGTTCAGAAAACACATAGGGAGATGTTAGCTTTTACAACTAGGGGAATTTATACAATTTTCTTAAAAAGTTGTCACGAGAGCTGAGTGTGAAAACACCAGGGCAATTTTGCCAGGTAGGAAAGGGGGCTAGATCAAAACACAAATACGAAACAGCAAGAGGCATACACATATTTCAATATGCCTAGAGCAGCACAGGGCTGTTGTGAGCAGCAGGAAATAAGGCAAGAAAACAGAGTTGGTGCCACATTATGAAGTGCCTTGAATATCATGCTAAAATATCAGAAGATTATGCTATAGGCAAAGTAAACATAGGTGTTTTGTGTAGTTGTGTTTGTTGTTTTGGTGCTGTTGGTTGGTTGTTTATTTTTTTACAGCAAATTAACTGCTTTTCAAAGGCGGTAATTAGGAGTACCTGGCTATACTGGAAATGAGAAGAAAGCTCATAAAAAGAGGCCAGGCGGCTGGGTGTGGTGGCTCATGCCTGTAATCCCAGCACTTTGGGTGGCCAAGACGGGCGAATCACGAGGTCAAGAGATTGAGACCATCCTGGCCAACATGGTGAAACCCTGTCTCTATTAAAAATATAAAAATTAGCTGGGCATGGTGGCGGGCACCTGTAGTCCCAGCTACCCGGGAGGCTGAGGCTGGAGAATGGTATGAACCTGGGAGGCGGAGGTTACAGTGAGCCAAGATCGCGCCATTGCACTCTAGCCTGGGCAACAGAGCGAGACAACGTCTTAAAAAAAAAAAAAAAAAAAAAAAAAAAACACCAGGCACAGTGCCTCATGCCTGTAACCCCAGCAAATTTGGGAGGCTGCGGCTGATGAATCACTTGCGGTCAGGAGTTCAAGACCAACCTGGCCAACATGGTGAAACCCCGTCTCTACTAAAAGTACAAAAACTAGCTGGGCATGGTGGCACGTGCCTGTAGTCCCAGCTACTTGGGAGGCTGAGACAGGAGAATCACTTGAAACAGGAGGCAGAGGTTGCAGTGAGCCAAGATTATGCCACTGCTGCTGTACAAGGCAGATTCTAGCCAATTCCATATACTAGGACTGGATCTGTCCTTTGCATAGTATCCATGGAAAAAATGGTTGTTTCATTTTGCACAGTGACCAAACAAAATGAAGATCTCTCAGCTCCTGCCTCCCTTAACTCTTCCCACTTAGTATATAAAGACAATCAGGACCCTCATTCTTCTAAAAACAAATGTTTCCTTTGACCTACCAGTCTTTTCTTTGGCTACCCAAAGCCTGTTCTCTTCAGCAACAATTGTTCTGATTTTCTTAACTTGAGCTGTGTCAAAGCTGAAGATTCACTTTATTTTTTTGTTATTCCTATTAATATTGTTACTGTTGTTATAAATAGAAACAATTTGTTTTTTATTGTCAAGTGATACATATTTGTTACAGATGAATTAGAAAATATGATCAGAGAAGTAAAAAAAAAAAAAAAATGCTAAGTAATTCTCTCCAAACCTCCACAGAGGATTCAGCTCTCTGCATAGGCACACACACATCTATTTTCACAATAGAGGGTCAAACTGTATATTCTGTCTTATGATGTGCTTTTTAAAATAATCTTTTTATTAAAAAATACATATAGAAAATTGCACAGCTAAGTGTTACCAACACTTATGAAGAAACAAAATATCCCCTGCTCCCTGGAAGCTTCCCTCTTCTCCATGATAATCACTCCTTGATTCTAACACTATAGATTTGTTTCCTCTCTTTCTGAACTCTGTAAACAGCACATGTATTGTTCACACAGTATGCAGTTTTCCGAGTGGTTTATTTCATTCCACATTATGTTTGTGAACTTCATTCATGCTGTTGAATATAGCAGTGGCTTATTCATTTTTTATTGCTGTATACTAATTTACAAGATGAATCCCCTGCAATTTATTCTTCTGTTTCTGAACGTTTTCATTGTTTTCTGTTTGGGGCTGTTGAATTAGTGCTGCTGTGAGTTTACTGTATACATATTTGGAGCATATTTGTAAGTATTTCTCTTAGGTGTATTCTCAGGAGTGGAATTGGGGTAGAGAGTCTGCAGATGGTTTCTAAAACTGATTATACTAAGTGACAGTTCCTACAACTTTATTGAAGGATCTAAATACTCCATATACTCACCAATACAATAATCAGTCTTCTTAATTTCAGCCATTCTGATGGATGTGTAAGTTGTAGTTCATGTTGCATTTTTATTTGCATTTCCTTGACTATGAATGAGATTGAGCATTTTTCACATGTTTATTCACTTAATTGGATATCCCCTTTTGTGAAGTGCATGCTTAAGTCTTGCCCATTTTTTCTATTAAATTATTTTCAATATGATTGTAGGTATTCTTTATATATCCTGGATGCAAGTGCTTTATCAGTTTTATGTAATGTAGATATCTTCTCACATTCTATGGGTTGCTTTTAAAAATTTTTCATAGTGGAATCTTAATGAATGGGTCTTTTTAAAATTTTAATGAACTTCAGTTTATCAATTATTTTCTTTATAGCTAGAGATCTGTAAGTCCTGTTTATAAAATCTTTACAAATGCCAAAGTGGCAAAGACATCCTCCTATGTTATCTTCTAGAAGTTTTATTGTTCTGCTTTTAACATTCACATACACAATCTCTAGCATTGGTCTATTTGTGTGATGAGTTAAGTGTCAAGTTTAATTTTGTATTTTCACTTTTACATCCAAGTGACCCAGTACCATTTATTGAAAAATCCATCTGTTCCTCACTCAGAAGTGTTCTCTGAATAGTGCCACTTTTGTCATAGCTCCAATGGCCTCCTCACATGGGAGGTCTGCTTCCTCATTCCCACTTGTCTTTCTGCAAATCCAAATGTACATAAAGTGATTTAAATTTAATTTTAAATTTAATAAAATTAGAAATTAGTTCTGTCACATTAGCCACATTTCAAGTGTTTAGTAGCTGCACACAGCTAGTGGCCACCAAGGCAGTGCAGATACAGCATTTCCATCATCCAAAAAGTTCTGTTGGACAACATTGCTCCAGATCATTACTGTCTAGTTTCAGAGCTCTTCACTATCTGAGGCAATCCCACTTTCATTTGTTTATTGTTTTTCTTCACTATTAAAATGTAAGTTCCATCAATACAGGGACCTAGTTGGGTCATCGTTGCATATGTAATGTCCAGAACAGTTCCTGATACAGAATGTTTGTCAAGTAAGTGAATAAAACTTTGCTGTGTCCTGTGAAGCCTGGAGCTGCTTTCTCAACCCATTATATCAAATCTCAGCCAGCCTCCTGAAGATTCAGAGCAGAGAAGAATACTTTGTCATTTTGGAGCCTTTGGAATGTGCCACATGCAACAGTTACAATGGTTGTTGATAAGGACTTTTCTGTGATGTGTATGATATTGTAAAATCTTCATTTGTTCGGTATTTAGTTTGTACTATACACTATGCCAAAATATACATTTAGAAGTTATTTAATGCTCGTAACAACTCTGTGAAGTAGGTTCTGTTATCATCCTCAGTATCCCAGTGAGAAAACTAAGGAACAAAGAAGTTCAGGGACTTATTCAAGGACAGCCCACCAGACAATGGAGGCACCCGGATTTGAATTCAGATGTCTGCTGCAGAGCCTGAGTTCTTAATGATGGATGTTATTGCCTCTTAACAGAACCATAACAGTCTTTGACTGATTTTTGTTTCTTTATTCCTCTATTTTAAAAGAAATAATAGGGTGGCTGCTCAGTGCCAGACTCTGTATATGTATTATGCTTTGCCACCTCTGTTCTCTCTTCAGAGTAAACACCATGTTTTGATTGATTTATAACCTCAGTGCTAATGGTGCAAATTGTTTAGATATCCCCACTGTCTTAGGTTGGGTCACCAAGTAGCAGAGCAAGAATTTGGATACATCAGGGAATATTCTTAAGTGAATGACAGTGAGGGAGGCAGGATAGGTTAGGGGAAAGATTTATTTAAACCTGAATGTCATCTCCATTGGTGTCCAGATTTAGGCCAATCCTACAGGGAGTTCTGGGAGCATGACTTACCATTGTCAGGGGTACTGGCCCTTTATACTCCCATGCTGCTCAATTACTGGAATTTGGGCTGCCCTGGGCTGTGTGTGTGTGTGTGTGTGTGTGTGTGTGTGTGTGTGTGTGTGTGTAACCTTCATGGAGAACACTTAGTTCAGCCTAGGAAAATTCTCCAGAGAAGGAGGCAACTATAGGCTATTAACCAGCAACATTCACAGAAGCTGTGGGGTACATACAAGAGTCAGGAAAAGGGGATCTTGCCAGACACTGACAGCATCCACTGTACTTACCGTCCATTAAAATGTTCTCATGTTATTCATTCCTCAAGATTTGTGTGAAATAGGGTTCAACTTGTTCATGCAGTTGACCAGTTCTGTGTAGATTTCACAAACCATTTTTACAACCCTGATTATTGCCGCCGAGTCTCTGCTTCAGGAATACATGTGTTGCATGCATTTAAAGACTTCCAAATGGAATGAGATCAGGATGAAATAAAAAGGGAACCCTACAAGCTATTTTAAATAACAACTAGTAAATAAAAACATCTGGTAGATTATTAAGATCTCCATATTGAACCTCGGTGAAGAATATGTGATGTACCTTTAAGGTGGAGCACACACAGTAACAGCTCTTTCAGTGACTTTTGATGTCTAACGGGGAGCTCAGGAAATGTAGGCAGGAGGATGTGGAGTCATTTGGAGAACTCAGTGGGATGAGAGGGCACTGAGCATGTCTCCCCCTGTTTTATTGATCTTTATACTGTGTTCTGTTTATGTTCTTTAGAAGAGTAGTTATGAAAACCCAGATATTACACTCATTGGCTGTGAATGTGACACTGACATCTGCTTGCCTTGGCTTGACGCCTCTGGTAGGAACCACTGGGAATGCTTTAGCCCATACCTTCTCTTTGGAAACAACATGAGAAAAAAGAAAGCTTCAAAGACCCAAAACACCTGTGTAACCTCTTCTGTGCCATAGAACAGGCATGTAAACTGATTCTGAAAATCAAGTCTTCTGCTCTCTGTCTCTCCTTGAAGATTCTGGAAAGGCGTGGTCATACAAGGGCCTGATGACCTGTGAAGTTCTTATCTCCTACCTGGTTCTGCTGAGACATCAGGAAAAATAAAATCTTTAGTGCCTCTAAATGCAAGAGCTAGGAGAAGGAATGTTGAGTATCATTTTCTCATCCTCACTGTAGCCTCACTTAAAAGGTCAAAGCAAATAAAATCTTTTGGTCCCATTTTAGTAATGAATATCTTGGAACAAGCTCTATGAAGCATTTATGACTTTATTCTCAGTTTTCCAAAATAGGATATAACTTGTTTCAATTGCTTAAAACACAGGGGCAAACCACGTATGATGAACGCATTCTGTTTGAAATCAATTTCCTCCATCATTTTATTAGATTGACTGCTCTGAACTGGGAAGTATTATTTTCCCATTGTGCTTTTGCAAAACTGCCCACTCTTGGAGCTTTGTGGCTGTGAGCTCCTGATTAGTTTAATTGTTCTTTTTCTTCTTCTACTTTCCTGGCTACAAGGAGTTAACACTTTACTCACCTTTGAGTAGCAGGGCAGCACCACAAGGAAGGTAGAATAAAACAGGATGATTAAACAACCAGCATGCAGCAAGGGGGCAATATTTCAATAGCAAATATTGCTACCCATATACCTCAACAGAATGTGCTAAAGTAAACAAAATGATAGCATAATTATAGCAGTTCCAATTATGTTAATTAGACTGCATACACGCTTCATTGATAAGCAACTGTGCTGCAGAGAAATGCTGTTAAGCCTGGTACTTCAGCCTTTAGCAGCTTTGTGGCACATATGCTACTATATTCTTGGGTAACATTTAGCCTCTCACAATTTTTGTCTTTCTTTTCTAATGCTTTTGTTGAAAAAGAAATAAATAAAAGGGTGTGCTACCCCACATTTTAGAGAAGTTAGAGATTCCCAATCAGATTCTATGCTAAGTTCCTCAGTGTTCTGGTCCCTTCTCCTGGAACCTCAAGTGAAAAATATTAACATGTCCCATTTGACTAATTAAAATCCAGCTTAAGAAAATGGATTTGCTTTCAGTTGACTCTAAATCACATCCTTTGCTTTGATATCACCCATAAAAGAGAACCCTGAGGCAAGAGGCCACCACAAGCTGTTGTTCACATAGCAGGTTGCATTTCCGGGGATCTAAAAATTGGGGGGGTTTCTGGGATTGGTGTATTTTGGTAGATTCATGGGACACCTGATTGTTTTAAAGGAAGGTGTGAATTGCAAAGAAATAGAAACTATAAAAAGACAAATCATGAAGAAAACTATAAATACTCAGAAAGGGAAACTTACAGTTGTAAGCTAATTAGACCATTTACATGTTAAAAATGATAACACAATTAAAATAATACAATGATTTAAGTATGGAACAGTTAAAAAAATTCAAAAATAAAATAAAAAAGATAGCTTAAAGCCTAAGCTAACCAAGGAATTCAAGAAGGAAAAAGAGTTCGTTATTTGGTCCAGATATTGCCTGAAAAACATTGTCATAAAAATGTAGTAAACAATTGCTTCAAGATGAAAAAAAGAGTTGTGTTTTTTTCCCCAAAAGGTTGCTAGGAAATTAGCAGCTACATGAATTACTTATAAACTCAGAGAAGAAAATGCAAAATAATATAGTGTTATATAGTCATTGTGACATAGTAGAATTTTGCTTATTAAAAAGAAGCCTTCGCTAGTGAAACTCCACCTTTGCACCTCTTCCCTCTCCCCCCATCCCTTATTAGGAGTTCATTTCATCAGTTTCCCACTTTCTCTTACTTTCTTTCTTATTCTCTACCTGTCTTTTTCTCATAAACTCTGCTCAGGTCTCTCAAATTTAACATCTTTTTTCCCCCATGTTTCTCTCCTCTCAAGATTCACATTTTTCTCTTTGCCAGAGCTCTTAAAAGAATGGGTGACAATCACTCTCTGAATGTTTTCACTGTCACTATTAGTACTGAGTAAAAGTTGCAATGGATTAGATTTTAAACAAACCAGTAGTCCCTTTTCAAAGCAAGGCTAAATTCTTGTTGGATTCTGCCTTTGTTATCAATGCAGTTAGGTTGATCTTTAGACCTGGTATGCCTAAAATAGACTTTTAATAACTAGTATCTGCCATTTAAACATTTCAGGCTCAGTTTTTCCAGTGTGCATGAGGTTTGTTTTCCATAACCTTGAATATTGAGCAAAAAGAAACACCAAGAAAAATAAAAGGATACTAAGAAAATCTATAACAGACAAACGTGTAAAAATATCAAAGAACAAATGCCCTCTGGGGAAAGGTTAAAAAAAATGCTGAGCTGATTCTTGTAGACAAGAAAAGCTAAGGGTTGGTAACTGACCATCTGTAATTATGTGAAAGATTATTAGGATAGAGTATGTTGCCAGCTGCTCTCCTCTCTGCTGAAAGTAGAAGGATGGGATTAAATTATAACCAGAGAGATTATGTTAGACACAAGGAAGAACACTGTAGCTTTAGGGGGATATTCTTTAAGATGGATTATCAAAGGACAGTGTAAAATCCTCAATATAGAATTGTGAAAAGTTTAAAAATGGAGCAGACTCCTTTCTCTGTCTCAGGTAGTTTCAGTCATTTTTTTGTAGGTAGAATGGATATTTGCATTAAAAATTGCTTCTAGATGATTCTGCTTACAAATATATCTGGAGATACCATCAATGTGAACAAAATGAAAAGAGAATGTTTTAGTTTTGGATAAATATTTTATTTGCCCAGAGCACAGTTTCTCTTACTCTTTCTGGCCTCAGCCTGATAATTCCATATGTGTTTTTACTATTCGTTTAAGTACAAATGTCTCAAGGTAGAAAGATTGATTAAATGACCTCCTGTGATTCCTTCTGCCTTATTATTCTAATTTTTTAGCTTCCACAGTGAGATCAGAGCATGACAGAAAACCTGTGTTCTTTGTCCTTCTAATTATCAAGGGACTATGAAGACACATGTTTGGACTCCCTCATTTGCTATAGAAACACATGTGTAACACCCTCAGGATTGTTGTGTCTTCTCAGAAATGCATGCCTTTGGAAGTAAGCCTATGGGTGGGCTTCTCTCTTTTAGAGACATTATGAAAAGACATAGACATTTCTACATGGCCTTTCAGATTAGGTAGGCAAAAGGTGATATGGCATAATACTAAAGCTGCACATGACAACTGAATGCCTCATACCCAAAATACTCAACAATAGAAAATCACCAGAGAACTTGGAAATAAAAATGTTCTGTAGGTAATCCCCACAGAAGTAATATATTTGCTAATATTTGTGGATTTTCCTCACAAAAGTGCCTCTCACATAATCATTAACATCTCTATGCTTTCTTTAGATACTGACACAGTATTTCAAATTTAAATGCCAGTTTCTAAAAGCCTTGGCAAGATAGAAAACACAGTCTATGGCAAGGATTCAGGCAAATCAAAATGCTTGCTCATGAGGGGCAAGGAATCAAAACAACTGCAGAAGGCACTGCTAGAACCTAAATTCAATCAGCAGATATTTATTAGGGCCCTACTCCCTGCTGGGTGCTGTGGATAAAACAATGAAAAAAACAGACTTGGTACTTGCCCTCCTGAACTTTAGAGCCTATAGAAGGATGCACATTCTAACGTAAATATTATGCAAAAAACATTTTAATATTGTGATAAATAGGAAAAAAATGGGATCTATAAAAGGTTTAAATATATATATAAAAGGCTTCCTTGAGAAAGTGAGCTTTTATCTGAGATTTGAAGGATATCTAGCTATTTGAAAACTAATATTTTGGAAGATAGGGATATAGATGGAGGGCACAAAAATATTTCCTACAGAGAATATAGCTTATACAAAGGCCCTGAGGTGGGAGGAACATGAAGAAATGAAAGAAAGATCACAGCCAGGCACAGTGGCTCACGCCTTTAATCCCAGGAAGGCCGAGGTGGGCGGATCACAAGGTCAGGAGATCAAGACCATCCTGGCTAACATGGTGAAACTCCGTCTCTACTAAAAATACAAAAAAAAAATATATATAGCTGGGTATGGTGGCAGGCGCCTGTAGTCCCAGCTACTTGGGAGACTGAGGCAGAAGAATGGTGTGAACCCAGGAGTCAGAGCTTGCAGTGAGCCGAGATTGCTCCACTGCACTCCAGCCTGGGCAACAGACCAAGACTCCATCTCAAAAAAAATAAAGGAAGGAAAGAAAGAAAGATCATGTAAGATGAGCTGGAGAAGTAGGCAGGGGTTAGATTATACAAAGTTTATATGACTGATAGATGCAGAGTCTATGGATTCCATTTGTATCCCAACAAATACAGGGAAACTATTGAAGAGTGCTTTGAAAGGGAGCAATATAATTAAACCTGTACTTTTAAAACATCACCTTTCAGTATGAAGAATGGATTTACATGGGGCAAGACTGGCTGCTGGACAATCAGTGAAAAGTGTATTACAATAACATAGCAGCTGAAGATGATGGTTTGACTAGAATTCTGGTAGTGGAAATGGACAGAAGTAAAAAAGTTCAAAAAACTGTTAGAAGGTAAATATTTAGGAAGTAAATAAGAGATACTTAGAAGCATTCTATTTTGGATTGTAAATGGGGTATACTAAAGGAAATTACCAAAACTGACTTCCAGGGACTATCTAGTATCTCATGGAACAATAAAAAGAGAACCATGCTTTAGATCAGAGCTTGCAATTTTTTTTCTATTAACATCCAGATAGTAAATATTTTAAGATTTAAGGGGGCATACAGCCTCTGTCACAACTACTCAACTTTTCTAGGATAGCAAGAAAAATTGTCTGTGTAAGCAGCCACAGACAAATGTAAATGAATAGGCTTGGCTGTGTTCCAATAAAACTTTATTAACAAAAACAGGCAGCGAGCCAGATTTGGCCCCAGGGCATACTTTGCCCATTCGTTTTAGATGATGAACACTGTGATTACACAGGCTGTTGTTTACAATGATGGCACTAAATCATGCAAAAAAAAGAAAAATTTAAATTTTGTTTAGTGTTTTCTGCTGAATCAAAGCCATGAATATTTGAAATACTTTGAAAAATCTAGAGAAATTTACTGAAGTCAATTTTACTGCTTAAAAGCTTACCTGAATTTTTCAGACAACAAAAGCAAATATTGAATGCTTTATTCCCTGATAACACAAGACGAAAACGGGGTTTTAATATTAATATTGTTAGCTAAGCTTCAGAAAGATCAGCTTCAAGGCAGTTGGAGTTACATTTATTTCATTGTAAAGAACTGAGGCAGCAACAAATATTAGTATCATGATATCTCACTGTAAGTCACTATAATATCACCTTGCTAGTGAATGACATTATTTCTCAGTTGCTATATTTGTAGAAAGAAAAAGATATTCCTTCAAAGAATTTGTCATAATCTCTCTGACTTATTTATTCTTGCCAATGTATGTTTAGGTAGATTTCAAGAACATAAACAAGAACAAATACCATTATGAGAACTCCATGAAGACTGACTCAAATGCTCTTTCATTGAAAATAATTTCTTTTAAAAACAATTCTACAGAATAAATATGGAAAACTTATTAAGTTCAAAAAGTTGTTTGGAAAATTCCTACTTCTATGGCAATTCCTTCTTAAAACCTTCAGTGCATAAAGTCAACTGGGCATATGTAACCATATGTGTCCAGATTCCAAACCAGATAGTCAAACAAACTTTTCTGATACCTAGATTATAGAATCTCAGAAAGCTTGAAAAATCAAGGAGTTAAGTTCCATAACAATATCATTTTGTTTCTTACAAAGATATTTTCTAGATATTACATGAATTTCCTTTACTTAATATCTATCTTGATTATCTACACACACTTTTAAGATTCTTAAATTCTAGCAAGCTGTATTTTGGAAAATAGATAAAACAGATAAATTAACTATTTTGCCAAGAATTCTTTGTTTCATGAGCTGAGACGCCCAAACTTTTTAAAAAAATAAGTTTATTTTAAAATTGTAATTATTTGAAACATTACACTCAGAATCAATGAGTTCTCATAGCAACTTATCTCCTAGAGAGCAAGCATGGTAACATTCTTATCTGAGGTAGCTGACCTAACAGGTGTTTTTCTTTTCTATACAATTTTATGAAGCTATGAAATCTTCATTAAGTTGTAGGTCATAAGCATCTCTCCTGGAACCAGCTGTGCCAAATAAGCATGAGAATTTTTTGATATTCCAATGTTCCATAGTAAAATGAGAACCTAAAAACAAAACCCAAAAAAGAAAACACCCAGGTGCTGTTTGAAACTCTGTTAAGCAGGCTAATGTGCTTTCCCTATTAACTCATTATTAAAATGCTATTACACTTTTCACCTGTAGCTATTCGAAGGCGGACCTAATCCTTAACTACCAATTTTTTTTATCTCTTTTGCCCTAGCTAAAAGAGGAATCAGTACTAGTTATAGATCACTTAGCTTTGTTTGTTAATTCAATCAAAATGTTAATGCTTTCTACGTTCATATTACTAGAATATGTATAGAGGGAGGAGAAATTTAAAAATTGTAAGACACAGGCCAGGAGTGGTGGCTCACACCTGTAGTACCAGCACTTTGGGAGGCCAAGGCGGGCAGGTTACGAGGTCAGGAGATCCAGAACATCCTGGCCAACATGTTAAAACCCCATCTCTATTAAAAATACAAAAAAAATTGGCCAGGCATGGTGATACACACCTATAATCCCAGCTACTCGGGAGGCTGAGGCAGGAGAATCACTTGAACCCAGGAGGTGGAGGTTGCAGTGAGCTAAAATTGCGACACTTTGTACTCCAGCCTGGGTGACAAGAGTGAAACTCCATCAAGAAAAAAAAAAAAAAAGAAGAAGACACAGACTCTGCTCTTGCAGAAATTAACCACAGAGATGGAATATAAATTTAGAGGGAATTAATGGTAAGTGGAAGTTCACGATAGACCAAAAATAACCATTCAAAGAAGAAACTGCTTTGGGCTTCACGTGGAATGCTTCATAGAAGATGGAGAATTGTGCTCCTTTTAGAAGGATGGATAAGATTAGAAAAGATAGTCAAAGTGGCAGGCAATTTATGTAGGATGCATAATATAAGCCAATGCTCAGAGTCTGAAATAAGCGTGGTAGACTTACGGGATGGTAAAGTGACCATCCTGAATAGGGCAGGTTTTGCAGATCAGTGAATAGAGTTATAGGTTCAGTGACTCATCAGCAGAGGAATTTCCACTTGTTCCATGGTAGCATCAAAGAATTAAGTAATTTCCAGGAGAAGTTAGTAAAACAGAAAAAAAAAAAAAAAAAAAGAATGGCTAGGAAAAAAATCAAAACAAAATGATGCCACAAAATCTTCGAGAGAGAAGAATCTTAAAGGTAGGAAGGGATCAATAGTGTTGAACATTGATTGGAGAATAACAAATTGACACAGGTTTTGATGATTAATCAGTCATTGGAGCAGTAGGGAGAGCAGTCTCAGTAGACTGCTGTGGACACAAACCAGATTGAATTAAGTGTAGGACAGATGTGCGCCGAGTGAATTGAAAATGTACATGTGAGTCTGGAAGCTGTAGTGTCTACATAAGGATGGTTGACTTGCACATGTTTTACACTCACATTCTCACTGAAATGACAGGAAATATATTTACAAGTAGAATTTACGACAGTGCTGAAAAATAAGTATACTCAAACTTTTGTCTTATTTGGGATGACAGTTATGGGGGTTAATACATTATCAATGTTGTGTAAATATGTTTGTTAAAATGTTAATAGTCATTTCACTGTAAATCCATATCTGCAGCTATACATTTATATCTATTGATATAGATTATTGAGTGCCATTAGCAGACAAAATAAATTTGAGGTATATGAGGGAAAGTAAATGGAATTACATATACTCAGCAGAATAAAACAGTAACACAAATCACAGAAAATTCTACTGGTTAGAACCCATTTGTCCCAACAAAACTTCTTAGCAACTTAAATCTCAGGAGCAGGAATGTGCCAAGGATTCACTCAAGGGAGAGAACTACTTGGTAGACAGTGATACAGCTTCAGAGAAAATACAAACCAGAAAATTAAACTCACCAATATATTCTTTCACCTATCGTTTCACAGGAAACAAAGATCACCATTCAAGAAACATACATAAAATAAAAAAGAATGCTAAAGATGAACACCTGGGGGAAACAGAGCTATACAGAAAAGAATAAAACTTAAATCATTTTAAATAATTTCAGAGTGATTAAAAAAGACTCTGAATCTACAAAAGAAAACCTTTTTGTATTGCATACAAAAAGAAAGATGCAATAAAATAGCAATAAAAAATAAAGGATTCTTGGAAATAAAGCATGTTAGGTAAAAGTTTTAAAAAATAGACGGGCTGAATAAGTGAAAGGATGTTGCCAAAGAATGTAAACTCAAGAGTAAAAGAAATAAAAAATAAAAACATTACAGAGGTATGGAGAAGAGTTCCACTCTATCCAATATTCATATACTAGGAGAGAAGAGGAATGAGAAAATAAATAATCAAAAGATAGTTTTTAGAAGAATGACCTGAAAACGATCCAGTTTTCACATTGAAAAGCATGCTGGGTATCTAGTAAGATAAAATACAAGCAAACACTTTCCTTCATTCATCCTTTATCAAAGATTTTGTGTAATATTTACTATATGCCTGGCTCCATTTTAGGGATTAGGGACTGCCATGAACAGGACAGACCAAATTCTCCCTCTACGGATCTTACATTATAAAGATCATAGATAAAATATATTAATTAACAAATAAAAGTTAAAAAGAAATAAATTCTCTGAAGAAAGAAGTATAGGTAATAATAAATAATGACCATATGGAGCTACTTTATACTGGGATAGCAGTGAAGGTACCTCTGAGGAACTGGCATTTGCTGTGAGAGCTGAATGGCAGGAAAATGCTAGCCATGAAAAGATCTGGGAGAAGAGTATGCCAAGCAGAGGGAATATCAGGTGAAATTTCCAAAAACCACAGCTTAAAAACATATACATAGGAAACATCAACCATCCTGGAGTGAGAATGACTCTGGAATGAGAACTCTCATCTTTAAAACTACATGGCAGAAAAAGAAGAAAATTTTAAGTCTAGGATTTTGTAAAAAAGTCAAACTACCATTCAAATACTTTTTAGACATGCAAGGACACAGGGTTTATTCTGAGAGGAAAAAACCTTTAATAAATATTTCAGCAGAATGAGAAAAGAACACAAAGAAATAGATAACATGAGATGGATTAATACAAATCGATAAAATACACGGTTACATCTAAACACTTACTGATAATAGAACTGTGAGGATTAACTCAATTGTTGAGTGTTCTGATCATAGCTGCAGAAAAACCACCCCAAACTTAGTTGTGCAAAATTATCACTTATTTTTATTATCTATAAAAGTTATGGAAGTGACTCAGCTCAACTAGAAGGTTCTCAGTTGGGGTTGTTAATGTGATTGCAATCAAGCGATGGATAGAGGTAGGGTCATCTCCATGACTTCCTCACTCATATTTGAGATTTGATACTGCCTAAAAATTGGGACTGTTCGCTGAAACACCTCATGAAGCCTCTCTATGTGGCCTGGGCTTCCTTTCAGCACAGCAACTAGGTTCCAAGAGCGACTATTCCAAGAAGGAGAAAACCAGGTGAAAGCTGTATCTCTTTTGTGTTTTGGCCTCAGAAATCATACAGCATAGCTTCCACCAGCTCCTATTCACTAGAAGCAAGTCACTACAGACCAGGCCGAATTCAAGGGAGGAGGAATTAGATTGACATATTTTAAAGTGACTACACTAAGAAAAGATACATAAAAAATAGTGCCACAAATACAACAAAAAAAAGTAACAATCTGGTGGTGAGCAAAAAGGAAGAAGTAAAAACATACTCAAACCCTTGTCTTATTTGGGAGGGCGTGTCAAAAGGGTTAATGAATTATCGTTGTTAATGGAAAACATCAACGTAAGTTCAAATATGTTTGTTAAAATGGCAATGGTCCTCACACTATCTGATTCTATCTATATCCCCATAACTTTCTCCAGTGAAATGCTATTTCATTAAACAATTTATCTTGAAGATTCTCTCTTTATCATTTAATTACACCTCTTTTTACAGGCAAAACTGTCCATCACCTTCAATACTTATGCCATCGGGCTATATCCTCATTATTGACCTCCTGGCTACTGTCAGTCCTCTGACTCAGAATCTTCCTCCTTTACTATGGTAATCTATGAAAAGTCAGTTTCTTTTAATAACCTATCATTTAAACTTGCCTTCAAATCCCTGAACCTTTCTTATCAAGTGACCCTCATCTCCAATCCACTGAGATTCACCTATAACCATTACCAAACTCTCAATTCAGTTATCATTAAGAATTACTCCACTTCACTTTCTGATGGTAACCCTTACCCTCAAACTCTGACTACATCACTCTTGCATCTCGTAGAGACATCAATTTTTTATTGTCTTTCAGCTTATTCGCCCTCTTGCTCATCACTTTCCTTATGTACCCTGTACTAAAATGTTTATCATCTTCATTATCTTGCAGATATGCTAAATTTCCTTACATCTTTAGCTTATCCAAACAACACAAAATCGATGTTGTCAAACTCTGCCTTCTCTTCTACACCAAGAAAACAGCAACAACAACAATGTGATTTAGCATGACAAAAAATTCAGTCTCTGTTGTCAGCTAGGTACCCAGAACTGCCAATAAATGATTTTTATATATTCTTAGTCAGAAATACATCATTCCAACATTTGTGTTGCCCTTATCAATCATTAACAAGTTTTTATTGCTCTTCTCAAGCATCTGACACCATTATAGCTCCTTCATTCTCAGTAAATAAGTTTATCTATTACAGGACAAAAATCAAGGTCATTAAGAGAAAATTCTTCAAATCTCCCTCAATTTGCTGATTCCCCTATATACAAATCTGTCTACCTTGCATCCATCAAAAATATTTTCCTTCATCTTTATAAGATGAAGCCATCCTCCTCATACTACTTGTGTCTTCGAACTCTTTGTGTATCATGAAAACAAGTTGTCTTTCATTCATCTCTATGCTAGTTCCTCTCCTTTCAGCCAAAAAACATTCTCTAGTTTTTCATTTAAAAAAAAAAAAAAACAAAACTCCAAACTTCACATTCTCTTCAAGTTACCATTCATTTGTTTCTCTCCCAGACTACATAGAATAGTAAGGGGGATGATCCCCTCAACATAACCTCTTATTCAGAGTTTAATGACTGCATCTGTGCATCTGTATTCCACTCTGTTGAAGGTATTCTTATTAAAATCACCAGTGACCTCATCATTGCTATCTAAATAGTGTTTGTCTATTGATATCGCTGATTTTAGTTACATTTTATTCTATTGGTCACTTTATTTGTTGACAATATACTCTCTAGTTTCTTCAATTTTTTTCCTCTATCCCTTTTGATATGAGCTACCTACATTTTTTGTCAATTTTTATTTTAGATTCAGGGGGTATATGTGCAATATACCTAGATATATTGTATAATAACGAGTTGTAGGGTACAACTGATCCCGTCATGAAGGTAGTAAGCATAGTACCCAATAGTTAGTTTTCAACCCATGCCTTCTGCCTCCCGCCACAGTAGCCCCCCGTGTCTATTGTTGCCATCTTTATATGCTTCATCTCTAGCATAGAGATGAATGCATAGCTGATATTTAGTCCATGCATAGCTGATATTTAGCTTTCACTTACAAGTGAAAGCATGCAGTATTTGGTTTTCTTTTCCTGCATTAGTTTGCTTAGGATAATTAATGGCCTCCAGCTACATCCATGTTGCTGTAAAAGATATGATTTTGCTTTTTATGGCTGTGTAGTATTCCATACCACCTACATTTTGCATGCTGATGTTCACCAAAGTTCTGAAGTGTCCGGAAGTTCTTCTCATGCCTTATTCCTTTTCCAGGTGATCTCACTCACTTCCAAAATTTAAACTTATACCCATGCACTAATCATTTCCCAAATTTAATTCTCCTATATGAGTCTCTGGCTTTCAGAGTCACATAGACTGCCTGTAATACAACAGCTTAGTATTTTCAGTCAAAAACTAAATTCATCTAATTCTGTCCTTCAAATCCAGCTTATACCTTCTAAATTATCTCTCAATTAATGGCAAACATCATTTACCTGGTCAGTCAACCAAATTAAAAATGTAAGAGTTATCCTTGAACTCTCTTTCTCCCTTCTATAACCATTCAACCGTTAAATCTGGCCTAACAGATCACCTCTATATTTCAGAAACATATCCCATCCTCTCCATTCTGATTAGACTAATTCAGACATTTCACATGGCTCCCTGAACTTCTGGAACAGCCTCCAAAGTTGTTTCTCAGCCTCCGGTTTTGAATTCCGTCTTTCTTTACCTGCTGTATTGGAAAATAATAAACTATCACTTAGAAGGACATAATGGAAGTGAGTATTTTCAGAGGAAACCTAGGTTTTTGTTCAAATGAGGCTATTGAGATATGGTGCAACTCAGGGTTTAAAAACACAGGACCTAATGTCAAACAGCCTAGTTAGTTCAGGCTCATGCTGCGATATCTACCAGATGTGTGGTCTTAGGAAAATTACTTAGCCTCACTCCCCCAGGTTCCTTGCCTTAAGATTGGAGACAGTTACATTACCCAGCTGACGTGATGATTGAGTGTGATACCTGTAAAATACTTACACAATGTCAGATACACAGTGAAGACTGACTAAGCACTCTGGTGGTAGTAGTGGTGAGAGGGGTTTCGAATTTCAGAGGAGATTTTTCAGAAAATGTTGAGATGAAACAGTGGACATAGGTTGAGGAGTCAGAAGACTGGTATAGACTTCTTTGTCTCACATTTTTCCTACCGCCTGAGGATTTTTTTATTTCCTTCTCTAAAAGTTCTGAAACTGACATTCTTGGCATTTCATATCGACAGGAAAAGAGAGATCAATTATTTCAAAATTAGTTTGGGGTTCAGCAGCTAGCCACTGGATTAAAATGAAGTCTTACCCCAAAATAAATTATAGGTGGAGAAAAGATTTAACTGCGAAAAATAGTTAAGATCATGAAAGTATTTAAAGAACACATGGAAGGATTTATTTTTCATCTCTAATCTGAGAAAGGCTTACCAAAAAAAAGACAAAAAGAAGTCATAAAAAAATTGATAAATGTGACCAAATACGATATTTTAAATTCTGCATGGTAAAAATACCTAAACAAAGTCAAAAGACAGATGATAAACTGAGAAAATATTTACAGCACATATGGCAAAAGACTAATTTTCCTGTACTAAAATTACATTAATTAAATATACGTAAAGTCTTAAAATATATTAACTTTTTTAAAAAGCATGGACAAAACAGCATATTTGTGATACTTTCATTTGTGTAAAAAGAAAAAGAGGGAATGTTTACAAATATTTGCCCATGCGCTGAATATTTAAAGGGATGCACAAGAAACTGGCAAAAGGGGTGCTTCTAGGAAAAGAAACTCAAGGCTGATTTTCACTGTATGTCTTTTTTACTCTGAGTGTTTTAACATATGTAAACATTATTTTTTGATCACAAAACTGAAGTTCTTTTTAGAAATCTTCCATGAAACTCTGAACAGGGTAAAAAAGAAAGGAAAGGAGGAAGAAAGTGAAGGAAAGAAGCAAGAGGAGAGGAAGGAAGGAAGGTAGAGAAAAAGAGAGGAAGAAGAAAATATTTCTCTAATCTCTGTTTTCTTATAGTAATTAAGTCAGCTTTTTATTATTTATTATTCAAAAAATTTCATCTCCTCTACTAGAACACAAGATTTTTAGGACAAAAAAATCCAATCTTCCTGGTGTTTTGTACTGTACCAAACATTTAATAGATGTATAAAATTAATAAACAAGTGAATGATTATCCCATGGTCTATTTTATATGTGGTCTTTTTGCATTGCAAAATTTGCCTCCTGTTACTTCCTGTACTTCTTGGGTGTTACACAGGTTTTTCAGCATTTTGAAAGGTACAAAATGAATATTGCATGGTAGCTAACATTTTCTTTCCAAAGGAGTTTTATACCCCTGGCATTTGAGTCAGAAAAGTCCTGGAGTCCTGTCATCTTGAATAAATTCTCCATTTTCTGAGAAAAACCACCACTAAAGAGCATAACGTCTATAGATTTGTATATTCTTCAAGAGGGTTCCACTACATCAAAGTGGGTAACTTTGCACCAAAATCATTATATAATTGTAGAAAACTTACTGGAAATGATTGGTATGCATTGTACATAAATTAGAGCTTTATACTGTACACTATTTAGGCATAACTGATTCAATAATTCTTGGCTACCTTATAATCAAATTTCTTCAGCTCAGTGCTAAATGTTAAATCACATCTCTAAAATGTGGTTCTAGTAATGAGAGTCTATTAACATTCTTGAGTGGTATTACGTGTAATAAAATTGCAAACATATGAGAATGAAGACAACCTCAAGAAAGAATGGTGTGAAACTGAAATAGGGTCCAGTTTGTTAACAGCAGGGCCAACTTCTACCTAACCCCATTCACAGGATGGAGTCTGATCATTGTGCAACTAAGAAATCTGATTCATTAGTTCCTTGACTCCACATCTGAGAACAGTCTAATTAGTTTACTCACCAGTCTCTTCAGTGTCTCCAGATGTTGTTTGATCAAAGATCTATCTCCGAGCTAACTCTGGCCTTTTTGCCAGGAAATTGTGCACAGACTTCATCCAAGAAGACAAAGGCCTTGTCACAAAATCATTGAAGTGGCAATAAGTAACATGTTTAGTCAGAAAATTGGGCCAGAGTTCAGGTTTAGAACATCATAAGGCGTTTACAGTAATGTACCTTATGTATCACATTTGTACAATGATGTATTATCGTGTATCTATGATGTAAAATTGTATTTTAGATGAAGTGTTGCCTGTGTCTGCACACACACAAAAGTATTCATCTTCAGTTCTTAAATCTGTTTCTGAATTATGCTCCCTATGAAAGAGAAAGGGGCCATAGTTCAGACCAGTGTCCTAACTATATTTTGAATCTACAAGAGTCTGCCTTCTGAAACTTGCAAATAAATGCCTTTCTTCCATTTCGCATTCCTATGTGTGTTCCCCTGCCTCAATGCATCTATGTGTGTGAGACAGTATCAGTCCAAGAGAAAGCACAGATTGGGAAGAAGAAGGCTAGACACTCTGTGGTCATTTTGAAAAACAAGTGTAGGCAGAAGCATGTGGAGGGCAGGGATCAATTGCCCCGATTTTCCTGGCAATAAGGGGTTTCTAGGAATGCAGAACTTTTAGTGTTAAAACCAGAATGGTCCTGGGAAAACTGAGATGGATGGTCACCCCAAGTAGGTTACTTGTCATGAAAATAATCTCTTCATCCTTTTGGGGGTCCTGGCTTATGTAGCTCTAACAGGAGATTCTGATACAGTTGCTCTATCTGTCATTGTTGGAGCTCTTCTCAACAACTGGGGCTATTGTAATCTCATATGAGTCACAAGAAAACTTCTGGCATGGTCTAATGTAGAAAAAACAAACAACAACAACAACAACAACAAAAACCAGGAAACAATGCTAAAATCCTCTAGCACTTTTTGCAGAAGCATTTCTTCTACCTGATTTTCCAGTGGAACATGTCTGTTCTCTAGTTCTTTTCCTGTTCTATTCCAGAACTCACCATACACCCAAGGGCAGAGAATATCTAATATTGTATCCACAGCTCTGCAGTCTCAAATTATATGCTTGTATTAACTCTGAGCATTTCATGATGAGTGCATTCTAGATTTGTAGGTTTGTTTATGTATTTTGATCATAGTTTATTCAATATATCTTTGGAAACATTTATTGGTTTGAATATGTAACTATTTCAAATGATCTTCACATCTTGGGAAAACTGGAAAGATTATGGAACTAGGAGTACTTGGCATTTAACTACACATTAGCATCATGTAATTATATGGTCAGATGTGTACCATCAGCAGACTTTTGAAAATGAGAGAATTCTGTTTGACATGGGAGAATGTGACTAGTATATTTTATAATTGTATAATATAAAATACACTATGAAACTAGACAACATAAACAATAAAGATAAATCCATTACCTAGAAAACTTTCTGTGCTTTACTGAGAATACTCAGAACGTTTGCCACTTGCCAGACATGTGCTAACATTTTTACTGGGGTTATCTCATTTAATCCTCACAGCAACCTTCTGAAACAAACATTATCACCCTCATTTTACAGATGAGGAAACTGAACTCAGAAAAGTTAAGCCATATGCTTACAGAACTGGAACTGGTAAAGTGAGAATTTCTACAGAGCTCCTCTGTTTCCCAGTTGCATGCCCTTAGCTACTCTACTGCAATGCTACTCTGCTCAACTAATGCCTACCATTCATTCAACAAGGCTTTATGGATCCTGAGTGTGAGGTCTATGAAAAGCAGAGAAAAAATACCATGGAACAATACAGACTTGGTTTCTGCCTTTTTAATGCTTAACCTTAGTATGTGTAGTTTCTACATTTGTATTTGATGCATCCTTAACATATTTTTAAAAACCAGACCCAAATTTTGGAAGGGAACTTTCTTCCCAGAGAAATAAAAATATTAAACATTTTAATCTTTTCTTCTGAAGACAATATAGATAAGTCCTTCACAATATATGCTGTAGTTAGTTTAATCTTAATAAGTATTTGATTGAAAGTAAATTTGATTTCTTTGACCTTTGAACCAGAATATTTTATAGAATTATTCCCTTTTAGGTGAATGGAGGACTTTGCTGACTTAACTGCAAACCTAAGCAGTAGGAAAAAAAATGCATATTGCTTTTAAATTGGGGGACTTAATACCCACCCCCCCCCCCATGAATTTTACTTCATTAAATATAGGTTAGTGCATAATACAGTTCATCTTGTTTCCCCGTAAGTCGTCACTACTTTAAAATGACCATAGTGTGCCCGGTTAAGTGTAAAAGTTAATGGAGTCTTTCTCATACGGTTTATATAGCCTTCACCCCATATCATAATTAAATGTTGACTTGTATACTCACAGTGCTTTCTTCAATCTTCAAAAATTGTACAAGGATAAGCAACAATAAAATACTTAAATAAATACTTCATGGAAAACAAATAAATCACAGTCATCTTAAAAGGCTAATCCAATAAACTAATCTGATCAAACCATCAGTCTTGTAAAATCAATCACATTTGTCTCCCAACAAAAAGACACAGAAAAAAGTTTATAAATGAAATATGTTTTCCATAGGGACTCAACCACAGATTGATTTATGAAAACAGTCCCTACGAGAAAGACTAACTTCATTCTTAAAGAATTTCCACTAAAAAACAATGACAATTCTTTTTCCTTTTGTACTAGTTAAGCAACTGGCTGGATACATGTAAACCTTGCTGAAATAGAGTTGATACTGATCTTTACTGTTTGTCCTTATTTCAACATGGAAAATGGCAATAATCCTTCTCATCCACAAAGCCTGCGCCAGAGCATTCTTAAAAATCAATCTGGCTCCAAAGCTCAGGGTGAGGTTTCCGTAAGAATAGTGACTTTGTCATCATCAGATTTTTGTTTTTTAAAATGTAGGCAAAAGTGTTGCCATCCACATTTATCTCATATTCTAATTGTGAAGGTGTTGCTGCATTAATTGCCATGCCACATACATTCTCTCTGACTAAGTAACTAAGCAACCATCCAAAGAAATCTGCAAGAACATTTGTTTTACATCTGGGAGAGATGTGGAGGATGTTGACTTTCAAATTCCTTCAGTACTCCAACATATCTAGTGCATCAAGGGAATACCAAGGAACACTTATATTTGTCTTTATTCACATGAATTTAATAAAATCAATTATTTAGAATATTAGACTGGATGGATCCTCAGAGATCATTAGCTCCATGGCTTGAAAATGTTTTAGCAATCAAATCCTTTATTTCAAAGACAATCTGATGAAAAATCCCCAGTAGTTAATATGGACACTAGATAAATCAATTTTACAAGTTCCAAGTACAATATTGACAGATTATTAGGTTATTAAGTTCTGTTAACTTAGTAAAATATGGATGTATAGCCCACATATAGATGCATGTTATTCTATTAAAGCTTTTAAAATATATTTTTAAAAGGAGACCCAAGTCATACCATTAGAGACATTTTTGTAGAATATCACAGCTCCTTAAAACAAAGTTTGAGAACTTACTAATCTAGCTTCATCATCTCATTTGACAGAGGAGGAAATTGAGGCCTAAAGGGTAAAACATTATTGCCCAAGAGTACATATTGGCAAAAGTGAAACTCAAACCCAGGTCCCTAAAATAATATTATATCATATTTGTTTGCATACTTTCAGCATTCATTTTGTGCTAGGCACTTAACTCATTTAATGCGTGTCACTACATACAATAAATTAGTACTATAATCCCTATTTTTGCAGAAGTTGAAACTTAGAGAGGTCAAGTGATTGACCATGTTTACAGGACAAATAAAGACCAGAATCAAAGTTTTTATTGAATACTCTTTAGTTTAACACTTCATGCCAAAATGTATATCACAAAACTGAATATATGATCTAAGAATCTAGAGTTGGGTGAATCTGAGGCTAGAAACACCGGTGCCTTTCCCTGGATCATCCTTGGTGTGCTTTCAGCTATGTAGATCCAGGAAGAACTATCCACAGATTGGTCCTGCCTTTCAAATTCCATTTAGCCCAGGATTGGATCTCTCTAAACACAAAAATCTTCTGTATAGGAGCCAAATCTGCCTCTGTCTGTGCCTAGAATTACTGCCAAACTGGAGAAGACACTTGTTTTAAAATTTAAACAAAGACTGTAGATTTGGACAGAATTTCATCAATTTCTATGGTGGCATCCACAGCAGTAATAAGAAAAACCATGTTTCTGAACTGAAATAAATATGACTATTGCAAAGGAAGGGTTTTGTGGTTTTCTTTTAGTGCCAAAACCTTATAAGTGTATTTAAATCCTCTAAATCTACTGGGTTTTATTCTTACTCTTACTTAATATCCATCATAAATCAAAATGCTCTCAATTTTATCAGAGCATTGACTACATGTAGTAATTAGCATTTAAAATCATTATCTGGAAGCCCTGGGGGAAATTTCATAGGTGAGATGATCCAACTTCAGTCTCCATCTGACTGTAGGTCAGAAGCACCAAATCACCCTCTATAATTGTACTCAGTTGGTAATCTCATCTCAGTTCATGAGAGGCTCAAGCCAAATTAGGTCATATTACCTACTGCTTCTCAGGAATATATTCCAGCCCAGCACAGGTCAAATTGCATGGCCTGAGTGGTGATTACCCAGAGGCTGGCTTTGCTAGAAAGGCAGCACGGAGCAGAGGTATGGCAGTGAGAAGGGATGCCAGTCCTGTGGGAACTGCAACTTGACTGTGAATTATCTTAAAACAGCTTTTAAAGATGGACCTGAGATTTATATTCAAGATTTAAAATCTTGGGCAGAGAAAGAAAACCAAGAGTCTCGATCCTGTAGGAAAGTCTCCACTTCTCAAAATTTAAACGACATGTATATGACGATAGCATTTTAAAAAGCCATGTGTTTTTAAATGTAATAGCTCATAAATAAAACTTCATATAAATAATAATAATCAGAGGAACACAAAAAAAGGAGAAATCCTTATAATTCTCAAACAACTCCATAGCAGGTACTACTGGGAACTTTAGTTGAGGAAACTGACACAGAAAATTTCAGTAACTTCTCAAGACCACACAGCTGTTTTTAATATGTGGAAATTAGGCCTGAAACTCTGCATATTTAAGAAAAATACTCCTGTAATTTCTCCTGTACTTGGGAGAAAACTGCCTCAAACCTTTCTTTTTTTTTTTTTTTTTTAATTATATTTTAAGTTCTAGGGTACATGTGCACAATGTGCAGATTTGTTACATATGTATACATGTGCCATGTTGGTGTGCTGCACCCATTAACTCGTCATTTACATTAGGTATATCTCCTAGTGCTATCCCTCCCCCCATCCCCTCCCCACAATAGGCCCCGGTGTGTGATGTTCCCTTCCTGTGTCCAAGTGATCTCATTGTTCAATTCCCACCTATGAGTGTGAACATGTGGTGTTTGGTTTTCTGTTCTTGTGATAGTTTGCTGAAAATGATGATTTTCAGCTGCATCCATGTCCCTACAAAGGACATGAACTCATCCTTTTTTATGGCTGCATAGTATTCCACGGTGTATATGTACCACATTTTCTTTTTTTTTTTTTTTTTTTCGAGACGGAGTCTCGCTCTGTCGCCCAGGCTGGGGTGCAGTGGCCAGATCTCAGCTCACTGCAAGCTCTGCTTCCCGGGTTTATGCCATTCTCCTGCCTCAGCCTCCTGAGTAGCTGGGACTACAGGCGCCCACCACCTTGCCCGGCTAGTTTTTTGTATTTTTTAGTAGAGACAGGGTTTCACCGTGTTAGCCAGGATGGTCTCTGTCTCCTGACCTCGTGATCTGTCCCTCTCGGCCTCCCAAATGTACCACATTTTCTTAATCCAGTCTGTCACTGATGGACATTTGGGTTGATTTCAAGTCTTTACTATTGTGAATACTGCTGCAGTAAACATACGTGTGCATGTGTCTTTATAGCAGTATAATATATAATCATTTGGGTATATACCCAGTAATGGGATGGCTGGGTCAAATGGTATTTCTAATTCTAGATCCTTGAGAAATTGCCACACTGTTTTCCACAATGGTTGAACTAGTTTACAGTCCCACCAAGAGTGTAAAAGTGTTCCTATTTCTGCACATCCTCTCCAACACCTGTTGTTTCCTGACTTTTTAATGATCTCCATTCTAACTGGTGTAAGATGGTATCTCATTGTAGTTTTGATTTGCATTTCTCTGATGGCAAGTGATGATGAGCATTTTTTCATGTGTCTGCTGGCTATATGAATGTCTTCTTTTGAGAAGTATCTGTTCGTATCCTTTGCCCACTTTTTGATGGGGTTGTTTGTTTTTTTTCTCATAAATTTGTTTGAGTTCTTTGTACATCCTGGATATTAGCCCTTTGTCAGATGAGTAGATTGCAAAAATTTTCTCCCATTCTGTAGGTTGTTTGTTCACTCTGATGGTAGTTTCTTTTGCTGTGCAGAAGCTCTTTAGTTTATTAGATCCCATTTGTCAATTTTGGCTTTTGTTGCCATTGCTTTTGGTGTTTTAGACATGAAGTCCTTGCCCATGCCTGTATCCTGAATGGTATTATCTAGGTTTTCTTCTAGGGTTTTTATGGCTTTAGGTCTAACATTTAAGTCTCTAATCCATCTTGAATTAAATTTCGTATAAGGAGTAAGAAAAGGATCCAGTTTCAGCTTTCTACTTATGGCTAGCCAATTTTCCCAGCACCATTTATTAAATAGGGAATCCTTTCCCCATTTCTTGTTTTTGTCAGGTTTGTCAAAGATCAGATGGCTGTAGATGTGTGCTATCATCTCTGAGGGCTCTGTTCTGTTCCATTGGTCTATATCTCTGTTTTAGTACCAATACCATGCTGTTTTGGTTACTGTAGCCTTGTAGTATAGTTTGAAGTCAGGTAGTGTGATGCCTCCAGCTTTGTTCTTTTGGCTTAGGATTGCCTTGGCAATGCGGGCTCTTTTTTTGTTCCATATGAACTTTAGAGTAGTTTTTCCAATTCTGTGAAGAAAGTCATTGGTAGCTTAATGGGGATGGCATTGAATCTATAAATTACCTTGGGCAGTATGGTCATTTTCATGATATTGATTCTTCCTATCCATGAGCATGGTATGTTCTTCCATTTGTTTGTGTCCTCTTTGATTTCACTGAGCAGTGGTTTGTCGTTCTCCTTGAAGAGGTCCTTTACATCCCTTGTAAGTTGGATTCCTAGGTATTTTATTCTCTTTGAAGCTATTGTGAATGGGAGTTCATTCATGATTTGGCTCTCTGTTGATCTATTATTGGTATATAAGAATGCTTGTGATTTTTGCACCTTGATTTTGTATCCTGAGACTTTGCTGAAGTTGTTTATCAGCTTGAGGAGATTTGAGGCTGAGATGATGGGGTTTTCTAAAAGTACAATCATGTCATTTGCAAACAGGGACAATCTGACTTCTTATTTTCCTAACTGAATACCCTTTTATTTCTTTCTCTTGCCTGATTGCCCTAGCCAGAACTTCCAACACTATGTTGAATAGGAGTGGTGAGAGAGGGCATCCCTGTCTTGTGCCAGTTTTCAAAGGGAATTTTTCCAGTTTTTGCCCATTCAGTATGATATTGGCTGTGGGTTTGTCGTAAATAGCTCTTACTATTTTGAGTTACATTCCATCAGTACCGAATTTATTGAGAGTTTTTAGCATGAAGGGCTGTTGAATTTTGTCAAAGGCCTTTTCTGCATCTATTGAGATAATCATGTGGTTTTTGTCTTTGGTTCTGTTTATATGCTGGATTACATTTATTGATTTGCATTTGTTGAACCAGCCTTTCATCCCAGGGATGAAGCCCACTTGATCATGGTGGATAAGCTTTTTGATGTGCTGCTGGATTCGGTTTGCCAGTATTTTATTGAGGATTTTTGCATCGATGTTCATCAGGGATATTGGTTAAAATTCTCTTTTTTTGTTGTGTCTCTGCCAGGCTTTGGTATCAGGATGATGCTGCCTCATAAAATGAGTTAGGGAGGATTCCCTCTTTTTCTATTAATTGGAATAGTTTCAGAAAGAGTGGTACCAGCTCCTCCTTGTACCTCTGGTAGAATTCGGCTGTGAATCTGTCTGGTCCTGGACTTGTTTTTGTTGGTAGGCTATTAATTATTGCCTCAATTTCAGAGCCTGCTATTGGTGTATTCAGGGATTCAACTTGTTCCTGGTTTAGTCCTGGGAGAGTGTAAGTGTCCAGGAAATTGTCCATTTCCTCTAGGTTTTCTAGCTTATTTGCATAGAGGTGTTTACAGTATTTTCTGATGGTAGTTTGTATTTCTGTGGGGTGGGTGGTGATATCCCCTTTATCATTTTTTTTTTTTGAGACGGATTCTCGCTCTGTCCCCCAGGCTGGAGTGCAGTGGCGTGATCTCGGCTCACTTCAAGCTCCGCCTCCCGGGTTCACGCCATTCTCCTGCCTCAGCCTCCTGAGTAGCTGAGACTACAAGCGCCCGCCACCGCGCCCGGCTAATTTTTTGTATTTTTAGTAGAGACAGGGTTTCACCGTGGTCTCGATCTCCTGACCTTGTGATCCGCCTGCCTCGGCCTCCCAATGTGCTGGGATTACAGGCGTGAGCCACCACGCCCAGCCTATCATTTTTTATTGTGTCTATTTGATTCTTCTCTCTTTTCTTCTTTATTAGTCTTGCTAGTGGTCTATCAATTTTGTTGACCTTTTCAAAAAACCAGCTCCTGAATTCATTGATTTTTTTGGAGGGTTTTTGTGTCTCTATCTCCTTCCGTTCTGCTCTGATCTTAGTTATTTCTTGCATTCTGCTAGCTTTTGAATGTATTTGCTCTTGCTTCTCTAGTTCTTTTAACTATGATGTTAGGGTGTCAATTTTAGATCTTTCCTGCTTTCTCTTGTGGGCATTTAGTGCTATAAATTTCCCTCTACACACTGCTTTAAATGTGTCCCAGAGATTCTGGTGTGTTGTATCTTTGTTCTCATTGGTTTCAAAGAACATCTTTATTTCTGTCTTCATTTCGTTATGTACCCAGTAGTCATTCAGGAGCAGGTTGTTCAGTGTCCCTGTAGTTGAGCCGTTTTGATTGAGTTACTTAGTCCTGAGTTGTAGTTTAATTGCACTGTGGTCTGAGAGACAGTTTGTTATAATTTCTGTTTTTGTGCATTTGCTGAAGAGTGCTTTACTTCCAAGTATGTGGTCAATTTTGGAATAAGTGTGATGTGGTGCTGAGAAGAATGTATATTCTGTTGCTTTGGGGTGGAGAGTTCTATAAATGTCTATTAGGTCCATTTGGTGCAGAGTTGAGTTCAATTCCTGGATATCCTTGTTAACTTTCTGTCTCATTGATCTGTCTAATGTTGACAGTGGGGTGTTAAAGTCTTCCATTATTATTGTATGGGAGTCTAAGTCTCTTTGTAAGTCTCTAAGGACTTGCTTTGTGAATCTGGGTGCTCCTGTATTGGGTGCATATATATTTAGGATAGTTAGCTCTTCCTGTTGAATTGATCCCTTTACCATTATGTAATGGCCTTCTTTGTCTCTTTTAATCTTTGACAGTTTAAGGTCTGTTTTATCAGAGATTAGGATTGCAACTCCTGCTTTTTGTTTTGTTTTGTTTTCCGTTTGCTTGGTAGATCTTCCTCTATCCCTTTATTTTGAGCCTATGTGTGTCTCTGCGTGTGAGATGGGTCTCCTGAATACAGCATACTGATGGTCTTGACTCTTTATCCATTGGACCATTTAGTCCATTTACATTTATGGTTAGTATTGTTATGTGTGAACTTGATCCTGTCATTATGATAGTAGCTGGTTATTTTGCTCGTTAGTTGATGCAATTTCTTCCTAGCATCGATGATCTTTACATTTTGGCATGTTTTTGCAATGGCTGGTACCTGTTGTTCCTTTCCATGTTTAGTGCTTCCTTCAGGATCTCTTGTAGGGCAGGCCCGGTGGTGAGAAAATCTCTAAGCATTTGTTTGTCTGTAAAGAATTTTATTTTTCCTTCACTTATGAAACTTCGTTTGGCTGGATATGAAATTTCGGTTGAAAATTCTTTTCTTTAAGAATGCTGAATATTGGCCCCCACTCTCTTCTGGCTTGTAGAGTTTCTGCCGAGAGATCTGCTGTTAGTCTGATGGGCTTCCCTTTGTGGGTAATCCGACCTTTCTCTCTGGCTGCCCTTAACATTTTTTCCTTCATTTCAACTTTGGTGAATCCGACAATTATGTGTCTTGGAGTTGTTCTTCTCGAGGAGTATCTTTGCGGCATTCTCTGTATTTCCTGAATTTGAATGTTGGCCTGCCTTACTAGGTTGGGGAAGTTCTCCTGGATGATATCCTGCAGAGTGTTTTCCAACTTGTTTCCATCTTCTCCGTTACTTTCAGGCACACCAAACAGACATAGATTTGGTCTTTTCACATAATCCCATACTTCTTGCAGGCTTTGTTCATTTCTTTTTTCTCTTTTTTCTTCACACTTCTCTTCTCACTTCATTTCATTCATTTGAACTCGAATCACTGATACTCTTTCTTTCAGTTGATCGAGTCAGTTACTGAAGCTTGTGCATTTGTCATGTATTTCTCGTGTCATGGTTTTCGTCTCTATTGGTTCATTTATGGTCTTGTCTGCATTGATTATTCTAGTTATCCATTCTTCCATTGTTTTTTCAAGGTTTTTAGTTTCTTTGTGCTGGCTACGTAGTCCCTCCTTTAGCTCTGAGAAGTTTGATCAACTGAAGCCTTCTTCTCTCAACTTGTCAAAGTCATTCTCCATCCAGCTTTGTTCTGTTGCTGGCGATGAGCTGTGTTCCTTTGGACAGGGAGATGTGCTCTGATTTTTTGAATTTCCAGCCTTTCTGCACTGCTTTTCCTCCATCTTTGTGGTTTTATCTGCCTCTGGTCTTTGATGATGGTGACATACTGATGGGGTTTTGGTGTGGGTGTCCTTTCTGTTTGTTAGTTTTCCTTCTAACAGTCAGGACCCTCAGCTGCAGGTCTGTTGGCATTTGCTTGAGGTCTACTCCAGACCCTGTTTGCCTGGGTATCGGCAGCGGAGGCTGCAGAAGATAGAATATTGCTGAACAGTGAGTGTTGCTATCTGATTTGTGCTCTGGAAACTTCGACTCAGAGGTGTACCCAGCCATGTGAGGTGTGAGGTGTCAGTCTGCACCTAGTGGGAGATGTCTCCCAGTTAGGCTACTCAGGAGTCAGGGACCCACTTAAGCAGGCAGTCTGTCCATTCTCAGATCTCAACCTCCGTGCTGGGAGAACCACTGCTCTCTTCAAAGCTGTCAGACAGGGACATTTACATCTGCAGAGGTTTCTGCTGCTTTTTGTTTAGCTACGCCCTATCCCCAGAGGTGGAGTCTTCGAGCTTCCCAGTGACTTTGTTTACCTATTTAAGCCTCAGCAATGGTGGGCACATCTCCCTCAGTCTCGCTGCCACCTTGCAGTTAGATCTCAGACTGCTCTGCTAGCAATGAGGGAGGCTCCTTGGGTGTGGGACCCTCTGAGCCAGGTGTGGGATATAATCTCCTGATGTGCCATTTGCTAAGACCCTTGGTAAGTGCAGTATTATGATGGGAGTTACCCGATTTTCTAGGTGTTGTGTGTCTCCGTTTCCCTTGGCTAGGAAAAGGCACCTTTCTAGCAGAGAACATGGTTCTGGGCTGAACAGGTGGGATACTCAGTCTTATGATGGATGCCTAGTCTTACGATGGATGACTTGGGCTCAGGTCTTTTCTGAATTCATAAAGAGGCCTAAGGCAAAGGACACAAGTTTCTTTCTTTCTTTCTTTCTTTCTTTCTTTCTTTCTTTCTTTCTTTCTTTCTTTCTTTCTTTCTTTCTTTCTTTCTTTCTTTTTTTCTTTTTTTCTTTTCTTTTCTTTTCTTTCTTTTCTTTCTTTTTCTTTTTTTTTTCAGATGGAGTCCCACTATGACCCAGGTTGGAGTGCAGTGGCACAATCTTGGCTCACTGCAACCTCTGCCTCCCAGGTTCAAGCATTTCTCCTACCTCAGCTTCCCAAGTAGCTGGGATTACAGGCGCATGCCACTGTACCTGGGTATTTTTTGTATTTTTAGTAGAGAGGGGGTTTCACCATGTTGGCCAGGCTAGTCTTGAACTCCTGGCCTCAAATGATCCACCCGCCTCAGCTTCCCAAAGTGCTGGGATTACAGGCGTGAGCCACCGTGCCCAGCCACACATGTTCTTTTTCCCCAACCAGTTGTATTCCCCAGTAGAAGAGGGTGGCATTGATGTACGGGGCCTCCCATTTTTACCTTGCTCTCAAAGGTAAGGGAGAAATGCTGTGGTAATGCTGTTCGGAGTCCTCCACCATGTGTAAGTGAACATAAATTATCTAGCAATTCCTTCACAGGTTCCAAACCGTGTACCAATGAACTTTTCTATTCAATGAAGTAGACATCAATTTTTCCCCAAGACTTTCTTCTCCCAGAGTAAAACAATTTGCTTGGCTAAATAGAGCCTTTTACACTACACTAAAAGCTTTTTTTGTATTTATTATCTCATTTTATATTCAAAGCATTGCTGGGAGATGTGCAGAGTAGGTATTCATAATGTCTCAATTTTTGATGGTGTTGAGGTAGGTGGTTTATGTACCACATGTCAAAATAAGTTGATATAAAGCTTTATTTCCTCTATATTATGTACACACTCTCATGCACAAAGGCAGATGTCAAGTCTCTATGATAGTTCTAGAAATACCTTACAGGGCATTATGACTATACAAAGTCAGGGTAGGGCAGCAGAATGCCTGTCTTAAAGAATCTCCATCCCAATGCTCAGGACCTGCTGTGCTACTCAGACCAGCATCTTTTGCACAAAATATTTATGGAATCATTTGTGAGAAAGGAATACATATATTTTGGTTTTAGACATTTGAAAGCATCAGGTACAATATTAATATGAGATTTTGAGCTTGCGTGTAGAACAGTCAATTTAGTGGGTTAAAATATGGGCCTATTGGATCTGAGGTCTTCATTCTTATGTATCTGCACAATTCACTCAGAAAGAAAAACATGCAATTCCAAGGGCCCAGATTTATTTCTCATCTCAAACAAATCAGTTGGCAAATAGTTGTCACTGGGCACTGAAAGGATGAGTGAGTTGCAGTCTGTAGCCAATTCCAGGGGTAAAAATATTCCCAAAGAGCCAGCTCCTTGTACTGTAAGTCAGCAGCATGTCTTCAAAAATATATCATATTGCATAATGAGATAATTATTTTATTTAACAGGTGTAAAAAATCCAGAATAATTTTAGTAACAGTTAAACTTGAGATACCTTGATTAAGAGACCAAGTGGGAAGAACTCATTAGTTCCAATTTTCTGTTGCTGTTTAGGGCAATAATGCTAAAGACCCTTTTATTTAAAGCTCTCTGAAAAAAGAAATTTATACAAAAAGTACACACACACCCCCACAAAAACACACATGTATATAGCATAATTAAGATCTCAAAAGTAGATCAAGTAAAGATGTCTCGTGACATAATTCATTTATAGGCAGTGTTGGAAACTTTTCTTTCAATGTCTGACCAATCCACTGTAACTCATTTAATGATTATAGCAATACCTTGCATGTGTCCTTGTGTAATCCTTTATCCACATTTTCACCAGAATTAACTTTCCCAGAGTATAAATTGGATTATGGCTTTATTCTGCTTAGTTTTTCACTAACTCACAATCTCCTACAAGAAAAATCTAAGCTCTTTAAATGCATGTAAGTCATTTCACAATCAGTTCAAGCTGCCCCCTCCACCCAAATTATTTAGAGATCCCAAAATACACTGTGCTGATTCGTGCCCAAGAGCTTCGTGAATGCTGTTTCATTGTCCTGAAATATTATTTTCACTTTTGCCTACCTATTCAATCTAACTGTCCTTTCTCTTAGTATAATCTGCCAGTGTGAATTGCTTCCTCTGGCCTGATAACGCTGTACCTTCTTACAGCTGTATTTTATTGGGCTTGTTTGATCTAGCATTTCCTGTTCAACTAACTAGACCGGGGGCTCCTTAAGAATATGAAGTATCTTATTTATCTCTGCATCCTTATCACCAAGCTCAGCACTTAGAATGTAGATGGCACTCAGTGAATACCTATTGAACATATGAATAAGTGGATAAGCACATGAACAGAGTTTCTAATGAGGAATCAGGGAATCTAACATTCTGGTTCTGCTCTGTTTCACTCTGTCTCTGACTTGTTATAGTGTGCTTTCTTTCTGAATAGGACAATTAGCTATCATTGAGCCAGCTTTCATGAGCGTCATGCTGCCAGGGCAGGTGTTGACTGCTGCATGCTACTCCACATGCAGAGTGGCCCTCCTGACCCCAGCTGTGTTGGCCATCTTTGCTCAATCAGCTACTCTTAAAGAGAAGAACTTTGTCTCTCCAGTAATCCCAAAATAGTGGATAGCCCAGAGTATGATTGTCATGAAATGCATGTGAAGCACTTTGCATTGGGTCAGGCCTTTGTGAAAGCTTAATAAATATCAGCTGCTATTATTATGTAATTGTTTAAAGACTTCCTTAGGTGAAAGACTATAAAGTTTTATATTGATATTCTTTTCTATTTGTATTATAAATATTTTATGAATGTAGGTGTAGGACCTCTTTCTATATACAGCTTTTATCCCTTGGAATACAGACTGACCTGGGAGGTAAAAATCAGCAAAGAAAAAAAAAGAAAAATATAGGGAGTAAAACTGATGTTTATGCACTTGTTCCACTTCAGTTTATAGTATAATAATTTCTCCTAAAATTGCACTTTCAAGGTCTCTTCAAATGTATATTTTCATGTAGCATTTCTATTACATCAGCTTTGATGTAAGAGCAGTTTGGCTAACTGCTCTTATCTCCCATTGAAGACAATGAGTTTAACTTCTAAGAAGGTTCATTTGAGTTTCAGGAATGGACATCTGCTCATCTTAGTCTCTTGTGGTCTCTCCGGTTTGCAGAAAATAAAATGATGTACCTTGAATTTCTTTTTTCTTTTTTCTTTTGACCACAGGGGAAATAATTCTGGCCACAGATATAAAAGAACAGAAAAAGAATCTGTGCTTTTCCTCTGTCCTTTATTTACATTCTTCATGGTTTCTTTTCCATTGGGTATTCTCATTTGTGTGTGGTTGATTATTGATCTAGCTCAAACTCAGATCTCCATTACTGATAACCAAAGTTTGGGTGGAAGTAACTTAGCATTTACAAAATGCAGTAAAACAAACTGCCCTTGTGAGATATATTTTTGTTTGACTTTTGCTTGACTAGTCAAACAGTAAATTGCAGAAAGTGGTTCCTTTCTTTATATTTATAAATGCATCCATGCCAGTGTTAACTTACCCAATAAATATTTTTAAATTAAAATTATGAATGATTAATATAAAAGCAAAATACTAAATGATCGTAGACTCAACTGACAGTTTACTTTTGTGAAGAGAAGTTTTGTAGATGATGAACTGGAGGTTGTTTGTGGCTCAAGTAGAAAAAACTTGAAGTTTTAGAGATAGATTAGCTCTGAATTAGACAATGCTGAGTTACTTTGAGTTAATAACTGAGCTTCTCTGATCTCCCATTTCTGCATTTGGAAAAAAGGAAGCAATGGAACATGATTCATGTGGTTGCTTAAGCTTTAAATAGTGCACAGAAAACATTAAGCCTGTAATAGGCACTCAATTAGTAATTATTTCTCATTCGTATACCCTCTCTGAAACTTTGTCTTCTGCACAAAACAATCACATATGTGCCTATATTTGTCCATAGGAGCTTTTGCCTATTAAGGAGCCTAATGACAAGTGTCAAAAGTGAAATAATTTGATAAAATTATATGAAGATATTTATATGACATTTATTGGCTCTGGGCAACATTATTCATGATCCTTCATCTAAATAACAAGCAGAAGGTATGGTCAGAAATTTTCATAACAAGCAGGAATGCCTGGGAATGCACTGTGGTGATGTGAGTTAAGTGCTTTGTCTCATTACCAGCTAATGTGACAATAATAATGCATAATGCCCACAGTTATGACATTGGAAAGTTATTACTTCCAAAAGAAATAACTGAAGACGTTGTAGGCCATTGATACACCTCGTGGGAAATTGCAGGGGATCTCCTGTAATTAACATGAACCACCAGTGCACAAAGTAAATAAGCAACACAATTATAATTTTTCCAGCCGTGAGCAGGTATTAGGGATTTTCCTTTCATCCTCTTTGCTTTGGGAACTGGCTCCTTGCCATGCTCTGTCTCCGTATTCCCTTCTGAATTCTACATTTTAGTACTTTTTCTAGGTCATAAAGTCATTTGATGCTCTGTGAGTTGGTGAGTGGATAAAAGAATCTCTACAGATGGAAGCAAAACTCTAGCAACTACAGGAAAGGGAAAGTTGCCTTTTATAGCTGTCTGTGTTTGGTTGCAGGGGTGACCTGCATAATGATATGGCTAATGGAAATCAGTAGCACATACTGTCCCCTAAGCCCACAGTTCTTTCTCTCTGTGAAATTAGAGGAGAAAAGAATCAATAAGCAGGCCAACATGAAATCCCATCTGTTTCTAAAAGGGGCAATTGAGAATTAGGAGCTTTGAAATGGGACAATATAGTTTTTAAAAGGGCACTCAATCCTCACTGTGTGGCCTATGATGAGTCTGTCAACCTCTCTGGTCATGTGCCTTCTTGTCTGGAAAGGGAGAGTTAGTAACTATTCCACAGAGTACAGAGAGGACTAAATGAGGTAAGCTACATAAAACACTTAGCCTGGTGCCTGGCATATATTAAATATTCAATAAATGTTAATACGATCACTTTCTATTGATAGGCAGTTTCACATAGAGCATTTATCTTCTTTTGGCTTATTAACTTCCCAGAGGAGTAGATGAGCTCAAGTAGTGGGGTAGTAAACAGAAGAGTGATGGGATGGGAAAATAAATCTCCATGGAGATAGTTTGGGGAAAGCTATTTGTCCTAGTCTATTAAATCAGTTACAGCCTAAGGTGGTCCTATTTATCTGACCACATAACTAATTTTGTCCAATTTGCTTTAAGAATCGTTTTTTAATGAGGCACTACATGGCTAAGCACATGAGCTCTAGAAAGTTGAAATTCACTTGGTGAAACTTTTTAGTACAATGACAACAAATGAACAGAAATTTAACTTCCTTTTATTCATCACAACTACCTCCCCACCTCATGTACACACTCACACATCCCTCCAGAATCCCATAGCAATTACCACTGGAATGCAAAAGTAGTGGGAAATCTGCATCAGTTCTAGAAACCATAATATGTTGCATCCTAATGCCAATGCCATATCGGAATGAAATATTGAGAGATTTCCATCATATACAGTACTGAAATGGTCTGCTGAAGGGAGCCTTGAAGGGCAATGCCATGCAGTCCTCTGAAAGGCCAGCATCCTAAGGAATTAGGTGGAGTCCTTGCCAACAGCCCTTGTAATACCTCCTTAATTCAAAAAAGACAAGAGCATACTATGACTCATGGGTAAGGTTGCCAGATCAAGTATAGGACACCTAGTTAAAGTTGACTTTTCAGTAAACAATAGATTTTGGTGGGTGAGGGGAGGGACCAGGGTAAAAAGTATATCTCATGCAATATTTGGGGTGGGGGGAGGGAGCAAAGGTAATAAGTATGTCTTGTGCTAAATTTGTGCCATACAAAAAAAAAAAAAAACTTTTAAAAATACTACTATCTAATAGGCTAGAAACTGAGAAGAGTACGCCATAAACAGCCTCTGTGGCCCTTTCTGGTTATATGGAAATGCCCAGACTCTTGCTAAAAGATTGTAGATACAGTAGCACAGGCACAGGCATGTATATTATTTGCTAAATCAGGCAAGGCTACTCACAGGGCTACCACAAGCAAAGCTTTGGGAAGAGCTGCGGGCTGGGCTGTGGCTCGGCAACTGTGATGAACAGAAGATAGGCAGTATTGCAGCATGTTCTGCAGCAGGTGGCTACATGGGAACAGAAAACAACAAAGAAGCAACGTTTCAGCACAGAGGAGGGGCTCCCCGATAAGGCTACCTATTGCCTCAGCTCCCTCTCCTTTCCCCCAAGACAGCAGGCTCTCTGAACAGTTACTGTAATTTTACAGGAAATGTATTCTCTTTTTCTCTTTTCATCTGGATCTAGAGGTTTCAGACAGTCACTTGCACCAATAGAGGACAGAATCTCTCAATGTATTGCTGTGAACCAATGCTGGGTATTCATGGCCACCGACCCCCATCCCCCCAATAACAATGAGGAACAAATCTATTTTTTTTAAAAACTCTAAATCTAAAACACAGAAGAAGTTAATATTTAATATGCCCTGAATTCCATAATGAAGACAGTAACAGAATTAATACTAAAGAAAATCAAGTTAGTAAAGTAGAAAATGAACTTAAATATTTCTAGAAATTGGAGACAAAGGCATAAAAACTGTACAACTTGATATGTAGATTCAAGAGACTTAATCCATACAAATAATAATCTTACAAATAAATAACAGATTGTATGATACAAAGGTATTAATAAAAGAAAGAGTAAAAGAAAATCTTCCTGAGAGGAAACAATATTAGGTCACAGATCAGAAGGACTCGTGGAACCAAAAGGAGCCTCTGTGTGTGCTGGTTTGTTGTTGTTGTTGTTGTTTGTTTGTTTGTTTTTTGCTGATTTCTTTCAAGAATAAAACATGAAATGTTACACGTATCCAAGCAGAGAAAAATTAACATATTACTAAACACCAAAAACAGGCTACTGTTAGTTTTCTCTAGAACATTCCTTGAGGTAGTAATCATCCAAGCTCTGAGCAAAGAGGGCTTCTGTCCCCAGTGGTTCCTGTAATAGGGACAGCAGAAAGACATTCTCCGACTGCAAAGACTTCCAAAGCATATCACCTACACACCTCTCCTGAAATAGTTAAGTGAAGATACATTTCAGCTGACTAATAAAAGAAAATATAAAGAATTTTGAAAATGGGAAAGTTGTTATACGAGATTAAGAGTGAGCAGTAAAACTGGATAAACATAGTTAAGTCCCAGTGATTGTTTCTAATATGGTATTAAAGCTTAATGCAAATAAATACCAGACATTATTTTAGAAAAGACAATGCATAGTATCAAATCATTAATTTTATAATTATAATCTGAATCTATATAATCTGGCATAAATAAAAACGGAGAGTTGTCAGAAAAAGGTATTGGGATAAAATTAGGTTCCCAGAGTAGAAATCTAATTCATTATAATTATGAAAATAACTTGAATATTTAAAAAATTATAACCATAACCACTAATGGACTAAAAATAGGACATATATTCCAATTTAGTAAAGTAACATTAAAAATGAGAAAAAAATATTTAAAGGACATACATTATCAAAATATTAATGACATTCATCACTAGATATTACTTTTGTAATCTGAAAAAACTAAAAAAACTAACTGTTTCAAGAAACCTACTCTCTAATAAACTAGAAACAGAGAACAGTAAGCTACAAAGAGCCTCTGTGGCTGTTTCTGGTTATGTTTTAAATGCCCAGATTCTTCCTAAAGAAATTGTAGCCATAGGAGCTGTGTAAACATAAGCATGATTAAACCCTCTTCTCTGATATCACACTGGTACTCTTATCAATGATTGCAAACAGAATTGACACTGTGTAGAAGACATTGGTTTCCTGGCTGGGTGCAGTAACTCACACCTGTAATCCCAGCACTTTGGAAGGCAGGTGGATCATGAGGTCAGGAGATCAAGACCATCCTGGCTAACACGGTGAAACCCTGTCTCTACTATAAATACCAAAAAAAAAAAATTAGCCAGGAGTGATGGTGGGCGCCTGTAGTCCTAGCTACTCGGGAGGCTGAGGCAGGAGGCAGGAGAATGGCATGAACCCAGGAGGCGGAGCTTGCAGTGAGCCGAGATTGCACCACTGCACAGCAGCCTGGGCGACAGAGGGAGACTCTGTATCAAAAAAAAAAAAAAAAAAAAAAAAAGACATTGGCTTCCTGTTACTTTTGCCTCCAGCTTAAAACAACCATGATAACTTTTTGAGTAATAGTGGAAAATTTCAAAAAAGATTTTGCTGTACTGGCACTCAGTCTGTCAGTTTAAAGGTATGACAGCAATGACCATGCCAGGATGTGTTGTGCTAAGATTACTTCAAAGATGGCCACTCAGTAAAATCTACATTATGTAAAGCATCCTTCACTTTGACCTTGGCAACAGATTTGTAGCCTGAGATAGCAGTCATGGCCGATCACAAATAATTCATTTTATATTAAACAAGTGCTAAATTCCATAGTAGTTCTTAACAGCAAGGGACTCTCAAAGGGCAAAAGACTGAATAAACTTAAACTTCAGGAAACAGCAAGCTCTTACTTGCAGCAATCAATAGCCTTTTACTATGGAGAGCAACAAAACCTTTTTGGCTTCCTGAGTGCAAGTCAAGACTCTGATCCCCTTTCTAACCATCATTCATTTTCAGGGCACTTTGATTCTGTGTCTCTCATGTGGAGGCAACAAGGTGCTGGCCCCTGTTTGAACTCAAGTCCTGTGGAGAAAAAGATTCCCCAACAGAGAAAATAAATACTTCCCAACTTCTTTGTTTGTCTTCCAGGCTCTCAGTGGGCGCAGCACTCCTGCTCCCTCTGGGTAGCACTCTTCAACTCTCCCTGCTAATTAACCTCTCCTACAGGGTTGCCAAATGAGCTGCTGACAACCAGCCCTGAGCAACTAGAAAACACCAGGACAGCAGACTGGATTGTTAAATTCTTCCATTAAGTCTAAGAGCAGAGAGTGCCTTTGGAGTTTTGCTTGGATTTAGTAGTGATAGGTTGACATCACAGTCAGAAAAGGGTAAGAATTTGTGTCACACTGACTCTTTAGCTACAATCAGGACACAGTTTTTGGATTTTTTCATGTGGTAAAGGAGGCTATAAAAAGTAGTAAATTAATTTTAGAGTATCCTAAAACGTAGTAGGTTTTCTTGCAATAGGAAATAAAGATTTCTGAGAAATGTGAGGAGCTCCCTTGAACTTTCAACCTTCCTACCTCTCTTTCCCTGACATAAATGAATCCCAAACCAAGCGGCCATTTTGTTTTGTTTCAGCAAAGGGATGAGGGTGGCTAACATTCCTGACAAGTCGTGAGAGCTCAATAACTAATGAAGAAGAGCCAACATATGATAAAACAAATAACCCATATCACAATTTGTAGAACTACCATAATTTACAGAATTTCCAATAAGGAATTAGCTATAAATAATTTACTTAAAAGTATAAGCTTTAGTGAAAGCAATAAAGAAACATTTTTGCTTTTTTTTAACCATCAAAACTAATCTTCAGTTCTGTGTGGCCAGATGGATGAATACATGTCAGTGACCTTCAAAATGAATGTTGCTTTAAGTCAGGATCACCTTAGCATTTCCAATGGGCTGAGTATCAGAAGGCCAGTACATTCCGATGTATACTTTCTGAAACTCAGAAATGTTGATGTTTATTTTCTTTTAAAGCATAAGATTCTGCTTCTTTTTCACCTTCTTCACCTCTTTTGGTTTCAAACATTTCCACCTTGATCTATTTCTCCCCTTTTTTTTTTGTCTTTTAGATTTCAGTATTTCTAAACTCTTTTACTCCAAGACAGTTTCATGGGTCATTTTTACCTTAAGCTGACCATTTTTTACCTTAAGATGACCAAATCTATGTTTTCTTCTTTTAATGATTTCTTCTTGCACCCTCACCTTACAGCTCATTCTTCAGGGTAAGTTCATCCACATTGTTTGATTTGAGGGATAGTGTCCAATAAAATTTTTCTCTAATTTCTGAAACACATTCTTCTTTCAGATTAATCTCTCTGCTTATTGATGGCCTGGAACGTTACGTTGCAACAGATTCCTAGGAGGCTTCAGTGGGAATGTTGACCATAACTGATTAATGATGCCCTGGGCACAAGACAGGAAAGTGCTAGTCAACATCCTGTACTTTTGCCAGCTACGTCTGCTGACTCCTTTGTATGAGGGCATTGGCCAGTCTCCTTTACTTACTGCATGTTAGGAGAGATCTTTAAGTACATAGAGTGAAGAAGTTCACAAAAGAGAACATCCCAAAGTAGGTGGGGTTCTAAATACAAAGTGCTTGCTTATGTGCCACAATTTTGCTTTTTGTGCCCTGATCTCGCCTTCAATATCTACTTTGAAATATCTATTCAAAATGCAATATTTTCATTCCAAAACCAAAATTGAAAAGTACCAACATAGACATGGGCAGTACCTATTTCTCAAAGCATATTAGTCAAGAAAAAAATTTTACAGGGACCAATCTACAGGTAGATTTTTGTTCATAATTCGGGGTGACCACACTGTTAAAAAAAAAAAAAAAAAGTAAAAGCCAGAATCAGTATACTGTAGTTAATTAAATGAATAAATGGACATACTTGAAGTTCTCTGAGCAGTAGCAGGGCACGAACAAAACTCTCTCACTGCTCCTCTGAATCTTTTACAAGTTCTTCTTTCCTACATATTGGCAGCATTTAATGTTTTCTCCACAAACCATTTATCTTCTCCTTTTTATTCTCTTCCTAGGGATCCTCATGTCAATCTCACCTGAATATTTTTCCTCTCCTTAAATGACTTCCAATCCAAAACTTCAAACTTGGTTCCTTCGGGTTTATTCCTGAATATCTAGTTGAATGCTAAAATGTGGATTTTGGAATGTTCTCCCTAACCTTTAAAACATTCCAAGGTGAATTCATTATTACCACACAAAACCTTTGTTTTTCTCCCACCCTTTTTTATTTTTTTTCTGAAACAAGGTCTCACTCTCATTGCTTAGGCTGGAGTACAGTGGCAGGGTCACGGCTCACTGCAGCCTTGACTTCCTGGACTCAGATGATCCTCCCACCTCAGCTTTCTGAGTAGCTGAGACCACAGGCATGCACCACCATGCCCAGCTAACTTTTGTATTTTGTATTTTTATTTTTGTAGTGATAGGGTTTCACCATGTTGCCCAGACTAGTCTTGAACTCCTGGGCTCAAGCGATCTGTCTGCCTTGACCTTCTAAATTGCTGGGATTATAGGTGTGAGTCACCATCCTAGCCCCATCTAATTTTTATGTTAATGAAACTACAACAGTTCAATTACTAGGCATTTTGATTTTACCACGATTTTATCTCCTTACATCTACAATGTAGAGGGGCTATTGTAGATCCTCAATTCCTTTCTTTTTCTATTCCAATTTCCTCCAAACTTCTTCCTTCTTTTGAGGTTTTTTTTATTTCAATACATATTAAATATCACTATCAGATATTTCATTTTAAAGTATAGTTCTAATTTATTAACCTCTGTTTAGAAAGCTGCAGAGACAGTCCTTTACCTAGAGAGTAAAGCACATAATGCCTTAAGCTGGCATTCAGTATCCTCTGTAGGCCAATGCAAGCCTGACCATTCATCCATCCCTCCTACCTCTCCTTCTTTGCTTCCTTTCTTCCTTGGTTCTTCCCTCTTTCCTTCCTTTCAGCCTTCCACAAGTAATCACTGAGTGACTACTGTATGTCCAGCACTGTGTGAGGCCTTGGGAACACCAAGTCAAATGACATAGTAATTACCTCAATCAGCCTAATAAAACCAGATATGTGTACATAGAATTACATTAAGATGTGGTGAGTGCTGTAACCCAGGTAAGGACAAAGGAGATCAAGGACACCAAGGAAGAAGCAGCTGACTCCTGGAAGGCAGGAAAAGAATTGTTCAGGTAACACTGACTTTCAGTACTGATGAATGAAAGAGTTCCCTGCTCTTTTTCTACATTCTGTGTACCTTCCAGACAGACCAGAAGACTTTCCTTGCTGTGAATATATGCCAAAAGTGCATTTGATCATGCTTTTTACTAGGTCTCCCTTCCCATCTATAGTGAGTTGAATGGTGTTCTCCAAAAACTTACTTACCTGGAACTTAGAATATGACCTTAATGGAAAATAGGGTTTTTGCAGGAGTAATTTATTGGGACATTTCAAGATAAATTCATCCTGGTTTTAGTGTGGCTTTTAAATTCAATGACTGGTATACTTAGAAGAAGAGGAGAGGACACCCAGAGATACGTCAAGGATACTGCCATGTGAAGATAGAGGCAGAAATTGGAATAATATGTCTCCCAGCCCTGGAATGCCAAGGAGAGAAGCGTGAGCAGATTCTCCCTCAAGGCCTCCAGAAAGAAACAAACCTGCCCACACCTCAATGGCAGACTTCTGCTCTCCTGAACTATGAGAAAAATGTCTGCTTTTCCTTTTTTTTTTTTTTTTTTTTTTTTGAGACGGAGTCTCCCACTGTTGCCCAGGCTGGACTGCAGCTGCACAATCGTGGCTCGCTACAACCTCCACCTCCTGGCTTCGAGCGATTCTCCTGCCTCAGCCTCCCAAGTAGCCAGGATTACAGGTGCCTGCCACCACGCCTAGCTAATTTTTTATATTTTTAGTAGAGATGGGGTTTCACTATGTTGGCCAAGCTGGTCTCAAACTCCTGACCTCATGATCCGCCCGCCTCGGCCTCCCAAATTTCTGGGATTACAGGCATGAGCCTCCGCTGTTTGTTGTTTTAAACCACTGATTTGTGGTAATTTGTTTCGGCAGTCTAGATAAACAAATATACTTTCTTAATCCCTTGCAATTCTATCTAGTTATTAAAATTTTCTCAAATGCCACTTTTTCCATCAAGTTTTTTTCCTACTGGTTTGCCCCAACTAACGATTGATGTGTGCTTTCTCTCCTTTCTTTGACCTTTATTTGTGACTCTTCTAGAGTATTACATTTTACCTTGCATTTGTCGTGTATATTCTGTTTACCAGATTGCAAACTTTTGGGTTTTTTAACATAATTTATTCATATTCATCTCTTTCATGTAGCAGAGTTTCTAGCACTTTCTTTACCTCAGTTCTATCAAAAGCAAAACTTGAAGGAAACAAAGAAATATGTGTGAATAGTTTTAGGAATTTGGTGCATAAAAGCTGCTCAATAAAGGTATAGGGAGGAAAAACACTCAATAAATGTTTGTTGAAGGAATTTATAATTTACTTATAGGACAGGCATCTTGTCTAATCAGTATAGTTCCAGTGCCTAGCATAATTATTGGTGTATATAACATGTCTTCAATAGATATTTGTTGAATGAATGAAGGAATGAATGAATGATGAGTGGGATCAGTTCCAGGGACTTTACCCAGTATGAGAACTTAGTTTCATGGTTGTCCTCAGCTCTATTGAAATATACCCTCCCCCATGGTCAGAGAGGAATAATAATATCAAAACGCTTAATTGATATGATCTTCTCTAAATTGCTATTATGTTAATGTGATCGTAATGTTCATAATCAAATTTACATGTATCAAATTATCTCATCTGGTTGATTCATTCTATGGATAAAATGAAAAGCTCATTGTTCACTTATTTTTATTTGCTCACTATCTTTAATCAAAATTCTTACTTGTGAATTTTGAGAGATGAAATTGAGACCCCAAGTGAGCTACCCAAGGTCACACAGGTAGAAAACAGCAGAGCCAGAATTTAAAATTAGATTTAGCCAATTCCAAAACTCACACTGTTTCACTATTCCAAGCTGACTTGGCTTCAAATCATTTGACTTTTCCTGACCTCAAAATCCCCCACTCACCAGCTCAAGTTGATTCCTTTATTTTCATCATCCTGCTAGCATTGAATTGTTTCTAGGCTTCCCATCATCTTGTGATAGGAATGCCACCCACTTATGCTGTGCTGACCTCCGTCTGGTCCTCGTCAATATGATTTTTCCTTCATCATCTCTTCAGGGTACTTGCCCTTTCTTTGCCACCTTCCAACACCATATGGCACATTCTTATGCCACATGGCTTCCATACATCCTGCCTCCTTATGCTCTTCATTCTCTTAATTCCCTTTATATACACTTTGACAGTTTCTCCCAGCTCTTGGATTTCTGATCTCTACTTTCATCCCAGGTTTCACTGCCATGCCCTGTTCTTTCTCATTTCATGGCAGTCTACACAGTTATGATTGCAGCATATGTCTATAATTCCTTCCTAGTACTGGGAACATCCATCACTCTGCTGACACCACATAAATTCTGTGCATACATTTCAGATTTGAGAGGAAGGGAGGACACTTTCATCCAAAATGAGCAGACATTGCTTCACAAGTTAATTTGGGGGCCCACCAACCCCCTACAAAGTGGCATCATATGAATGTACAAAGAATTCTGAGACAAAGATTTTTATTGAATTTCTAGAGATTAACTCACATAAATATACACAAATGGAATCACACATACAAAACACATATGTCATGTTTCTTTTGTTTCCAAATTTGTATTATACATTTGTAAATACTGAAATGTTTAAATGAACAATGAACATCCATATGCCCAACATCTAAATTCAATAACTGTTAACTTTTGCCACATTTGCTTAATGTAGCTATAAATATGTGTGTATTTTTCAAATAAACTATGTGAAAATCAATGAAAGACATCAAGATGCTTCAGAATGTGTCTCCTAAACAATGAGGACATGTTCATTTACAGCCATACTATGCCATTATCATATGTAAGAAATTAACAATGATTCCTTAGTAACATCAAATAGAGGTCCATATTCAAATTTCTTCCAGTTGTTCTTAAGTGTATTCTATAACTTTAAAAAAATCAGGATTGGGAAGCTAAGGCAGAAGAATCCCTTGGACCCAGGAGGCGGAGGTTGCAGTGAGCCGAGATCGTACCACTGCACTCCAGCCTGGGCAACAGAGGAAGACGCCACCTCAAAAAAAAAAACAAAAACAAAACAAATCACGATCAATAAACTTTCATATAGTGCATTTGGGTATGTTGTCCTTTTAGTGTCTTCTCATTTACAGTAATAGTCTTCCTGCCTGTTTTTTATGTCTAGACATGACCAAACAAGGCTGATTCTCTTGCAAAATATGTCTCATTCTGGATCTTGTGTTGCTATGTAATTTCTTTCTCCATCCCTTTATTTTCTGTAAATTGTAACTTATTTTTAAAATATTGATTAGGTTCTGGCTAAAATTTTTTGAAAGAGTATTTCCTAGATGAGTATATGTACTTCAAATTGCCTCACGTCAGGGGACATATAATATTAGATCTGTCCCACTATTTGATCTCTTGGTTAGGGTGGGGAAAGCCAGATGTCTCCATTGTAAAGTTGCAGTTTTCCCATTGCAATTGGCAAGTAGTCTGTGAACTGACACTTTGGCAGAGTGTGAATTACTTACTCCCCTGACTGCCTTTCCCATAATGATTTTAGCATCCACTGGTGATCCTTCCTGAATTAATTACTGTATTGGGGGTTACAAAATGTTGATTTTTCTAATTCTGTCATTCATTCTAGATAGAATTATTACCTGGCCTTGCTCTATAAAGAAAAACTTATTATCAACTAAGATAAAACTATATTTCATCTAAATTAAAGGCAGAATAAGTACTTACTAGTTCTCTTTAATTACCAGTATTTAAAGTAAAGGATTGTCGTAATCATCATCTTCAATTGAGGCTAGTGAGATTTCTCCTCCTTTCTTTCCTTTTAGCCTTATGGATTTTATTTATTCTATCATTATAATTATTAAAGTCATGATTCTTATCCCTCCTCAAATTATTCAAATTTTGGCCAGTGGGAACTTCTTCAAGCTGGCTTCTGTTTCCTTTTGACACAACTACATTAGACTTTGAATGTTTCCTTACCTTCTGGCACAGGTGCTCAGGCTCCCCTTGAATTTTTCTTCTCAGGATTATTTTAGCAAGAAAATATACTAATTTTTATGTTTAGATGAAAAAAAAAAAACATTATGCCCATAATTCATGGCAGGTCATTCCAAAAATAAGCTTAATGTAGCACAAATACATTAACCCCAGAAATCCGTTCTAACCATCAGAAGAAAGATGTTCAGAATCATAGCCTAATTTTGTGTTTCACTGCACCGATGAGGAATAAAGGAGACAGAAAGAGAAAATGACATGACTCCTAGACCATACCCATGGTTTACTGATATGTACAAGCAATCAAAGAAAGAGTGGAGAGGTACTAGCACCACTATAAATTTAAAAGCTTGAATTACAAGAAAATATCAAATGTCTTACTGTAACATTTATAAGATAGGCTACAAAATTTATGAGCGATGTTTCTTAACTTACCACCATCCCCAAATTTAATATTTAAGGAAAATAATAGTAATGCTAGTTGAATATTGGTTTGGTCATAGCCAAAATCATATGGAAGCAAAGTAAAAATTTGATATGCTAAACCACAGTGAAATATCTAATATTAAATATAATATCAGATAAGTGCCCTGAAAATAAGTATTCTTTACAAATAAACACCAATAGTTAAATTCCTACAATTTGTCATCAATGTCAGAAACTAGAATGACCTTTAGACAATTGAGTAAATTTAGAGCTTGTACACACAGTCTTTCAAAAGCCTATACTAGCCTCAGTGAGAATCCTGGTAACATTTGAGTCTGTTTATCATACTAGGGCTTCCACACACACAAAAAGCCTCACAAAAGAGCACAATCATCCTACAAAGGTTAAGTGAACTGCAGGAGTTTATAATAAAAACATTTAGACATTCTCGGAACAAAATAAAATTAATGGATCACTCATGTAGTTGGAATTCAGAGAAGCAGAGCTCACACAGCTCCAAACAGATGTTAATAAGGGTAATGCCAAAGAGAAGATGTGCCAGCTTGCTCTTCAGGAACAGTGATTATTTTGGTCACTAACACCATAGCTTTGTGGTGAAATACATTAATAAGTTAAAGCAGTGCTACTTCTTTTCTTTCCTCTAGAAAGAGGTAAGATGGACAATATCTACCACATTTCAGACATATTTATCCTCTTACACACATATTTATTGCTCCACCCAATTTTAAGAAAGAATATCAGGCAAACATACTTGTCTGTTGTCATATTCTTTGAAACAGCAACTACTTCTACCAGAGATAGTTTCTCAGGGCTATAAGAGCATCTGTTCCACAGCTGGAGGGAAAGAGGCTTACAGCTATTGAGCTGTGCACAGGACCCTTTCACAACTCTAAGTTTTACCATTAGTTAAGGACCCTTTTTTTCACACAAGGTATGCATAATGCATGGGCAGGTAAAGGCCTGCTTTCCACTGTGTTTGAGATGGGGAAGAACAATGCCTGGGCACTTTTTTCCTCTATGTTAATGGCACTTAAATTTGTGTGTGTGTGTGTGTGTGTGTGTGTGTGTGTGTGTGCGCGCGCGTTCAGGGCGGGAGGTGGTCAAGACCCCTTTGAATAACTGATGAAAACTATGGGCTCTGTCCCTGAAAAAAATGTACAATACTTTAAGTGCAATTTGAGGGTGTTTATTGCTCCCCTGAAGTCCATCCTTGGACAGCTGTGGACTCTATGAGCTCTGAGAAGGAAGCCCTCACCCACACAGCCAAGGCTGCTAAGCATAAAAACGGAGTGAAGCACAGCATTCCACTCAACTTTTTACCAAAGAACGTATTCATGTGTTACTGTCACATAAACACAATTAAATTTTTATCTCAGCTTTTTAAAAATTCACATGAAGAGCCAAGAATAAGTCAATGATAAAATTTGGGCAATCCTAGGCATTTCCACAGCTTCCAAAGTAGTGTGATTATGAAAGAGTTATAATAAATGTTTAGAAAACTGATAACAAGAAATTTCAGCCTGGAAAAGACAGTGGCGTAAACCAGATTTCTTAAAGGCCACTACATTTCCCATGCCATTCTAATTAGTAATGGATTAGAAACAGCTCTTTGTGATAATATAAGATCTTGATTTCTTCCTTAGGAGTTAGTTATTTCTTTTCCTGGTAATTTAGGAAGGTATTATGTGCAACTGCTAATACTATTAGTTATTAAGTTAACAAAAGTTTAGTGGACATTTATGAAATTCCACGATGACCATCCATGCTTAAAGGTAATCTCTCCTCTAAAGTTTAAGTTATTAATGCTTGTTGGGTGCCTGGTTAAAGGGCTCATTTGTTTTTAATCTCAGGCTATTTTATTTGCAATCTGCCCTCCAAGTATCATCGACTTCATCTCTTATGATCACCCTCCTTAGATCCCTTACCATTTCTTGCAGGGCCCTGCATCCATGTCTTTTACCACTCTTTGCTAGTTGCCTGAAATGCCATTTTCTTTTCCTCTATCTAATGAAGAGCTACTTGTTCTTCAAAGTCCAGCTAGGCTTGTCTCTCCACTGAGAAGCCTTCCCCTACTTGCTCAGGCACACACAGTCCCCTATGTTATCCACTGCCCTAGCTCTTTATTGGAAGAAAGGAAAGAGGGAAGAAAGAAAAACAAATGAATGCCATGAGTGCTACATGAGTAAAGATCATGCTTGTGCTTTCATCTATGTGGTTGTAATGCTTACTACAGGGTCTGGTGTTTGACAAATAAGTATTATAATTAATTAATTACTTTGATGCATTTTTATTCTTTTTAAATCAAAATTTATAATTAGATATTTACTTTTTTATTTAGAAATTTAACATAGATTTATCCTGTTAACCCATAAATGCCATGAGGTATATGTTTTTTAAATTTATTTAACAGCTTTATTGAGATATAATTGATATACAAAGAACTGCACGTAGGTAATGTGTACAATATGATAGGTTTGCACATATGCAGATACTCACATGCCATCACCACAATCAAGGTAACACATCTAACACCTTCCTAAGTTTCCTTGTGTCCTTTTGTTTTTTTGTTGTTTGTTTTGTGGTAAGAACACTTAATATAAGATCTATCCTCTTAAAATATTTTGAAGTACACAATACCCTATTGTTAACCTTAAACACTATGGTGGACAGCAGATCTTGAGAACTTACTCATCTAGCATAACTGAAACCTTATACCCACTGAACAACAACTCTTCATTTACCTCTCCCTCTAGTTTCTGTAAACCAATATTGTATTCTCTGCTTCTTTGAGTTTGACTATTTTAGAAACTTCATATAAGTGGAATAATGCAGTATTTGTGCTTCTGCGATGCTATTTAACTTAGCAAAATGCCCTAAAGATTCATCTATATTGTCACAATTGGCAGACTTTTTTTTCCTTTTGAAGGCTGAGTAATATTCCATTTTATGTAAATACCACATTGCTTTATCTATCCATCTGTTGATAGACAGTTGTGTTGTTCCACATATCTTGGCTATTGTGAATAATGCTGCAATGAACATAAGAGTGAAGATTTTTTTTCTGGATTCTGATTTCAGTTCGTTGGAATGTATACCCAGAATTGGGATTGCTAGATAATATGGTAGTTCTATTATTAACATTTGAGAAAACTCCATACTCTTCTCCATAGTGACTGCACCATTTTGCATTTTCACCAACAGTGTACAAGGGTTTTGATTTGTCCACATCCTCAACACTTTATGTGTGTGTGTGTGTGTGTGTGTGTGTGTGTGTGTGTAAGTGGACCCAGCCTGGAGTGCGGTGATGTGATCATGGTTGCAGTGAGCCATGGTCACACCATGATGACACATCCTAGGCTTAAGCGATCTTTCTGAGTAGCTGGGAATAGAGGCATGTGCCACCACGCCTGGATAATTTTTGTATTTTTAGTAAAGACAAGGTTTTGCCATGTTGCCAGGCTGGTCTCAAACTCCTGAGCACAAGTGATCCACCTGCCTCAGCTTCCCAAAGTGTTGGGATTATAGGCGTAAGCCACTGTGCCTGACCCCCAGGCCTTTTTATCTTTTGTTTTCTTAATACTAGCCATCCTAACAGGTGTGAGTTGTAATCTTGTTGTTTTGATTTGCATTTCCCAGATATTCCAAAGTATTTCAAAGTGCCTTTAACCTCTTCAAAGCAAAATTCATATTTTAAATACCAAATGTATAGTGCGAATAAATGTGAGAATTCTGTGGAAAATATAGAGTCTCATGTTATTTTATTTTGGTTTTCAGAAGGCAGTATAATATAGTGATTAGGATTTCAGGCTCTAGAATTAGACACCTAACAATTAATCTAAGTTACTAGAGCACTCTGTAATAACAGAACAAGACTTATAAAATCTATGTGAGGATTAAGTGAGATAATGCACTTAACAGCCTTGTCTGTGGCGCATAGCAAACAGTTAATGAAAATGTAACTAGAAGTGATGACAGAAGTGATGGTGGAGGTTATAGTGCTAATGTTTATTTAAAACAATTAGAAGGCACCTATTTTAATTTCTTAGAATAATCCCTAGCCCTATGATTTTACAAATATAGCAATAGATTGGTTTTTTCTTCAACTGTTTGTAGCATTTATTCTTTAACATGAGTGAATAATGAGAAATGAAGATTGATATCTTATTTGTAAGAATAGGCAGGCTCTAGAGTAAAACATTGCCTTGTCCTTTCAGTCAAGGAAAAAAGAAGAATAAAAGTTTCTGTGTACCAAGGGGCTAAAAGTGGTATAGCAAAAGCATTTAGGGGGTACAGTGGGTACGTAATGAAAAGGATGGTGGCTTCTTTATTATCGATGAAACAAAAACATATCCATAACCATAAATTATGAAATATGAAGAATATTTGCCAAATACTGTGAAACTTGGACCAAAAGAGAAATAGTACTGATATCTATTCCCATATTCTTTAGGCAGGAAGAGATTTCTTAAAATTAAGTGTCCAAGTTCCTAAAAGCCCATATATTAAACTTTTGAGTAAAGCAATAAAATAGAGGGTTTTAGAAAGGTCTTAGAAAAAGAGGAGAATGTTCCCACAGTAATCAAGTTAATAAACAATTTATCAGGGAGATAGGATTAAAGTACACCTCATACTAATGTATCTTTTTTATGATGCATTATATAATATTATAACATTTATAATTACATAAAATATCTGCTGGAGGTATAATAAAGGAATAAGGGAAAGCAGTGAAAGTAAGACTATAAATCAAAGAGCATATTACCTAAGGGCTATAAACCACCCTAACTTCCTGAATGGGAAAAGACAGAAGATGATAGGAAACCAGGACAAAGTAGTGACAAATTTGGTTAGAGGGCATGGGATAACACAAACTTGATTTAAATCTGGGTATTAACCAAGATAAATCAATTGAATTTTCCTCTGACTTTAATTGGCAAATAAGTGTTCTGAGTTCAACACTCATTTAAAGATAGGTAGTAGGTAGAAAGGAAACAATAGTGGGAGGCATGGCAGAAATACCAGGTTGGGGAGAGAGGAGGAAATAAATATATGCAAAAAGCAAATAATCTCAGGATACAAAATCCACGTGCAAAAATCACAAGCATTCCTATACACAAATAATAGAGAACCAAATCATGAGTGAACTCCCATTCACAATTGCTACAAAGAGAACAAAATATCTAGGAATACAACCTACAAGGGATGTGAAGGACTGCTTCAAGGAGAACTACAAACCACTGCTCAAGGAAATAAGAGAGGACACAAACAAATGGAAAAACATCCCATGCTCATGGATAGGAAGAATTAATATCATGAAAATGGCCTTACTGCCCAAAGTAATTTATAGATTCAATGCTATCCCCATCAAGCTACCATTGACTTTCTTCACAGAATTAGAAAAAATTACTTTAAATTTCATATGGAACCAAAAAAGACCCGTATAGTTAAGACAATCCTAAGCAAAAAGAACAAAACTGGAGGCATTATGTTACCTGACTTCAAACTATACTACAAGGCTACGGTAACCAAAACAACATGGTACAAGTACCAAAACAGATATATAGACAAATGGAACAGAACAGAGGCCTCAGAAATGACAACACACATCTACAACCATCCGATCTTTGACAAACCTGACAAAAACAAGCAATGGGGAAAGGATTCCCTATTTGATAAATGGTGTTGGAAAAACTGGCTAGCCATATTCAGAAAACTGAAACTGGTCCCCTTCCTTACACCTTATACAAAAATTAACTGAAGATGGATTAAAGACTTAAATGTAAAACCTAAATTCATAAAAACCCTAGAACAAAACCTAGGCAATACCATTTAGGACATAGGTATGGGTAAAGCCTTCATGACCAAAACACTGAAAGCAATGGCAACAAAAGCCAAAATTGATAAATGGAATCTAATTAAACTAGAGAGCTTCTGCACAGCAAAAGAAACTATCATCAGAGTGAACAGGCAACCTACTGAATGGGAAAAACTTGTGCAATCTATCCACCTGACAAAGCGCTAATATCCAGAATCTATAAGGAACTTAAATTTACAAGGAAAAAACAACCCTATCAAAAAGTGGGTGAAGAATATGAACAGACACTTTTCAAAAGAATACATTTATGCAGCCAACAAACATATGACAAAAAGTTTATGATCGCTAGTCATTAGAGAAATGCAAATCAAAACCACAGTGAGATACCATCTCATGCCAGTTAGAATGACAATCATTAAAAATCAGGAAACAACAGATACTGGAGAGGATGTGGAGAAATAAGAACGCTTTTACACTGTTGGTGGGAGTGTAAATTAGTTCAGCCTTTATGGAAGACAGTATGGCGATTTCTCAAGGATCTAGAACTAGAAATAGCATTTGACCCAGCAATCCCATTACTGGGTGTATACTCAAAGCATTATAAATCATTATAATATAAGGGCACATGCACACATACGTTTACTGCAACACTGTTCACAATAGCAAAGACTTGGAACCAACCCAAATGTCCATCAATGATAGACTGGATAAAGAAAATGTGACACATATATACCATGGAATACTATGCAGCCATAAAAAAGAATGAGTTCATTTCATTTGCAGTGACATGAATGAAGCTGGAAACCATCATCCTCAGCAAACTAGCACAGGAACAGAAAACCAAAAACTGCAAGTTCTCACTCATAAGTGGGAGTTGAACAATGAGAACACATGGACACAAGGAGGGGAACATCACACACTGGGGCCTGTTGGGGAGTGGGTGCTAGGAGAGGGATAACATTAGGAGAAACACCTAATGTAGATGATGGGTTGATGGGTGCAGCAAGCCTCCTTGGCACGTGCATACCTAGGTAGCAAACCTGCACATCCTGCAGATGTATCCTAGAACTTAAAGTATAATTTTTAAAAAGCAAATAAATTAGCAAATATAAGTATTACACCTCGAAATAGAGAAAGAGTTGAGAAAAAGTTATTTGACATTTCAGTCTATCTTGCTAACAACAACAGCAGCAAATGATTCAATTGGAAGGAAAGAAAAAGAAGGCAACTTAAAAAATCAGTAGCAGAAAGGAAAAAAAAACTGGTAAAACTCAGAAAAGAAATGAACATAATGATTAAAAGATAACAGAAATACAGAAACATTGACTAAAATATAAAGACCTAAAGAAGAGACAGAAAGAGATACCAATATGAAATGCAAAATAAAAATAAAATACCAATAGAAGAATTAAGATGAAAGTGATAAATATGATTTAAAAGAAGATTACATTTCTTGAAAACCAAAGACAAAATGGATATTTTAAATATAACAGATAAAATAGAAGAAAACTTCTGAAATAAAGCACCAAATCTGCAACTTGAAAGGCACACTAACCTTATTGAGTATTCATTGAATTTCCAAATTTTGAGGATAAATAAATAACTTTTGAAAAATGATGAAAAAAAGTCACAAGCAGGAAAAACATTATAAATTCTCACAAACCCATTTCCAGAAGACAGTGGAACTATATCTACAAATATCTGAGTACAATTGTGACCAAAGAATTTTAGAATTCTAAAAGTTTTTCTTTCAGACATAAAGTCAACAGACTAATATTATCTCACATGCAGAAGTTCAGGGAAAACTGTACCTCTAATCTTATTGAAGAAAAAAAAATGAGCCAGGCGCCATGGCTCACGCCTGTAATCCCAGCACTTTGGGAACCCCAGGCAGACAGATCACGAGGTCAGAAATTCGAGATCAGCCTGGCCAATATGGTGAATCCCCGTCTCTACTGAAAATACAAACATTAGCTGGGCATGGTGGAGGGCACTGTAATCCCAGCTACTCGGGAGGCTGAGGCAAGAGAATCACTTGAACCTAGGAGGCGGAGGTTGCAGTGAGCTGAGATTGCCCCATTGCACTCCAGCCTGGGCAACAAGAACAAAACTCCATCAAAAGAAAAGAAAAGAAGAGGGGAGGGGAGCGGAGGATCAGTCTCTGGTGAAATCTAGACAACCAAGTAATGTACCAAAATAAGCAGCTGAGGTAGGAAGATTCCATGGTGAAAATATTGGCAATGAGCACTAAATCATATTAAATATAGAACTAAAGACTAAGTAACTGTGGACTTATGGTCAAAGAACAGAATAAAGATGTTATAAATCTTGACCATGTAGAAATAGTATTATTACCATTTTGTTAGTAATATTACTAACAGAATTTGGAAGTTCTGAAGGAGAAATTATAGGAAAAAGTAAGTATCTAATTATTTCATCAGCTATAGTGGAAATAAGTAAATGTTATTGCCAACTGAAAATATTAAAATAATTATTTCGATTAATATTTTAATTCTAGAGTTTTATCTTTTAAAAATTGTATGATTTGTGTGTGTATAAAATATATAATACATACATCTGCATACATACAAAGGATTTAGAATAGATATGTTCTAGGTTACTTGCATTTCTATATAAGTTTTATAATCAATTTGGTAATTTCAACAAAAACGTCTGCTGGAGTTTTTATTACAACTGCTTTAAATTTATAGGTAAATTGAGGAGAATTGACACCTTAACTATATTGTCTTTTATCCTATATTAGCATGGTATAGCTCTCCAACTATTTAGATTTAATTTAATATCAGAATAATTATTTTTAAACTTCTTTATATTTTATCGCCCTCCAGCAGTCTTGCTGATAATGGATACTCAGGAAATATTTACTCAAAGTAATCAACGTCCCCCAAACCAAAATATTTATTCAAGAATAATGAATCTGTAGGTAGAGAGAATAATAAATCTGAGAGTAAGAAAAAGATAGGTAAAGATATGGGTAAGTGTATTGTTCCATCATCAATTTAAAGTTTAAAGGTCTACTGCTTTTGCACAATTTAAAGTTCAAAAGAGCATTTATTTTTATTTAGCCAGCAAATCTCCCACTGGAATTCCATATCTTATCTCCACTTCACATATAATTATCACTGAATTAGTACTTGTTGAATGAATAGCCTTTACACTTAACTCTTGAATATCTGCCCTACACTGTTGTGTCATTAAACCTGATTTGTTTCCAAGGGGAAAGCAGATCTTCTACAAATGCTTGCTGAAACTCCACATGAAACACTATTTTGCAAACATCTCAGGAATAGTGTTGTGAGGATGTTACTCAAAGAACACAACATTTTAGTGCAGAAGCCCTGACTACAAAGACCTGAAAAACTGATGAAACTATGGTTGAGTCATAGAAAATGATAGTTATATAACTACTGAGTCTTTGAAAAAAAAAAAGGTTGAGAAAAGAGGAGTGGGGCTAGAAAAGTGGTGTGGAGGGAAGTTTAAACATTTGAGAGGTAATGGAAGGAAATGAACAAAAAATGATGAACATTAGTAGTTATAAAATAAATGCGTTTGGAGAACCACTGATTGGGTTTGTAAAACTGTATTGTAACATAGAACTATGTAAAAATTCTTCTATATATGTTATGATAAAGTGGTCAAAACATTAACAACAGGGTATTGTATTGCTTTTCTTTAATGTTAAATCCAGAATGCCCTTACAGCCAGCTGGTGTGCTTTTCTGAAATGACTAACTGGTGTTAAAAACACAATCTTTTATTTTAGGACAGTGCATTTCTCTTTAGACATTAGTGTGCTGAACCTTAGTGTCACATGTTTGAAACTCTAACCCACTAAGTTCATTGTCCCTGATTAAAACATGAATAATGCTACAACAATATAATTGCTGTTGAAGTCATTGTTTATTATAGAAAAAAAGGAGCAGGTAACATTGGCATTTCAAGAATAATGAGTATCTCACTCACACAAAATAGGCAGGAGGGTTCAACAGATCTGCTGGACTGATCTGGTGTGAAATAATTGCATTGATGACTTTCTTCAGGTTGTCATCACCAAATATCGCCTGGCAATTATTTTGAACAGCTGGCTGCCATTATTGTGCATCTATTTATAAAGCTGTTCTCTTCAACAAAGCTGAGGTCTTATAAGCATCTGTCTGCAGCCAGTTTTTGTTTCTCAAGTAAAGATGATTTTTTGCAGACCTTAGTTCTTGTCAGCCTTTCCCCCTTCCCCACCAATATTCAACATCCTTTTGTGGATTTTCTTTATTTATACGTCGTTTCTATTAACAGATCTGTCCCATCCAACCAAAATGAAAATAGCCCTGAATTAATTAAGCCATGACTGGCTTCTGTCATATCATAAAACAAATGAGATTATGTCTTATCCCTGTGCTTACAAAGTCTACTTCCAAACACATATGGGATGACAGCAATAGTTCTTCAACTTCTGATTTCCTCTTGTAGAATTTCGTGATTTTATGTTATGTTTTTATAGATGCAATTAAATGAAAAGAAATAGAAGTCATTGAAAAACTGCTTCAAATTAAAGAATTACATTTCTGGAAGAATTACCATAGAATATTTCAGTTTAAAAATATACTGTTTAGGTGCATATCCTAAGAAAGTTTAAACAAATATGAGAAGGAGATGACAGCTTGGTGGTGGCCCTTTTTTCTCAGAGGACACCCAAGCATCTGTTATAGCTTTGGTCATTTGCTGATACTGTTTGAAAGATAAAGCTAAGAAAAGAAATGTCTCATGAAAAATGTCCAGAAATATATAAGTAATGGGAGATCTGCTAAATCAGCACTGTCGAATAAAACATTCTGCAATGTAAATACTTCATATCTGCCAGTAGCCACATATGGCTATTGAACACCTTAAATACTATTAGTGTAACTGAGGAACTAAACTTAAGTTTCTATTTACCTAATTTAATTAATTTATTTTATTTATTTATTTATTTATTTTGAAACAGAGTCTCACTCTTTCTCCCAAGCTGGAGTGCAGTGACTCTATCTTGGCTCACTGCAACCTCTGCCTCCTGTGTTCAAGCAATTTTCCTGCCTCAACCTCCTGAGTACCTTGGATTACAGGTGCCTGCCACCATGCTTGGCTAATTTTTGTATTTTTAGTAGAGATGGGTTTTCACCATGTTGACCAGGCTGGTCTTGAACTCCTGACCTCATGTGATCCTCCCACCTCAGCCTCCCAAAGTGGTGGGATTAACAGGCATGAGCCACCGCCCCTCTGGCCCCAGCCCTTTAATTTAAATATAAAAAGCCATATGTACCTAGTGGCTACTGTATTTCCAGCTCTATGTAATAAACTCTAATCCCATGAACAATTATAAATTATAATCTAATGTTTAAGATTAGCAAATAAGTGAAATATTTAAAATGCATATAAGAAAACATTAGAGGAGCTTGTTTTTTTTTTAATTTTACTCACAATAAAATATGTTCTTATTATATCTAGTCTTTTCTCTTCTATTATTTCACCCATTTTTAAAAGTTATATTAGTGTGATAGTTACAGAATTTGGAGGTTGAATGAAACCAAAAGAAAAAAAAAGAAAAGCCGAACTCTGTTTTATATATGAGTAAAATGACTTCCAAAGAGCTTTGAAATGACTTCCCTAAGATCACCTGGCCTTGTCAGAAGCAAGGTTAAAACTAACATCCTTTTGAAGGAAATCCTGCCATTTGCAAAAACATAGATGAACCTGGAGGACATTATGCTAAACAAAATAAGTCAGACACAGAAGGACAAATGCTACATGATTCTACTTATATGTTGAATCTGAAATAGTCAGCTTTAGAAGCAGAGAGTGAAATGGTGGTTGCAGGGGCTGGCAGGAGGAAGAAGTGGGAGGTATTAGTCAATAAGTACAAAGTTTTGGTGACACAAGTTGAGAAGTTCTAGAGATCTACCTAACAACATTGTGCCTATACTAAGTAATACAGTATTATATAGTTAAACTTTTGCTAGGAGGGTAGATCTTCTGTTAAGAGCTCTTATCACATTAATAATAATAAATAAATAGGGAGGCAGGAGGAACCTTTTGTAGGTGATGGTTAGGTTTATGGCATAGATTGTGATGATGGTTTCATGAGTATATGCTTAATATCCAAACTCATCAAGTTGTATACATTAAATATGTACAGCTTTTTATATGCCAAAAATACAATTAACTTATTTTTCTAGATAAATATTGTTTTGTTTTGGTAAAAATATATATAATATAAAATTTAACATTTTAACCATTTTAAGTGAACAATTCGGTGGAATTAAGTAGATTTTACTTAAATATACATTTAAGTACCAAATGGTTTATAAATGGTTGTGCATCATTGTGCAACCATCACTAACCACTATCTACTTCCAGATTTTTGGATTCTGTGGATTGTAAAGAGTCAGTGGGAGGGATTTCCAAAAATAAATTTTAGCTACTTTAAAATTTTACCTAGTAGAATACACAAATGGAGACAGAAAATAGAATAGAGGTTACCAGGGGCTGAGAACAGAAAAAAAATGGAAAAACTGACACCTTTGAACCTCTCTCAAATATTCTTTCTTTCCCAAAGTTGTTCACTGGCTGTAACTTTTTTTAAAAAATGAAATACTCTGTTTCACTGTCACACATATTTATTTTTAATTGTATATCCTATGTGTACTAATAATAATGGTAATTCTGGTTAGTGAATATTAATATTTAATATGGGAAAGATACTGCTTTTGGATATACTGTTTGATTAAGTCCTCATGACAAAGCCTTTGAGGTAGATCTCAGTATTATTCCTATTTTATAGATGGGAAAACTGAGGCACAGGGAAGCTAAGTAAGTTTCCCATAGTCACAAACCTAGGAAATAGCAGAAGAGTTATCTATAACTACCTGAGGACTATAGGTTGATAATTACTATTACTTGCACTAATTGTTCCGCTGTGCAGTTGCAGTCTCGTGCAATCTGGTGTCACTCTTGCTTAGTCTGTCACCTGCTGCTAAACAACTCTGCTATAGACATTGAACAGACCAGTCAGCCTTTCATTGTTCATAGATATCTCCTGTGCATTCCAGGCTTTGTTCTTGTTGCTTCCTCCCTTCCCATTCACTCATCAGCCAGCTCCTGTGTACTTCAGCCAGGGCTCTCTAATGAATTTGCTCTTATCAAGGTACAAATGAACTCCAAGTTAATATACCCAGTGGACGCTTCCTATTCACCCCTTATTAGCTCTTTCAGAAGCACTCAATGGTGTTGATCACTCCCTTCTATTTAAGTAGTTGACCCTCTGGTTTTTGTGATAACGTTAACTTCTATTTCTTTACCGCTATCTTTGGCTTTTCCTTGGATGCTTCATTTACTGGCTTTTTCTGCTCTATCTGACCCTTAAATATTGCTGTTTCTCAGAGTCCTTTCTCTTTCTTTCTCCAATCCTTAGAGAACCTCAGCCTTCTCCACTCCTTTAAATACCAGCTTGATGCTTCTGAGTCCCAAATTTAATTCTCAATCCAAGTTTTCCTTAGTCTTGTGTATACATCTCTCTATCTGATGTTTCTATCTGGTAGTTTTTCAAGCATCACAGATTGAAAACAATTTGAGGAGTTTCCCTCAACCAAAATTTTCCCTAGTCTTTTCTGGTATAGTATTTGGTGCCACCTAAAAGGACTCCCAGATAAAATCTGTTGTAAGAGCCAGTTTTTCTCTCCCTTATGCAGCTCAAATTGTCCCAGTTATACTGAAATAGACCCCAAACTCATTCTTTCTTCCCCCATCCTGGTCCAGATCATAACCAAACCTTTCCTGGAGCTATTTCAATGACATTTCAAATGGGTCTCTCCTGGCCTTATTTTTCCCCTAAATCTCTCTTCTATGTAGATACCATATTGATATTTTAAAAATGTATGTCATATCATCATTTTCCTTGCTTAAATCTCTTAAATGTTACACTGAAAATGAATTAGGAGCTTCTTAATTTCATCTTCTCTTCAATTTCATTTTCACCTATCATGTACCACTCATTCCCTCATCCATGGTAGTCCAGCCACACTGGACTTCTTGCTGTACCGCAAACATTTTAAGCGCCTTCTCATGTGGGAGCATTTGTATATGCTGTTTCCTATGTCTCAAATGCTTTTGTGTGGGTTCTTCTCAGGGCTAGCTCTTTTTCCTTTTCTAGTTCTCAGATAAAATATCTCCACTGTGGAAAGACCTTCCCTGAACATCCCCTATCTAAAAGGGTCAATCCTATTGTTCTGTATCAAAATACACTGTTGTCTTGCTCATGGCCTTTTGCATTTTGTAATTATTTCTTTCTTTATTTTTAATAAATGATAAGCTTCAGAGAAAGCAGAAACGTTTTGTTTTTCTGCTGAAGACCCAGCACCTAAGACAGTGCATTGCACAGAGTAGGTTCTCAACAAATATTAGTTGAATATGTGTGAAAAAATAAAATTAATCACATAAAATAGTAGAGACATTATTTTCAGGCATTGTTCAGGCATTAAAATTTGGGCACCCTTGCTCCACTGAGGGATGAGTCTTTTTGCAGGGGAAGGAACTGTGTAAACAATAACACAAAAAAAACCCTGCGATTATTTGCTCTTTATATCCTCCAGAGCTTACACAATAAATGCAGTGCATTGGCCGGTTTTCATGCTGCTGATGAAGACTCACCCGAGCCTGGCAATTAAAAAAAAAAAAAAAAAAAAAAAGTTTATTGAACTTACAATTCCACATGACTGAGGAGGCCTCACAGTCATGGTGGAAAGAGCAAGTCACATGTTACATGGATGGCATCAGACATAAAGAGAGGGCTTGTGCAGAGAAACTCTCATTTTTAAAACCATCAGGTCTCATTAAACCCATTCATTATCACGAGAATAGCACAAGAAAGACCCACCCCCATGATTCAGTCATATCCTACCAGGTCCCTCCCAGAACGCATGGGAACTATGGGAGCTACACGATGAGAGTTGGGTGGGGACACAGAGCCAAACCATATTATGTATACTGAGTATTTACTTAATTGAAATATGCAGAATAGACTTTAGAAAAAGTTCACCTTCAGATATGCCCTTGAATCATTCATATGAAGGGCTAGAGGGGTCATCCATTTAAGCATTTTTTTTTTGTTAAAGCTGTTCAGTGTTTCTAAGAGAATTTTAAGCCTTCTCTCTACCTGTGTGAGCCTCAAAGCACATAGGCCTGTCTTTTTATCAATATCTCAGAACACCTGCTCTCTAGAAACTTGCCAAAGATTACTCCTTGAAATTCCCAGTTATATCCCCTCCCTACCAGCAAAAGGTGTCACCTGGAAGAAAGACCCAGTTTGCCCTGTTCCTCTCTCTTTTCCAGCACCTAGTATAAAACCTGATACACAGTAGGTACTCAACAATGTGCAACAATTGCTAAATAAATAAATGAACACTGTTTGATTCTATAAAAAAAAAAAAACCTCATTTCTTGAAAAAATACAATAGAAATCACCCTAAATAATATACCTTTCATTTGTTTCTCTGGAGTCTGAAGTCTTGATAGTTTAGATATTACAGGATTTTTAAATTATATTCTTAAGGCAGGCCATCAAAAAACTCTAATTTTAAAATATAGTGTTTATTATCTCCTATAAATATCTTTAAGAAATTGTGTTTAAATGATGTTTTCAGCTTATATAGCATAACCTGGAAAGATTATTTATTGATATTTAGTCAAATTGAACATCTAGTTTTTGATTTGATGGAAAATTCGCTCTCTCCTTTTAGAAGAAATATGTTGATCTTTTTCATATATAATTTCATGTTGAATACACATTAAAATATAGACTATCATGTAAACATAATTCAGTACATGTAAGTTGATATTAAAAACATATTCTAAATTCATATTCTAAGATTATATGCCATATTTATATCCAGGCTTCAGAAGTACGATCTCCTAGTTCTATGAATTTAGAGTTGATATATGCAAGATTATTTCATAAGGTACAAGAAACCATGCATAAATTGATGTATCTTCCTGAATAAATTTATTCACTAGTAAGTAGTTTAAAACAGTATTTTAATATTAATACTAGCACATACAGTTTATAGAGTAGAATGCAAAATTCGCATGAATTTTTAAGAAAAAATACAAAGACTTCAAAGAAATTCTATGCCTAGAGAAAGCAGCTCTGAGCTAAGCTTTTGGGACCCCCAGAAGTATACATACTCCTTCTGTGAAGTCAGGAATTCTTTGGTGGAAGAGTTTGAGATTCATTAAACCAGTTCTGAAAAAAAAGAGTCATCTCAAAACTAAAAAAGAGGCCCATCTAAGATGACAGAACTAAAGAAAGGCTTTAGAAAGAGGAGCAGCCCAGAATTCTTCAAGGAAGTAGGCATGAAGAAAAGCCTAAGTGAAGATGAGAGAAATGGGAAAGCACAGGAAACCACAACCAATCCCAAAAGCCCCTTCTAAAAGCTCAGCAAGATGAATCTCTGAATGCAGAATAGAACTCATTCTGAATGTGTTCATCCTCTTCAGGTTTGAATCTCTCCCACTCTCCAGCCCCGCCACTGCCCAGGTTCTCTAAGCTAGGACCCACAGCATGAAGTCTTCACTGTATACAGTGTGAGATGCAGCTGGAGGAACAAGCTGAGTGAGAATTCCACGACCTAGGACTTGATGGTTCACATTGAGGGGGAGCATAAGAAAGGGAAACTGTGGTAGACTTGGAGATGCATTGCCCAGACGCAGAGGGGGCAGTCAGCATGTCTCTCCAGTTGTCAGCTCCTTTAGTGGCTGCCTCAGCTAAGGACAGCCACCTCGCCCAAAGCCACATCCTTCCCAGGGCACCCCTCATCTGCAGACTGAGCAAGGCAGGAGCAAATGCCTAATGCTTTGGCCCAACAAGAGCAATTCTGATGGGCAATATACTTTCCAGAGTTTTGAGTTAGTGGAGCCTTTTGGGGGCCTGTACACAGTTCAATTTCTCCTACAAGCCAGGCACAGTGGCTCACACTTGTAATCCCAGTACTTTGGGAGTCTGAGGCAGGTGGATTCCTTGAGCCCAGGAGTTTGAGACCAGCCTGGACAACACGGAGAAACATTGTCTCTACAAAAAAATACAAAAATTAGCTGGGCATGGTGGCATGCACCTGTGGTCCCAACTACTCAGGAGGCTGAGGTGGGAGGATCACCTGAGCCTGGGAGGTTGAGGCTGCAGTGAGCCGAGATCATACCACTGCACTCCAGTCTGGGTGACAGAGTGAGACCCTGTCTCCAAAAAGTTTTTTTTTTTTTTTAATTATCCTGCATCCTAATCCTGTTTCCTCCCCCTTCCTCTCTCAGGTGTTGACCCCTCATAAACTCTCACTCAGCAACGTGCGTCTAGGGAACCCAACTGAGATGGCCTGACATCCTGGCAGGGCCAGAGGCAGTGCCTGGTATTGGAGGGCAGATCTGCACACATGGCAGAAAGGCAGTGAATGAAGAGAGACTGGGAACAAGCAGATGAAAAGGAGGGGATGTGTGAAACAAGAGAGCTCTTATTGAATTGCTTTGAATTTTAGCTAAATTTTGAGGCTAGCTTTTCTGGGCCAGCAAATGTGTGATGGGTGGAGGACAGGTTTATACAGCCAGGCATAGGATAGACAATTCCATCCTGTTTGCTTTAGTGCTTCTTTGCCTAAATAGGAATCTCAAGTTTTTGACCCCATTCTCATGTTGTGGGAGGAAGGTTTACTTGACTAATTTTCAGCCCCATACTTCCAATTTTACCTGCTGCTGGAGTCAGCCCTCAGACTAATGGGAATCTAGCATTTCCCCTACCACACATTCTCATTCTCCATTTAGCTTTCAGGGTTGGATGCAGGCCTGGGCAGTGAAATGTGGGGCTTTGGTGAACCAGGCATGGCGGGCAGCAGTAGAAGACAAGGTGGGTGTGTGGATAGACACAGTTGAAGGGTTGATGATTCCTCTGACCTTAAATGACCCTAAGTAGCAGTTGTGCAGTATTTTGAGCAAGAGCAGATGGTCTGTGTAGATAGGAGTAGAAACAGATGGCATCTCACTGTCAGATTTTCTCTCCTGAGACCTGGTGCCTGTCGTTGTATGCTTTATATTGCTCTTTGGCATGCCAAAGGGAGTTTTTAAGAACTCCTTGAATAGCCAGTGGCTCTCCCAGGATCTTGCTGGCCTTCTGCTAAGGTGATACGAGGTGGTTTGGGTAAGGGATGTAAGTAAATGCCGTAGTTATGACACAAGGATAAATTTTAGCGGAAGTAGTATAGTAAGCAATAAGCAAATTCCCAGGTGGTGAGTTAGATAAACCCATGCTGTCGTCTGTGTGATGTGCAGCGATGACATGATCACAGGGAAGTGATTAAGCATGCAGACTCTAGGGCTCCACTCACAGCAATTTCACCACTATGGTGCAACCTTGGGCAATTTACTTAGTCTTTCTGTGTCTCAGTTCCTCATTTGAAAGTGGATGTAACATCATAGCACCTACCCCTTTTAGGTTTGTGAAGATCAAATGAGTTAATACATCCAAAATGCTTGCCACAAGGTAAGTACTCAGTACAGATGCTCCTCGACTTGTGATGGGATTATGTCCCAATAAACTCATGGTAATGTGTCAGCATGGCTGACTGGGAACTGTGGCTCCCTGCTGCTGCCTAGCATAGTGAGACAGTAAGGTACAGCATATCTCTAGCTTGGGAAGAGATCAAAATTCAACATTTGAAGTATAGTTTCTATTGAATGCTGTTGTGCCAAACCCCTATTGACTCCAGTATGGATGGCAACAGGTTTAAGAGGCCGAAGAAGAGACCCAGAGCCTGCAAATGAGACAAGGGGGTTTACTGGGGGCTTACATGCAGGAGAGAGGGTCCAATGGCAGTGAGTTGGACAAGATAACCACATAGCCAGTGGTGATGGGCTGGGCAGAAAGATACAACCACTTGAAAAGGCATGAAGTTTTTATTTAACATTTTCACTTGGCACTGTTTCCCTAACAACCTCCACCTGGCAACCTTCATTCAACCCAAACACAGGGCCTTCATCCTCTGTAAGGCCTGTGTTCTATGGGATAGGCCAGAGGCTCATATGTTCCTCATAGACAAGGAACCAATCTCCAGGCTGGTCAATCCTGGATTCCCTAGCTCGGAACACACATTCAGGTGCATCTGCCATACAAGGTCATTCTCAGGCTATGCTTAAGTTATTGCTATCAGGTGCGTTTAGCATAAAAATGTATATCTCTTTCATACTGCACCATTGTAAAATAAAAATTATAAGTCAAACCATCATAAGCTGAGGAGCATCTGTAAATGTTAGCTATTATTTCATATGGATTCATTCCATATGGCTATTGGCTTGAAAGTAAAGCAGCAGATAGATTAAACCAGAGGTGGATATCTCAACTACTTCTAGAATTGGGTCATGATCTTGGGTTATGTTCAGAAATGCTGTTGCTAGGTAATAGACATGTTGAAAGCATCCTTAATCAGTGGAGAATAGGGGCTTGTTGACAGAGTGCAGGCAAAAAATAAATTGTGACCTGGGAGGGCAGCCATTATCACAATAATAGGTGCCGGTCATAGCAGGGCTTGGCAGTGAGCCATCATGAGAGAGTTCCATGAACATCTGAAGGTTATAAATGGGCATGAAAGTTCTTCAAGCTCCATAAACATGCCCTTGGCCTGAACATGTGTCACAAATGCTGATGTATCAGAAAGCATCATGCAGGACATCAGGAGTCAGGTGGCAGCACTGAGTGTGGGTTTCCCCCACAGGGAGGAACAGCTGCTGTTTCAGCAGAAGGATGCTTTCCATCCCCCAGCTCTACCCTTGCTTTCTCTTCTCACATCCCACAGCACCTAGACCCTGCCCTGGACCCCAAAATCCCCTTACAGGCACAGCTTTGCTTAGGCTTCTGCCTGTTTGTCTTACCAGATTGCCTCAATTCTCTGCATTTACTACTGGATAACTAGAGAGTTATCAGGGAGAGAAATTTCTTGGGAAGAGTTGTATTTATTTCCTGATATTTTGGTATATATGACAGAATATTTAATAATTGGTTTTGGCTACTCAGTACATTCATTTATTCATTCACTCATTCATCTACCTCCTATGTTAAAATATAAACATACATATATACATTCTGATTTACATCAGAATCACTGAAAGTGGAATTTAAAAAGAAAGTATCTGGTAATCATAACTTGCAGTCAAGCTTGAAAAACAGTGTTTTGGCCGAATTTGTAGCCCACCCAATTTTCTCAGCCAAACAAAATGCATCATAAAATTAAGTGTATCCCATGGCTTCATTACACTTTTCTGCCACTTTTTTCCATTTGTTCTTACTCTCTCTCTCTCTCTCTCTCTCTATATATATATATATATACACACATACATACATATATATATGTATGTATAGTAAGAATCACTTTCAGTGATTCTGATGTAAATGAACTGGGGTGAGGCCTGGGCACCATAGGTTCCAAAAACTTCTCAGATGAAGCTAAAGGGCAGCCAGAATTTCAAACCACTAAAAGCAAAGAAAAAAACAACTGATTGATCATGAAAATTACCAGGTTCCTTCCTTGGATATTTTGATTTAGTGCTCCTAAGTTGTTAAATAAGCAATCCAGTTGATTCTAATGATTAAGAAATTTTGGAAGAGCAATTGATTTTTAGGATTCACAATTTTATTTGAATGTAAAGCATTAGTTTTCAGGAGGTGTTTAGCTTTCCTGGCACTTAGGCATAAGAGAACTTTTCCAACAGTCCTCAGAAGGGAGATACTATGAAATTCATGAATAATATCCTCAAAAACATCCATTCAAAAGCAATAATAAATGTCCCACAGCTGCTCCTGATTTATCTCCATGTAGGCAGAGGGCATAGCACCAAAACACAATGTTGTTTTGTTTATTTTTAAATTATTCTCTAAGTATAAAGATCCAAAGGAATATAATGTAGATTCACAGCTCTCTGGTTAAAGGCAGGCAAATATTTTAAAATAACTTATTTGCTTTACTAATTATGAAAGTAGAATATACACATTGTGGAAAATTTAGAAAGGTTAGAGACACACTTTAAAAAAAAAAAAAAATTAACCTGTGCTTCAATTAGGACTTAATTGCAAGTAATGGAAACTAACTCTATCTTAAGAAAAAAAGGAGCATTATTGGAAGAATATCAATAACTCACAGAATCAACATGACAAACTTAAAATGGGCAGGAGCAAGGGCTATTCCAAAGGGTCAAGAAGAACCCAATACTATTTATACCTGGAATAGCCTCACCCAATGCTGCCGCCCACTGCAGATACCACCGATGTGGGGCTTCTCAGATGTTAATACTCATGCAGGTCACCTGAAGATCTGGTTAAACCCTAGGTTCTAGACTGGGCACAGTGGCTCATCCTGTAATCCTAGCACTTTGGGAGACTGACAAGGGAGTATTGCTTGAAGCCAGGAGTTGGAAAGCAACCTAAGCAACAGAGTAATACCTGTATCTCTGGGGGGGAAAAAAAAACTAGCTGGGCATGGTGATGCATGCCTTTACTCTCAGCTATTTGAGAGGTTGAGGTAGGAGAATTGCTTGAGTCCAGGTTGCAGTGAGCTATGACTGTGCCACTGTACTCCAGCCTGGATGACAGAATGTAACTGTCTCTAAAAATAAATTTAGAACACACACACACAAACTCAGGACAAACTCAGGTTCTAATTCAGTAGGGCTGATGTGGGGTTTGAGAGTCTGCCCCACTCATGTAATATGAGAAGGCATCACCAGTACTAAAAAAAGGGTGAGGCATCCAAAAGCTTGAGCATTTTTCTGTTTACAACTTCTTGAGTTTTTGTAAGTGTATTGACCCAACTGTTTTTTTGATTTAGTAGCAATAAAGAAATCACTAATGCTAAACAGCCTTTTTGTTTTAGTTCTTTCTCACAGGGAGGAATTTGAGAATCTTGGAAGAATTTACAAGAAGGTGGCATTCAAGAGCTAAGTTATGAAAGAGAAGTGGGAAAGATTTAAAAAAGAATAACTTCATAGAAAGACTAGATCTTAGTGGGAAGGATCTGGTGTAAAGGAGAGCTAGGAGTGAAAGACATGAAAGTTGAATACTTGTCACACAACCTGCTTAGTTTGTCCAACTCGAGACCAAAATAGAGCAGCATGTGTTGCATAGCAAAACTTGTAAGACATCGAAAAAGTCTTTAATAACAACATAGGCCTCAATAAGTGAGTCGTAGCATTTGATGGGACTTATTTAGAGTGATGTTAATGAGTAATTTTTAGGAATATGCACAGAAGACAGAATGAGTTTAAATTTCGATATGAAAATTCAGTTATACAAAAATGCCATGGTAATATATTTACATGAAATAACAAGAAAATTACAATATCTGTATTTCTGGAAAGGAAAATGGCAGCAATCTATTTTTGTTGTTTAAAACTGTTCAGTGCCCTCTCCATTGCCATGAAGAAGCAGCTCAAATTTATTGTCTCACAAGCCCCTTCATAATCTGGTCTCCTTGACCCTCCAGCTTCATTTCTCATTGCTTCTACAACCCTCCTTCAACTCATTCTCTATTTCAGTTATGATGAGCTGCTTCTAGTTCCTCAAATGCATCATGCGTGCTCTCTTGCCTTTTCACATTCTGTCTTTTCCACCCAGAGTACATTTCATATTACCTTTCCCCTTTGTATAATAATCTTTTTGTTTGCTCAGATCTCGTGGCAGTGATCATGGCCCTATTTTAAGACTTCCCTGATGCCTGCTTTCCCTTATTCAGGTATCATTCCCATCTTCCCATAGCTCCTACTTCCTCATGGTAGCACTCAACATATTCTACTGTAAATGCATGTTTACTTACCTGTATCCCCAACTAGACAGTAAACTATAGGAAATGGGACCATGTTGAAATTATTGACAATTTATTTAACCAATATATATTTATTGAGCATCTGCTAATTTGCCAAACACTTTCCTAGGACCTGGCAATACAGCAGAACAAGGTCACAGCCTTTCTTGTGCTTGTATTCTGGAAGAATAAGTAAATCGATGCAGAAATTAAATGAATGAACAAAGTTCTATAGGTACAAGATATATCAAAGATGAATCAGCAAAAGCTTATTACTCAAGCACTTAAAATGCGTCCTGACATCCTCAAGGTGCTATGTATGGCAATTAGGATTTTTTTTTTTTAAAGACAATGTGTGATCATAAGTAGCTTCCAATGTAGTTGGTTCAGGAAAATACTAAAGACAGGTACATCATGTGTTCCTCTAATCACAATTTCAATAAAATTTATAAATGAAAGAGTCATGGTTGACTGACAGATTGGGAAGGGTGTATATTCATGGAGAAATTTAAACTTGAGTCAAATCATGGAAAATAACTAGCATTTTGCTTTACAGAGAGAAAGAGAGAAAGGATGTTTTCACAACAAAAATAGCTTCAGCAAAGCCACAGGGAGCTGAAAGTGAGTATGACTTCAGGCAGGAAAAGACTGTTCCAATCTGACATCTCAGAAGCAAAGATGTGGGGCAGGAAGCTTGATTTTTGTGCAGTACTCTACTTTGATTTGTTTATTCATTCAGTAAACATTGAGGATCACTCTATCCATTCACAGTGTAGTTACTGAGGGATGGGATACCAAGGTGAACAAACACAGGCATGAACCCAGCCCTTGTGGAACTTCCTACACCATGTAATTGGTGGAGAGGGACTTCTATCATCATACCAGAAAGGAGTCTAATCATGAAGGAGTTTCTGGAACCTGGTATCATTACTCCTCCTCTAATATTTTCACAGTAAACTTGGGAGTCCATAAGCCATTCAAGCCATTCATGCTTTACTTTATCAAGACTTCATCCTGACCTTATTATTTCACAAAGGATCACATAGCACATTTGGTTTTACTTCATGCAAGTACAAATTTCCAATCTCAAAGTTATTTTTAAGATTGAGACAAGGGGAAAAATATCTCTTTTAATCTGAGAAGCTTTTGTTCAGGTGGTGAGTTCTGTCACTCAGTTTGTCTTTTTGACTGATCCTGCTAAGGCACACTGAGACTGAGTGCTGAAATACTTCAGGTCCAATTCTCAGTCCAGAGTCACAATGCTGAAAGTGGATCTTTTCTTAAACAGTGCTATTAATAACCAAAAAGCTTGCAGTGCGCCAAAACAAGCATTCTGTTAGAAAGGAGTTTGCGTAAGTCGAAATTAAGCCTATTTCATTACTAATTCAATGAATTCATAAACTATAGGAATAATTTTACCCTTACTTTAATTTGAATCAGAAAATGTTTTCAGATGTGTTTGATTAATGAATGATGTCTCTAGTCTAAGAGGATGATAAAGCTGAATGTATTCTCTGAGGGAATGCTCACAGCTTCTCTGTGGAGTTTGAAGCATCCAAAGCACCTGTCTGTATTCTTATAAATTTCCATCTTGCTTCAGGAATATTTATTGCATCACCAGGAAGTTACTTCTAAAATGCAAACATGGTAATGCTAAAAATGAAAAGATACAATTATTGAATTTTAAACATTGATTTTAGTAGTAGAAGGGAGGTAGATAGCTTCTTGTCTTATCTACATGAAGAGCTAAATTTTAACCAAGTTTCTATATCTCTATCATAAAGCAGATTCCAATGCCACAGAATCCAAGTCTAAGAAATGTGTTATTGATGCAATGTTTAAGTCATTTCACCAGATTTTTTAAAAAATGCTGGACAGCTGAGTACACTGAGAAGACTCTAAGTCACCTCCCTTTATCCCTTACAAGATCTCTCTCCAGGCTACATATTCACAGTTGAGATAAGGAGAAGCAATGCCCCGAATACAAGCGATTAGATGTATGATTTTCTTTTCACATGTTTCAGTAGGGAGCAATTGTGTTGCCAGTAAGAAGCAATGGTGCTTAAAATCAATTATCAGGACAAAAATCCTTCCAGCTGGCTGAGATGTCCAGAAAAGTTGTTTCTTAGTGAACTTAGCTCATGTCAAGCATCTCCTTGCTTAACTAGGGAGCAGGCTGAGGCCCTTAGCACTAGAATGCAAGGTCTCCTGTTGAAGCAGTTAGTCATTATTGATTGATTACATGTGCTTGTTGTGTATACTAATGTTTTGAGTGTGTGTTTGTGTGGACATGTGTTAGAAAAAAGGGAGAATGAAAACCCCTCCAAAAAATCAATGAATCCAGGACTTGGTTTTTTGAAAAGATCAACAAAATTGATAGACCGCTAGCAAGACTAATAAAGAAGAAAAGAGAGAAGAATCAAATAGACGCAATAAAAAATGATAAAGGGGATATCACCACCGACCCCACAGAAATACAAACTACCATCAGAGAATACTATAAACACCTCTATGCAAATCAACTAGAAAATCTAGAAGAAATGGATAATTTCCTGGACACTTACACTCTCCCAAGACTAAACCAGGAAGAAGCTGAATCCCTGAATAGACCAATAGCAGGCTCTGAAATTGAGGCAATAATTAATAGCCTACCAACCAAAACAAGTCCAGGACCAGATGGATTCACAGCTGAATTCTACCAGAGGTACAAGGAGGAGCTGGTACCATTCTTTCTGAAACTATTCCAATCAATAGAAAAAGAGGGAATCCTCCCTAACTCATTTTATGAGGCCAACATCATCCTGATACCAAAGCCTGGCAGAGACACAACAAAAAAACAGAATTTTAGACCAATATCCCTGATGAACATCGATGCAAAAATCCTCAATAAAATACTGGCAAACTGGATCCAGCAGCACATCAAAAAGTTTATCCACCATGATCAAGTGGGCTTCATCCCTGGGATGCAAGGCTGGTTCAACATACGCAAATCAATAAACGTAATCCAGCATATAAACAGAACCAAAGACAAAAACCATATGATTATCTCAATAGATGCAGAAAAGGCCTTTGACAAAATTCAGCAGCCCTTCATGCTAAAAACGCTCAATAAATTCGGTATTGATGGAACGTATCTCAAAATAATAAGAGCTATTTATGACAAACCCACAGCCAATATCATACTGAATGGGCAAAAACTGGAAAAATTCCCTTTGAAAACTGGCACAAGACAGGGATGCCCTCTCTCACCACTCCTATTCAACATAGTGTTGGAAGTTCTGGCTAGGGCAATCAGGCAAGAGAAAGAAATCAAGGGTATTCAGTTAGGAAAAGAAGAAGTCAAATTGTCCCTGTTTGCAGATGACATGATTGTATATTTAGAAAACCCCATCGTCTCAGCCCAAAATCTCCTTAAGCTGATAAGCAACTTCAGCAAAGTCTCAGGATACAAAATTAACGTGCAAAAATCACAAGCATTCTTATACACCAGTAACAGACAAACAGAGAGCCAAATCAGGAATGAACTTCCATTCACAATTGCTTCAAAGAGAATAAAATACCTAGGAATCCAACTTACAAGGGATGTAAAGGACCTCTTCAAGGAGAACTACAAACCACTGCTCAGTGAAATCAAAGAGGACACAAACAAATGGAAGAACATACCATGCTTATGGATAGGAAGAATCAATATCGTGAAAATGGCCATACTGCCCAAAGTCATTTATAGATTCAATGCCATCCCCATCAAGCTACCAATGAGTTTCTTCACAGAATTGGAAAAAACTGCTTTAAAGTTCATATGGAACCAAAAAAGACCCCGCATTGCCAAGACAATCCTAAGTCAAAAGAACAAAGCTGGAGGCATCATGCAACCTGACTTCAAACTGTACTACAAGGCTACAGTAACCAAAACAGCATGGTACTGGTACCAAAACAGAGATATAGACCAATGGAACAGAACAGAGTCCTCAGAAATAATACCACACATCTACAGCCATCTGATCTTTGATAAACCTGAGAAAAACAAGAAATGGGGAAAGGATTCCCTATTTAATATATGGTGCTGGAAAAATTGGCTAGCCATAAGTAGAAAGCTGAAACTGGATCCTTTCCTTACTCCTTATACGAAAATTAATTCAAGATGGATTAGAGACTTAAATGTTAGACCTAATACCATAAAAACCCTAGAAGAAAATCTAGGTAATACCATTCAGGACATGGGCATGGGAAAGGACTTCATGTCTAAAACACCAAAAGCAACGGCAACAAAAGCCAAAATTGACAAATGGGATCTAATTAAACTAAAGAGCTTCTGCACAGCAAAAGAAACTACCATCAGAGTGAACAGGCAACCTACAGAATGGGAGAAAATTTTTGCAATCTACTCATCTGACGAAGGGCTAATATCCAGAATCTACAAAGAACTCAAACAAATTTACAAGAAAAAAGCAAACAACTCCATCAAAAAGTCGACAAAGGATATGAACAGACATTTCTCAAAAGAAGACATTCATACAGCCAACAGACACATGAAAAAATGCTCATCATCACTCGCCATCAGAGAAATGCAAATCAAAACCACAATGAGATACCATCTCACACCAGTTAGCATGGCAATCATTAAAAAATTAGGAAACAACAGGTGCTGGAGAGGATGTGGAGAAATAGGGACACTTTTACACTGTTGGTGGGATTGTAAACTAGTTCAACCATTATGGAAAACAGTATGGTGATTCCTCAAGGATCTAGAACTAGATGTACCATATGACCCAGCCATCTCATTACTGGGTATATACCCAAAGGATTACAAATCATGCTGCTCTAAAGACACATGCACACGTATGTTTATTGCGGCACTATTCACAATAGCAGAGACTTGGAATCAACCCAAATGTCCATCAGTGACAGACTGGATTAAGAAAATGTGGCACGTATACACCATGGAATACTATGCAGCCATAAAAAAGGATGAGTTTGTGTCCTCTGTAGGGACATGGATGCAGCTGGAAACCATCATTCTCAGCAAACTATCGCAAGAACAGAAAACCAAACACCGCATGTTCTCACTCATAAGTGGGAACTGAACAATGACATCACTTGGACTCGGGAAGGGGAACATCACACACTGGGGCCTATTATGGGGAGGGGCCACGGGGGAGGGATTGCATTGGGAGTTATACCTGATGTAAATGACGATTTGGTGGGTGCTGATGAGTTGATGGGTGCAGCACACCAACATGGCACAAGTATACATATGTAACAAACCTGCCCGTTATGCACATGTACCCTAGAACTTAAAGTATTAAAAAAAAAAATTTTACATAAAACTTAACAAAAGAAAGAAAAAGGAATATTTTTATGCTGTTGGTGGGAAGGTAAATTATTTCAGCCACTGTGGAAAACAGTCTGGAGATTTCTTAAGGAACTTAAAATGGAACTACCATTTAACTCAGCCATCCTATCACTGGATACATACTCAAAGAAATATAAATCATTCTACCATAAAGACACATGCATATGTATTTTCATTGCAACACTATTCACAATAACAAAGACATGGAATCAACCTAGGCGCCCATAAATACTGGATTGGATAAAGCAAATGTGGTGTCTATACACCATGGAATACTATGCAGCCTTTACAAAGAGTGAAATTATGTCTTTGCAGTAGTATGAATGCAGCTGGATACCATTATCCTAAGCAAATTAACATAGAAACAGAAAAACAAATACTACATATTCTCACTTATAAGTGGGAACTAAACTTTGGATACTCATGAACATAAAGATGGCAACAATAGACACAAGGGGCTTCTATAGTGGGGAGGGATAGATGCGAGCAAATATTGTAAAACTATCGGGTACTCTGCTTACTCATTAGCATCATTCATCCCCTAAACCTCAGCATTATTCAATATACCCATGTAAAAAACCTACACATGTACCCCGCATCTAAAATAAAAGTTGAAATTTTAATAAAAATAAAAAATAAAAAAAAAAGAAAGAAAAAAGAGAGAATGGGAGAGAGAGGATAGGAGAGAAGAAAGAGAAGACAATGAAGGAAGAAATATCACACAAAATATTGTCAGCACTGCAGGAGCTGAGGTGGCATATTCTAACCATATAGGGTCCATAGTGGCTTTAAAACTGCAGAATGGTTTTCCTACACTTTCTTGTAATCAATACAGAACTCCCACTTCCCCTGCTGTCTTGGACCATCTATTTCTCCTCATTCAGCATCTATTGAGCTGCTTTACCATATTCCTTTCGCCTTCCTCCCTCCATATGCCCAGGAGTATCTTCTCCTCTTATGCTAAATTGACTGTATAAGTTGTCAGTCATTGTAATACTCTTGTTGAAGATTAACTTCCTGGTTATGATGATGGAAGTGAGAACTGGTTATATTCTTTCTAAGAATATGGGTCTTTTCTCAGGAAATGCAACCCATAAAAAGAGAAGAAATGTTAGCCTGAATGTTACCAACCATCTTCTCTAGACTCAGTATGTAGAAAAGGAGCTAATTCATACCTACATCTAAGAGTATAGGTTTTCCTGAGGTTGCACTGATACCACAAGAAGGTTAGTGGACATTATTCCAGTCCCTGTGTGTCTCTGAGAAGTGCTATATCTTTCTCCTCCAGGGAGATAAGGCACAAAATTCTTCCAGCTGGTACCAGAAGTTATAACTGCAAGAACAGAGACTGGAATGTGTGTCCTGTCACTTCAGCTGCCATGGATTCTTCCCTGTATAGGGCTACCTGATCATAATCCAAATTTTTGCAAGAACAACCAGGCATCAGCTAGGCTTTCAGTTCTTTACAACCATCTTGCAAGAAGTCAAATCTTCTTTATTTCTGACATTGCATTATCTCTGTATTATAAAGATGCTGGATCATTTTTCTTCAAATGTAAGTTTTGACAGATTTTATTTCATTTAGGTCACAGTCTTCTGACCAAAGGAAGAAAAGAATCTTATCCATATAGTTACTGCATAAGAGGCTCTTAAAAAAGGATTGTCTTAGGGACCCTTAATCAGATGGTCATTTGTGTCTCTGGCCTTCCCCTCCAGATACGGCTATAGATGCTGAGAATGGAAGAGTGGGAAGAACCCACAATATAGGATGGTTACCTGTTATGTGAAAGAAAACCAGACCTTGAATATAGCCAAGATTAGCCTCCAACTAACGTATTCCTGTATCCTATTATGAAAAAGTGGCCCCCTTTACAGCTCTAGCATAGGTAAATGGAAGGAAGGGAGATGAAATTCACCCTGTTATGTATACATTTCCTCATCTCACCTTCATAACAGCTATATGAGGTAGTTATTATCATCCTCATTTTATAGATGAAGAAACTGAGAGTTAGTTTAATGGGTTTGCCTTTGGTCAGATAGCTAATAAATAGCAGAACCATGTTTTGAAGCTGGGTCCTCTCCCTCTAAAACCAGTGCTCTTCACCACAGAAATACTGACCTTTTAGACCAGAAAGGTGATCTTATTTTCATTAATTTCTTCTTTTGTTCATCCAATGAGCAATCTTTTCTTGTTGTCTTTTTTTTTTTTTTTTTTTTGAGACGGAGTCTCGCTCTGTCGCCCAGGCTGGAGTGCAGTGGCCGGATCTCAGCTCACTGCAAGCTCCGCCTCCCGGGTTTATGCCATTCTCCTGCCTTAGCCTCCTGAGTAGCTGGGACTACAGGCGCCTGCCACCGTGCCCGGCTAGTTTTTTGTATATCTTAGTAGAGACGGGGTTTCACCATGTTAGCCAGGATGGTCTCGATCTCTCGACCTTGTGATCTGCCCGTCTCGGCCTCCCAAAGTGCCGGGATTACAGGCTTGAGCCACCGCGCCCGGCCTCTTGTTGTCTAATATGTGCTAGTCAATATAACAATTTGGAAATACAACAATTATGAAACTCAAAAGGTCTCAAGGCATAAGGAACTCCTCTGGAACTTCAGAAACTCAACAAATGATCTTCAAAAAAGAAATGCTTGCTGCACTCAGGCACCCTGGAAGACAGAGTCCTTGAACCCTGCAGGAGACTCCAGTGTCCTGCTCACTTAATCATTATGTCCCAGATTAGACTAAAGATCATATGCTAGAAAAATGAGTTTGTATGTAGGTTCACTTTCCCCCAGACTCAAAGCTTATACACTGCTAAAAGCTGATGTCTGTACCAAAGTCAGAACAAGGGCTATTTGGGGAATTCAGGGTTATGCAGGTGGACACTCTCACCGCTGCTTCCCAGCCCTGTCACCTGGCATCTGAGTCCCATAAGCAACAAGTCCAGGAAAGATAAATTGAAGAGGGATGTTTCTGTTCTCCACATCCAGGTGTGGAACAGCTGGTAAATGCCAGGGGACCCCAAAGCTGTAAGCAATAAATTCTGCTGAAACTCTGGCCGCTTCACATCACTCCGGATTTCTCACATTAATAATCACTGCCCTGAGCAAAATGGAAGCTCAGGTGTGTTCTGTCGCTTTGCTTTCCAACATATCCACATAGTCACCTGGTTTGGATTCACAGTGGGGTCTTGAAAAATGACACGCAGAAAGCTGTGATTTATACAGGGAGTGGGTAATTAAGGCAAAGTGCCTGGAAGGATAGCCTTAGTTGAAGTTATTTCACAATCTTCATTAGAAGCCACAAAGTCCAAAGAGTCATTGTATGAATATCTTAAATATGCATATATGTACACAGATGCACACCGACACATCGAGCTAAATGTTTGCTCGTCAGTTGAGCTTTTTAGGTTACTGGCATTAACTCAGGACGTTGTGAGGTTGTGAGCTATAACATTAGGTTACATTTTTCTTTTAAAAATTGTATAGGCAAAAATAAAGGGAAAGAAAAAATAGCAATTTATGGAACAAAATAATTTGGCAGTTTTACTGTACTGAAAATTAAGCTGGTTTAATGTGTGATTAATTTAATATATATATATTGATTAACTTCAAGTGTCTCCTCTATGAAATATTCTTTTGCCACATTTTGATCTTCTTAATCATATGCATCTCTGCACATAAATATAGGGACATAGATGCAATCTATGGAGTGTAGATTTTTTTTTTATTTTGGGGGATTACAGCTGAGAGTTTATGTACTCAAAAAAATACTCCTCTGATTTTTCCACTGTGTTAATTTGTGATTAGCTGACATGTAGCCAGAGTATTCAAGTGGTGATGGGACTAAGCAAATTTTTTTAACTTTCCTCATTTTATTTTTCTCATTTTATATATTCAGGAGAAAAGAGAAACACATTGAAGCAACAATTTTTAAAAGTGAATTATAAATATAAATGACACTGGATTTCAATGAATTGCATGTGCTTTGAATGCATAGCTCATAAATAAAAGACAGGTCAGAGGAAATCAAGACCCAATCAATTTTCATGGCCATGAACTCCGATCACTATACTTAAAATTTTCAAACCTATAGCTAGAGATTAATAATAATACTAACAACTACCACTTGTTGAGCAATTACTATTTTGTAAGGACTGTGCTAACATTTTATTTAATGTTCATCACACTGTAGTGTCAGTTTATCCAAATGGAACTTGAGGCTCAGCTACTTAAGTAATCTACCTAGGATTCAAATATTAGTATGTAATGAAACCAAGGTTTGAGCTTAGGTGATATGACTTCAAACCTCATGCTTGTAGTTTCTATGCCACTCTGCCTCCTAAAAAGTCAAGGGAGAGTAAAGCCTCCAGATGATTAAGAACACATGTGAACATATCAGCATCTTTTCTCTGTCATGCTATTTTTGGCAGTTGAAATCTTGCTCCTCCTTGGAGCCCTGTCCTTCATGGCTTAATTAAAGGTTTGGGAATCTTATGGATATGAATTAAAATCTAGTTTGGTCTTCTACATTATGTGACCTGAAATAGATTACTTACCCTCTCTGAATCTGTTTTCTTCCCTAGAAAAACTGGGAATGATCATTCCTACCTTACAGGAATGTCATGAATAGTAAATACATTGGTTTATGCAGTGTTCTCTTCATGACAGGCACATAGTAGGTCTTTAATAAATGCAGTTTCTGTCTGCCACTTATGCCATAAAGATTGTTCTATTATCCAGAACTGTAACTATTTTCTTACCTCATTGTCTCACAGGTCATTGTTTTATACTCCCTTACTTACAACAGTGGTTACTTGGTGTTCCATTTCCCCAACTAACTTGTAAAGCACCTGATGTGAAGACTGCCTTTTATAACCAATCATATTTGCATACACATTCAATAATGTGTACTTTACTAACTTATAAAGTACCCGATGTCAAGATTGACCTTATATAACCAATCATATTTGCATATGCATTCCAGAATTCATTAAAATTCTGCCACAGAAGTTCAGTGAATGTGGAAAGAGACAATGTGAACAATTCCTTGAGTATTTTAAAACTTCAATGAGTCAAAATTAGCAGATCCCTATGAAAACTAGAAGCTGAATATAAAGAATTAGAATTTGAAGAAATATACATAGGATTAGAAATGTTCCATAATCATCCTTTACTCTAATTGGAGATATTGTAGGTGACTTTGCCATGAAAATAACACCACCGAAACAACGGTGAACTACTGAAATGAATGAACGAATTAGGTTATTGGGACATCACAATGATCTGTGCACATTGCAAAGCTATCCAACTGGCTGCATGACTGATATGAATATTAAACTACATTGTGACTTGAAACATTGCAAAGGCCACTAACTGACATCACCCCAAATTATTGGTTTTAAGATGGAATAAATGAAGATATGTAGATAAATTTTCATGGATACAAGAACATATAATAATTATTTTTCTTGATAAAAGATTCTCAAAATCAATTTGCCAATTGAATCTTGCTCCTCCTTGGAGCCCTGCCCTTCATGGCTTTTTTAAGAATTTGGCAAATTGTATTCTTTATCGTGTAAGTAATCAGGGAATCAACAAAGGGTAAAACATTAAAAGAAATCTGAGGACTCTATTTTCAAAGTAACAATAAAATTAAAAAGGGAAAGTATTCCTGGTTCTTAAAGTCAGAAATTTACAAGAAAGTATAAAATTGTACTATTTTACTAATGCAAAAACTGTTTTATGGAACATGGTTGAACTAAAGGAATTCAGTCTCCTTTCAGTTGTGCCTAAGAAACAATAAACCAAATAATTAAATGGGAAATTAACAAAAACTTGAAAAGCTTGACCTGAAAAAGCTTGTTGAACACAATGTTAATATATCAAGGGCCATATTGCAGGAATAGCTGTAAGAATAGCATAATAACTTATTTAATCGTTAGAAATTAGAACTCTACAAAATATCCAGGTGACCTGACAAAGCATAGTAAGTGATCTTTAATAGAACCCTTCTTTCATTTATTCATGCATGCATTTATTTATTTATTATGTTCATTTATCAATTTATGCACACATTTGGGTTAGCATTCATTGAGCACATGCACATCTTGTGCTAGATGCTGGAGATAAAATATTCAAACCAGGTCACTGCCCTTAAGGTAGATTACAATTTAGTGGGGGTTCCAGGCATATAACCAACTAATTATAATACACAATTACTGTTGCTTTAATTTGGAGATGAATAACTCTGCCTAAGGCCATCAGGAAAAGCTTCTCAAAGAATTGACATCTTATCTAAGCCCTGATAAGTAAGGTGATGGGAGAGAGGGTGTTTACCAGATGGAGTAGATTAGAAGGAAGGCTATCTCGGGCAGAGTATAAAATAGCATGAAGTATTTGGGAAACAACAGCTTGGCTGTATTATAGGCATTAGAATAGGAATGACAGGAAAGAGTTAGGTTAGCTTGGGAATGGTCTTTAAGGGTCTTGGTGTTAGTCTAAGAATGTGGTTGGGCTTTACTCTTTAAGCAATATAGCTTAATATTTTTTAAAAATAAAAAATGTTACTAGAAGATCTTTGTTTAAAAACAATTCTTGCTGAATTGTACAGATTGAATTGCACTTGGAAAAGACTGGAGAAAGAGAAAATTACTAAATCCAGTAATAAGATAAAAGACATATTTATGAATCTAATCTGTATGCAGTGAAATAATTATTTAATTAAGTTCTTTCTTGACTCCTTGACTGGTTTCAGTGAACCAGATATCATTTGAGAGCTTAAAATTATTTGATCAAAAAGTTAAAATTAATTTATAAAATGTAATTAATTAAAGCTGATGAAAACAGCTAAAAGAAAAACACTTTAGACAAAAATATATTGGACTGAGTTTTGTTAAACTATAAAACATCATTAAAGATAGTCATGTGGGCCGGGTGCGGTGGCTCAAGCCTGTAATCCCAGCACTTTGGGAGGCCAAGACGGGCGGATCACAAGGTCAGGAGATCAAGACCATCCTGGCTAACACGGTGAAACCCCGTCTCTACTAAAAAATACAAAAAACTAGCCGGGCGAGGTGGCGGCGCCTGTAGTCCCAGCTACCGGGGAGGCTGAGGCAGGAGAATGGCGTGAACCCGGGAGGCGGAGCTTGCAGTGAGCTGAGATCCGGCCACAGCACTCCAGCCTGGGTGACAGAGC
>NC_045440.1:92513005-92520945 GCF_002776525.5 Piliocolobus tephrosceles
AAAGAAAGACACAGAACATTAAAGTTCCTGTCCTTTGGGGACACTTTAGTGGGAAAAATGTCTGTGAATTACATTAACCTAAGAAAAATGCTCCATCTCTGAATATTAGTGATATAGTAGTATCTGATTGAAGAGAGTCAATCAATTGGCTAAGCTAAATCAATCAGCTTCTCTAGGAATTTAAAATTGTTATACAGGGACACTAGTGGGTTGATCAGAAGTGCAGAAGCTGTAAAGGCAAGTAAAGGGATGGAGTTGTCCTTTGTATCCCAAATATATAACAAAGAAGAGAAAGTCAGTTTAGAGAAGAAGTGAAAGTAGATATTCAGAAAAGAAAGAGAGGTAAGAGAGCATGAAATACTGAAAGGGGAAAATTAAAAGAGCTGTATACGGGGTCTGATGTCTTTGGTGCCCTAGATTCTATGAGATTCCCATATATCTTTCCAATATATTTTCAATTATTTTTCTACATTGTTTGAGTGAGTTTATTTTTGAAGTCAGATAACCCCTAACCACTACATACATGTTTCCTGCATCAACAACAACAAAATTGTATCCATGGACAGCAAACTATTTTGAAGCTAAATATACCAACACTTCAGTAGGTTGGTGCAAAAGCAATTGCAGCTTTGGTCAATCACTTTCAAGGAATATCTATTTTTTAACGGATGCGTTATGTTTTTATGGCATCTTATAGTGCTCCAGAGGCATTTTCTTCAAGCATCTTCTAGAAACTCAGCCTGGTGTCAAATCACATTCTGCCCTGAGTAGGAAGGCTGTTGAGCATCTGGATCTAATCAGGGCTTATTTTTCCAGAGCAATAGTGCCTGCTCTTAGTAAACCCCACCTTCCTTGTCTAAGGGTGCAACCTATGCAGATCTATGCCCCGACTCTTAGGGGGCAACAACTTTAGAGGTGAGGAGGACAAAAATGAAAAGATATGCAAATGGACCTTTTACTGATACCAATAGTGAGAAATAAAATTATCATGCACTCAGGTGCAGGAGTCATCAAAAACTATTTTCTCTGCTTTTGGGATAGATTTCAGAGCACCTTTATCATTCTGACCTAATTATGGGCAGTGTCTCAGAAAAGGTATCAGTGACTTCTCCATTTAACTCACCAGATCATGAGTGACACTTTAAAAATCCAAGATATTTGTTTCTTTTTCAACTGAGAAGCTTAATACAGTAAAAGTTTGACTCATTATTTTGTAACCAAGGAAGGATTGATCCCATGGAAGCTTTTACTAAATCTGTGGTAAACCAGGTTGACAAGTTTCACCAGTTTTTCTACTCAATTGTGGATAGCCACCAGAGTTCTGGGATTAATTGGGTCCAAGTTTTGAAAATAACTCTACATAAATTCTTTAGGTGGGGAGGATCCCTGAAAAATCTTAACCTGGCTTGTCTAACGTTAAACCCTGGATGATAATCAATTCTTTTGCACATATTTACGTTATTTTTGCCTTCCAAGCAACATATGAGTCTAAACAGATTGATAGATATATTATGGCTACACAAGGGACATTCAAGAATAATTAGTAGGGTAGTACCTCCCACAAGAATATAAGAATGACTGCATGCATTTTCATACCTCCTATGCTTAGAAAAAAATTTCCTGGCACAAAGTAGATTCTCTATAACTACAGTTGACTCTTAAAACAGGTTTGAACTGAGCAGGTCCACTTAGGTACAGATTTTTTCAATAAAAGTTGCAGAAAGTATGCCAGCGTCTTCTGCCTCCCCTTCTATTTCCTCTATCTTTTCCTCCTCTGTCATCCCTAAGACAGCAAGTCTAACACCTCTTTTTCTTCCTCCTCCTCAGCCTATTTAAAGTGAAGATGATAAAGTTTTTTTATGATTATCCACTTCCAATTTAATGAATACTACATATATTTTCCTTATGATTTCATTATTAACATTTTCTTTTCTCTAGCTTATTGTAAGAATACAGTATATAATACATGTACAATAATGTGTTAACTGACTATGTTATCTTAAGGCTTCCAGTCAATGGTGGCTATTAGTAGTTAAGCTTTTAGGGAGTCAAAAGTTATACAGAAATTTTTAACTGCATAGGGGTCAGTGTTTTAATTCTTGAGTTGCTCAATGGTCAACTGTATTTGCCAAGTGAATGATTGAATAAGTGAGTGAATACACAAATAAATGAACTAATGTATAAGTTACATAAAAGCAGAAACTGTCATTTTCATTACTTTAGCCTCAAGTCTAGCACTTTTTAGTATCATTTTTCTAGCACTTAGTAAGCCTAGTACTAGGAGTGAATGAATGAAGGACTAAAAAAAGCCTTAGGCTCTTAAAGGCAGGGCACTACATTTGTCACTTGTAGTTATAGACTCACTGTAGCTAATTAAATAAGTGGAAGGTTTAACAACTACCCACAAAAACTTAAAAATCTTCCTGTAACCCACTCTATGATATAAAGCTGCAGCTAATAACTTCCCACCTAGCGGTGAGCTTGTAACAGAAGAATTGCCCTCAACAATTCTAAACAAAGCAAAGCACCTCCTGCATGTAATTGCAGGGAGGAGATAGAGAAGCCAGAAATAAACCAAATATAGGTGATAAAGAACTGTCTTCTTCAATCAGTTCTAACAGAGATTTGTATTTACTGCTTGTTATAAAAACTTTATTACCCTTTTTACAACTCTAGCTGTCCAGTGTTTGCTTTAACCCAAAAACATGCTAGTAATTTGCTCTTTGGTATGTACGTATTTTTCAAAATCTAGAAATAATGGACCTGCCTTTGCTGTTCCGCTTTTCTTACATGAATCAGAATGAAAAGTGCAGGTCACACACAAGGTACTGAGGAAGGGCCTCTGTCAGGTAAGAAAGTGTGCTGTTAGATTAATTTTAGACAACTTGCCCTGGAAAACTTATCTAAGTTAAATATAAAGTGTATTGCAATTTTCTATATGCAAGATTACCATTAGCTACAGTAGTGATATAAAATATGCTACCTATTTAAATAAAAATTGGAGGGATCCTATACATGTTGATTTTGCTGCATGATTGGAACCATGTGCATTAGTCAGTCTCACAATAAAAAATTCCATCTATCCTTCCTTCCTATTCTCTAGTCCATCACTTACATCATGTATCTCCCTGAAGCCTGAATCCTTTGGAGAGTTCACGTTGGCATTGATGTAAAAATGATATTAAGGCGTATGTTTTATTAGGTGCTACTGCATGTTTGTATCCCCAAATGAGGACTAGATTTAGTATCACTCTAGAGAAACATTAATTATTTATAATTATAGAATTTGTTTCACTCTGACAGAAGCAATTAGAACATTTACGTATAATAGAAAAATAAGCAATATATAGTGAGCTCTATCATGGGCTTCTTTCACCAATTTTATCTCAAACTGAGAGGATTCTAACAAAAACTTTCCTATTCTAAAAAATGTCTCTTAGCCCAATGTGATTAAATTAGCTGTGTACCCTGTGAATGTGCTCCTGCTAGAGAAGCCCTTTGGGGTCTGGGGAAGAGACTAATGGGAAACTATAAAGCTCTTGGAATAAACAGGAGTGTAAATCATTCATGGGTTCAGTCAGTTCTAACCCCAAGAATGTACGGGCTTGGGAAAGGATTATCCAAACAATATTTCTTTTCCAGGCTGCTCTTCAGAGAAAACAGCTGGCTTGGATTAAAAGAAATGATTTCAAAAGGAACTAAATAGAAATGTTTTGAGCACCTTTCCAGATTCCAGTAAGAGAGGAAAGGGGAATGCATTTCACCATGTCCCTTTATGTCTTCCCCTTTTGCTTTCCTGAAGGAAAGGGGATAGGAAAAATATTACTTAGGTTTCTTTAGCTATTGAATTACAGGTTTTTAGTACAATAATATATGACAGATTCACAACACCCCACTGAAAGATAAAGCTACACTTCTCTTATCCAACTATTCTGAAATCACAGTCTCCATAGAAAAGGAACACAAAACAAGTAATTTGATAAGATTGTGCCCAAACACCAATTTTGTGCCTATGTAGTCTTCATTTATTTATTCCATATTGAATCCCCCTGGAACAGTATTGCACCAAATAACAAGCTTTTTCGAAGCCCTGGGTTGGTACCCCTTATGGAATGAATAGCTAGGAGTGCCAACCAGCAAATGGAGTTAGTAAACTATGGGTATATGAAGTTTGAAACCCAGGCAAGAGTAGAGGAGGTGAAAGGTGATACAGCAAAAACACCTGTTTTAACAGGCTGGAAAATTTTATAACAACCCACGAGGCTCAATTCCTCCACACCTTCAGAAACCTTGAGGCAATACCACAGAGTTCATTGTGTCTAAAATGTAAGAATATTATTTTTAGGTGACTTTTCAAAAGCAGGGGTAATACCATCTCCTTGTATTCCTGTAACTGAGAAGAAATGGAATTTCAGAATCTGGACTCTATGTAGCTGTAGTGTCTTTTTCAAGTTCACTTTTCAGGCATTCAATGCCACGTTGTTAATAGCACTTCCTCTCTTCTGCTTTCAATTAACATGAGTTACTGGACTGATGTTCCTGTAAAGAGGCACCTTGTTAAATTCAGTGTAGCTGCAATTGTAGCTCTTTGTAAATCTTCAAATAGGTGTACTAAGGTTGTCTGGTGATAATCTGAGATGTTTTGAAAAAATTTTAGCTTCCTACTATGTCTGGGACTATTTAATCAGTTTAACAGAGACTCCAGTGAATAAATTTTAAAGGGTTCAGGCCATTTCCTATGTCCATGGCAGCCAAGGACACATCCCAGTTTTGTTGCTCTGCACCTAACAAAAAGAGCTTTGGGATTTGAGATTTAAGCCCTGGATTTACAATGCACTGATGTTTGTTATACCTATTAATGACAAAGCTGTGTGATTTAACATACAATGGTAAGACATTTAATTTTATGAACACAGTTGAAATTTTGCTTCCAAAAATAACATGACAGGTGGGTTCTTGCCTGGGAGCTAAGGAAACCTGAGAACTGTGTCAAGATAATGGTTCTCCTCTGAATTAGCAGATATCTTTCAGCTGTTTTCAGTTCTCTTATCTCTAACAACCCAGCAGCAGGAACCAAAACTGTTTAATCCATCAAATTGCTCATCAAAAACAAACACTAGGAAAAAGAAAAAAAAAAAGACAGTGTGTAGGCTGTATGTCTTTGCTTAAAAAAAAAAAAAAATCCTAGTTAAAGCTCATATCTACCTAGAAAACAGATTCCCCCTTTGATAAACATACCTAAATTCCAGGGAAGCTTGACCCATACTTAGCAGTCAATAATTATTAAATAGTTATTTCTTAACCAGTGGTGCACATCAAAATTATTCATTGAACTTTTAAAACCACCTCTTCCCTAATATTCCCAGTCCTAAGGTTGTGGCCTCAGTTTCTAATTATTGTTACCATATCCACAGGCGATTCTCATATGTCCTACTATTAATTTATTTATACAGCAATTGTGATTTTTCAGCTATTTGTACATCTTGTCATTACTCTTAAATTAGATCTAGTTCTGTTCAGTGTTAAGTGCCACCGAGACTTCACTCAGCCAAGGATAGGCCAGCCAAAATGTTTGAATTTAAATCTCCGGGTCAGGCAAATCCATCAAGATAAATGCCAACAAACGGTTCAAAAATATCAGGGCAGAGAACTTGGTAGAATTCACAGGTAGACTCTAAAAGAAGTCGCAGAGCAAAATCAGCACCAAGGACAGCACCACGTGCCCCAGAGATCCTTAACTTCCATGGAGCTTCACAGGTCATTCAAAATTACTACCACGCCTGACTCTTGTACACTTCTGTAGATCTTTGATGGTGCTGAAGCAGAAGTGTTTATCATGTGGAGCTTTTTAAACCCATTCACATGTCCTACTTCCGATCCTCTAATTCAGAAGTTCTGGGGCAGATACAAGGACAAATACACACACACACACACACACACACACACACACATATACATGTATATAACATATATGTGTTAAATATGTTAAATATATACATATATATGTTATATACATGTAACATGTATGTTAAATATATACGTGTGTGTGTATATATATTTAACAGATGTGCACCACTGATTAAGAAGAACTTGATTCTGTGATTCTAAAACTTGAACATGCAATATAATCACCTGCAGAACTTATTAAACTTGGATTGCTGTTGCCGGGCCCCACAGTTTCTGATTCAGAGTCTCTGCGATGAGGTCTAAAAATACATATCTAATAAGTTCTATACTGCTTGTTTGAGGAACACACTTTGAGAACCACTGAATAAAATTATAATGGTATGTCACAGCAGGCCCAGGTCCAAATGAAATAATCTGCCTCATTTACCATGGAGATCTCTGTGAGGGATTCAAATGTAAAATCATATTATCATAGTAACTCTGTTATGCCTCTGGAAAACCTCTGGTGTCCTCTGAGGCTTCAAATGTATTATCATTTAATTACTGACCATGATGATAGTGCCAGCTTCAGAACAGGTACAGAATGAGACAGAACAACTCAACAATATTCTGGTAGTAGGAATTCTGACTATCAATGAGGTTTGTCATAAAAGATTTTCCTTTATTATCCTGATATTACTTGCTCTTTACTGCTTTTCTATTTCTTTCTTTTCATTCTCTTCCCTAAGCATTCCTTTTAGCACTACCCTATTCTTATGGGTTGAGTTTTGCCACCCCCCACTGACACCCAAAAATATGTTGGAGTCTTAACCCCTAATAAGAAACATTTGACCATAGTTGAAAATAGAGTCTTTACAGAGGTAATCAAGTTAAAATAGGTCATTATGTTGGACTCTGATCATTATAAAAGGGAAATTTGGACACAGAGATAGACCTATACAGAAGGAAGATGATGTGAAGATATACAAAGATACCCATGTAACTGGAGTGATGTCTCTACAAGTCAAGGAATGCCAAAGATTACTGGAAAATGCCAGAAGCTAGAAGAAGCAAAGTAAGATTCTCCCCTAGGGATATTAGAAAGAGGATGCCCCTAACAACACCTTAATTTCAGACTTCTAACTTCCAGATCTATGAGACAATAAATCTCCCTTATTTTAAGCCACCTAGTTTTTTGCTAGTTTGTTACGGCAGCTGTAAGAAAAAAATATACCTATCATAACCTAAATCAGTGAACCCATAAGTATTTATGTACTGTTTCATATTTTAGAAAGCACTCATATTATCACAGTTAATATAAATAGCTGAGTGAGAGAGATTTTGGTAATATGCTTATTTTACAGATTAAGACACAGGCTCAGAAAAGGTGAATGAGTTGATAAGCTTTATAATAAATAGGAGAGAGTGGCATCAGCAATATGGCTTATGGAAGCCCCTTGCCCTTATCTCCCTGACATAAACAGGCAAAGCAACAAATAAAAAACTATATCCAGAGTACACAAAAAGAGTAGCAGAAATCCTGTAGAGCATAAAAACCCAGGATTTCTGCATAACGAAGGGAAGAAAACATCTGCCTTTGCGACCCTATACCCCATTTGGATCAGCCTGAAATCTGGAGCAACTTCTCGCTGCAGGTAAAAGTAATGCAGCAGCCCCCATCACCACTTCAGTAACCTACAGTTCTTGCCACTGTGGACCCCTGGAGTTCTCACAGGTGCTACACTCAGCTGAAGAAGTTGCTCGGAGTTCATATATCTGTACTTCCTAGAGAGAAGAATCCAGCACTGTACTTCACCCCCACCATGGCCTACTGTGCTGTGCTAGGTTGGAATTGGAACAACCACTGGCATGTGTCCTCCCCTGAGGGCAAGTAGCCACTGCATCTTTCCATCCCTGAGGCTCTGTCACAACTGCGCCACCCCCCATGTTGGCTCACCATCCATGAATCAAACCCCAGTTAAACTCTATCTTGTTGGGCCAAACTTTTGTGCCACCCTCCTCCAAAACATGAGCTGATAGAGTAACAGATCCCA
>NC_045440.1:92520955-92545703 GCF_002776525.5 Piliocolobus tephrosceles
TGTGCCACCCTCCTCCAAAACATGAGCTGATAGAGTAACAGATCCCAGCTTGTTGGCAATCTACATCTACCCAGGCCTTAGTGTGAACCTGCACTCAAAATCCCAGATGCCATAGTTGGTTGTTGAGACCCTGATGCCAAGACCCTGACTCCACAGCACCTGTGTCATAGAACCCAGTGCTGTTGCAGATTCTTGTAGCCTATGACAGATGCAATGAACGCAGAGGCTTCCTCTCAGCTAAGACTCCTCATTGTGGGAAAAGTGAGAACAAGAAGACCCCAAAAACCGTTGCCACTGAAAATGCTAATAGCACAAGCTGCCACTGCCACTGCCACTGCCATAAACTTCTGTAGCCAAGGGCAATGAATCACCCATAATCATTGCTGACATTGATCTCAGCTGAAGAAGCTGACATGGAGGCTATACCACTGCATCCACTTGGCATCAGAGCCATTGCATCCCTACCAACTGTTACCCTAAGACCCATATGAAGGTGAAAGTCTTTTTCTAAAATAAGATATACCATAAAGTTTGGAAGACAAGACTGTTTAACCAGATCCATATACATTAACACAGTGACTGAAGAAACATGATAATGCAGTACAAGGAAACATGACACAACCAAAGGAACACAATGATTTTCCCATAACTCACCCCAAAGAAATGGAAATTTATAAATGGCCTGAAAAGAAATTCAAAATACTAATTTTAAGGAAACTCCCTGAGATACAAAATAATAAACAATTCAATGAAACCAGAAAAATAATTTATGATGTGAGATGGATATACCATTTAAACTGATTTGATCTTTATAAATCATATGAATGTATTAAATGATCACATGTACCTTAAATATATATATATATATAATGTATTGATAAAAACAATAAAATTGACCAAACTAACGCATGATCTGAATGAGAAATTCAACAAAAAGATAGATAACATAAGGAAGAACCAAACAAAAATTTTGGAGCTGAAGAATTCAATGAATAAAATAAAAAATACATTTGAGATCTTCAACAACAGATTAGATTAAACAAACAAAGAATCTCTGAACTTGAATACAAGTCTTTTGAATTAACTCAGTCAAAGGGAAAAAATGAAAAATAATACATAAAGTATATGGTACTTATGGGACACCGTAAAGCAAATAAATATTTGTATTATGAGATTTTCAGAGACCCAAGAATTGAAGGCACATAAAGATTATTTGACAGAATAATTGCTGAAAATTTCCCCAGATTCTTAGAAGAGATATGGACATTCAGATCCATGAAGCTTAAAGTTTCCCAAACAGGTTCAACCCAATGAGGTCCTCACCAAGGGTACAGTAGAATTTCAAAATTTCAAAAGTCAAAGACGGAATTTTTAAAGCAGCAAGAGAAAAGCATCAAGTGAAGTACAAGGGAATCTCCATTAAACTAATACCAGATTTCAGAATACTCAATTACTGTAAGGGTGGTATGTAAATCTTTCCAAAATCTGGTATGAAGGTTAAAAATCAAAATGGATAACAATAACCCTAGCTACAATATTTAATTAAGGAAAGCACAATACAAAAACATGTGAACCATGACAACAAAACTATAAATGTTGTGTGTGAAAGTAAAAGTCTAGAGTATCTGTATGCAACTGAAGCTAAGTTGTTATCAGATGAAAATAGTCTGTCATAACTATAAGAATTTTAATGTAAGTCACATGGTAATCACAAAACAAAAATCTATAGCAAATACACAAATGAAAAAGAGAAAAGAATAAAAACTGAATGTTACATAAAATCACCAAATCACAAAGGTAGACAACAAGAGAGGAAGATAAGAAGGAAGAATGTACAAAACAAAACAAAATTAACAAACTGGCAGGAATAATTTCTTACCAATCAAAAGTACCTTAAATGTAAATAGACTAAACTCTTCCATCAAAAGACATGAAGTGGCTGAATGGATTTTTCAAAAATTACAATTATATGCTGCCTACAAGACATTCATTTAAACTGTAAGGACACACATAGGCTGAAAGGAAAGGTATGGAAGAAGATATTTCATAAAAATAGTAATCAAAAGAGGGCAGAAATGGCTTTACTTATATTAGATAAAATAGACTTTCAAAAACCGTTATGAAAAACAAATAATGTCATTATTTAATTATCAAGGGTCAGTTTAGCAAGAGTACATAACAATTATGAATACATATGTACCTAACATCAGGTCACCTAAATATACAAAAGAAATATTAAAGGATTTGAAAGGATAGATAGACTGCAATACAATAATAATAGAGTACATAAATATTTCACTTTTAACAATGAACAGATCAATTAGACATAAAATTAATAAGGAAACATTGAATTTGTACTACATTTTAGACCAAATGGACATAAAAAACATATTCAGAACATTCCATCTAACAGAAGCATAATAAACCTTCAAGTGCACAGAGAATATTTTCCAGGATGGATCATATGTTAGGCCACAAAATAAGTCCAAACAAATTTAAGAGGATTAAAATTGTATCAATTATATTTGCAAATTGCAATGGTTTGAAACTAGAGATCAATAGAAGATCTTTAATAATTCACAAATATAAGGTAATTAAACAATATGCTGCTGAACAACCAGTGGGCCAAAGAAGAAATAAAAAATAAATGAATGAAAATATTGAGACAAACAAAAATGAAAACACAACATACCAAAACCTATGGGATGAAATAAAAGCAGTTTTATGAGCGAATTTTATAGCAATAAGTGCCTAAATTAAAACAGAAAAAAAAGAGGTCAGGCGCGGGTATGCCTGTAATCCCAGCACTTTGGGTGGCCGAGATGGGTGGATCACGAGGTCAGGAGTTGGAGACAAGCCCGGCCAACATGGTGAAATTACATCTCTACTAAGGATACAAAAAATTAGACAGGTGTGGTGGTACATGCCTGTAATCCCAGCTACTCAGGAGGCTGAGGCAGGAGAATCACTTGAACCCAGGAGATGGAGGTTGCAGTGAGCTGAGATCATGCCATTGCACTCCAGCCTGGGTGACAGGGCAAGACTCCGTCTCGAAAAAAAAAAAAAGAAAAAAAAGTCCAAAAATCCAAATAAATAGCCTAACATTACACCTCAATGCACTAGAAAAAAAAGCACATATACACCATGGAATACTATGCAGCCATAAAAAAGGATGAGTTCGTGTCCTTTGTAGGGACACGGATGCAGCTGGAAACCATCATTCTCAGCAAACTATCGCAAGAACAGAAAACCAAACACCACATGTTCTCACTCATAGGTGGGAATTGAACAATGAGATCACTTGGACTCTGGAAGGGGAACATCACACACCGGGTCCTATTATGGGGAGGGGGGAGGGGGGAGGGATGGCATTGGGAGTTATACCTGTTGTAAATGACGAGTTGATGGGTGCTGACGAGTTGATAGGTGCAGCACAACAACATGGCACAAGTATACATATGTAACAAACCTGCATATTGTGCACATGTACCCTAGAACTTAAAGTATAATAAATAATAATAATAATAATAATAATAATAATAATAATAAAGAAAATATGAATGAGCTAAAACTAAAGTTAGCAGAAGTAAGAAAATAATAAAGTCAATAACAGAAAGGCCATAGAAAAAATTAATAAAACCAAGATTTATTTATTTGTAAAAATAACCAAAATCAACAAACCCCAAGTTAGATTGACTAGAAAAAGAAAGAATATTCGTAAATATAATCAGAAATGAACTAGAGACATTTCAGTAGGTACCTCATAAATGAAAGGGATCATAAAGAATTATTATGAACAGTGATGTGCCAACAAATGTGATCAACTAAAGTAAATGGATAAATTTTAAAAATATATAACTTATCATGATTGAATCAGGAAAAAATAGAAAGCTTGTACCCAATAACAAATAGATTGGAGAAGTAATTCAAAACCTTCCAACAACAACAAAAAAGCCATGGACCACATGACTTTACAGTTGAATTCTACCAAGCCGTCAAAGAAAAATTATGACCAGCACTTCTTAAACTCTTCCAAAAAAATAGTGCTAGAGTGAATACTTGCAAATACATTTTAGGAGGCCAGCATGACTTTGATCCTTGAGCCTAATAAAAAAAAAAAAAACACAGGTCAATCAATATCTGTGTTTTGAGCTATCTCTATTTCTGAGCTATGTCTATCTCTGATAGACACTGATGCAAAAATCCTAAAAATATTAGCACACCAAATTCAACAATATATCAAAAAGATTATATGTCATGACTAAGTGGGATTTATCTCTGGCTTACAAGGCTGGTTTAAAATACACAAATCAATCAATGTGCTGTATCCTATTAACAGAATAAAAGATAGAAACCACATGATCATTTCAATTGATGTAGAAGAAACAATTGACAAAATTTAGTATCCTTTCTTGGTAAAAACCCTTAACAGTTTAGTTATAAATGAAAAGTTCCATAATATAATGTAGGGAAATTGTTAAAAAAAAATCCAGAGCTAACATTACAATCAATTGGAACAACTGAAAGCTTTTCCACTAAGATTCAACTCAAGGTAAGGATGTCCACTATTGCCACTTCTACTCTACATAGTACTGGAAGTACTGGCCAAGCAATAAGACAAGAAAAAGAAATGAAAGGCATTCAAATTAAGAAAAAAAGAAACAGTAAAATTATCTCCATTTGTAGAAGATATAAATCTATATATAGAAAACACCGAAGATTTCACACATATACAAAAAAAATATGTTGGAAGTAATAAATTCTGTAAAGTCACAGGATATAAGATCAACATAGAAAGATCAGTAACATTTCTATGCATAAATAATTACCTACCTGAAAAATAAATCAAGAAAACAATTTCATTTATGATAAGATCACAAAATTAAAATACTTAGGAGTAAATTTGACGAAGGAGGTGAAAGATTTGTATGCTAAAAACTATAAAATATTGATGAAATAAATCAAAGCCACAAATAAATTAGAAATACACTGTGTTTCCTCAAATAGCTGAAGCAATACTGACAAAAGTAAAGTTGGAGGCATAGCAATTCCTGATTTGAAATTATGTTGCAAAGCTATAGTGATCAAAACAGTATGGTACCAAAATTAAAACCAAAAACATAGACCAATAAAACAAAATAGAGAGCCCAGAAGTAAATCTAAACATAGATAGTCAACAAATTTTAGACAAAAGCAGCAAGAAGGCACAGTGGAGAAAAGACAGACTTTTCAACCTGGATATCCACATGCAAAAAAATCAAATTGAACCATTTTTATGCTCTGTCAGGGCAAAAACTCACTCAAATTCAAAGGGCATTTTTTTTTTTTCTCACACAATAATTAACACAGAATAATTCTATGACAAAATGTGTTGGGAGTTCTCCCTGCAACAAGCAAGCATTAATTTTGCAACGGACACAGGTTGGGTGCCCTTCAGTTCAATTCCATTTTGATGCAATATACCTGGAGATAGCCTCAGTTCCCACAGGGTGAAGGCTGAGTTCCAAAAGACTGTGTGCCACTTCCAATGCCAATTGAAAGCCCCAGGTTGTTTTACCTGTGCTTGTGATCAACTGGCTATAATTTGGTAATTCTATTACTACCTTCTTGGGTTTAGTTAGAAACACAAAGACCAAACACATATTTAACAATATTATAAACACTATACCAAAACAGTCAACTAAAAGTAGATAAAATGCCTAAATGTAAGATCTGAAATCATAAAACTCCTAGAAGGAAACATAGGTGAAAAGTTCCTTTACAATGATTTTTTTGACATTATACCAAAAGCTCAGGCTACAAAAGTAAACGCAAATAAATGAGGCTACATCAAACTAAACAACTTTTGCACAACAAAGGAAACAACCAAGAGAAAAAAAAAAAAACCTAAAAGTAAAACTACCACTTGATCCAGCAATCCCACTACTGGGTATCTACCCAGAGGAAAAGAAGTCACTATTCAAAAAAGATACTTGCACATGCTTATGTATAGCAGCACAATTCACAATTGCAAAATCATGGAACCAACCATAAGGCCCATCAACCAAAAAGTGGATAAAGAAACTATATATATATATATATATATATGAGATGATATATACATGATGATGTATATGTATGATATATAGTATGATGATCATCATACATATATGTATATATGTACATACACATATATATGATCATACATATACGTATATATGTACATATATATGATATATGTATGATATATATGTATATATGATGATGTATATAACTATGATATATATTATTCCATCATACATATGTGATGGAATATTATGCAGCCAAAAAAAGGAACAAATTAACACCATTTGCAGTGACCTAGATGATATTGAAGACAATTATTCTAAGTGACATAGTTCAGGAATGGAAAAACCAAACATTGTTATGTTCTCACTGATATGTGGGAGCTAAGCTATGAGTATACAAAGGCATAAGAATGATGCAATGGACTTTGGGGACTTGGGGGGAAGAGTAGGAGGAAGGCAAGGGATAGAAGACTACAAACATGATGCAGTGTATACTGTTCAGGTGATGGGTACACCAAAATCTCACAAATCACCACTAAAGAACTTATGTAACCAAATATCATCTGTACCCCAATAACCTATTGAAAAATTTTAAAATGATGAAAGAAAAAAAAAACAAAATAAAAAATCAACCTACAAACTGGGGGAAAATATTTGCAAACCACATATATAAGGTGTTAATATCCAAAATTTATAAAGAACAATTATAACTCAATAGCAAAAAAACCAATAACCTGATTTTTTAAAAGGGCAACAGATGCAAACAGACATTTTTCTAAAGAAGACACAAAGATCACCACAGAAATAGATAAAAAGTGTTCAACGTCACTAACCATTAAAAATGCAAATTGAAACTACTGTGAGATATCATCTCACACCCATCAGGATGGCTATTACTAAAAATACAATAAATTACAAATGTTGGTAAGGGTGTGGAGAAAAGGGAACCTTTGTACAATTGTTGATGGAAAGTTAGATTGGTACAACCATTATGGAAAACAGTATGGAGGTTCCTAAAAAAAATAAAAATAGAACTACCATAATGTGACCCAACAATCCTTCTTCTGGATATATATACTAAGATGAAATCTCTACTTTGTAAAGAGATCTGTATTCCCATGTTCATTCCAGCATTATTCGCAATAGCCAAGATAAAAAATTTAAGTGGTCATCAACAGATGAATACAGAACGTATGGTGTACACACAATGGAATATTATTCAGCCTTTAAAAAGAAGATTTGGCTATTTGCTACAACAGAGACAAGCCTGGAGGACATTATGCTAAGTGAAATGAGCCAGACACATGAAGAAAAATATTTTATGATCTCATTTACATGTGGAAGTTTTAGAAAAATGCCTTATATACAGAGATAGAGAATAAAAATATGGTCACTGAAGGTAAGAAATGGAGAGATGTAGATCAAAGGATACAAAGTAGTAGATATGTAGGATGAAAAAGTCTAGAGACGTAATGTACAATATAAGGACTATAGCTAATAATATTGTATTTGAGACTTTTTAAAAGTAGATTTTAGCTTTTCTTGCCACAAAACGTGACTATGTGAGATGACAGATATGTTAATTTTCTTCACTATAGTAACCATTTTACTATCTATATGTATCCCATAAAACTATGTCATAAACCTCAAATATGCACAATAAAATTCATTATAAAAAAAGAAATAGTTGAGTGGTAGGAATAAGACCCAGAAGCCTGTGCTCATTATCTTTTACCATCTTTTACTCCAATCAAAATGAGAGAACACTTACTTCTATGGTGCTAATGACTTCATAAAACATACATTTAAAATTCTTTAGTTTTGACTCAAAGCCATTAACAACAAAAATGAGCAAATGTCTACTGAATGTGGTGTGGGGTTGCAGCCAGAGAAATGTGAGTTTATGTCTCATCTTTGCTACTAATTATGTTTTTGGCCATAAACAGGCAACTTATCTGAGTCATAGTTTCTTCATTGTTAAAAGTAGAAACATGGGCCGGGCATGGTGGCTCACGACTGTAATCTCACCAGTTTTGGAGGCTGAGACAGGTGGATCACCAGGAGTTCGAGACCAGCCTGACCAATATGGTGAAACCCCATCTCTACTAAAAATACAAAAATTAACTGGGTGTGGTGGTGCACACCTGTAGTCCCAGCTACTTGGGAGACTGACACAGGAGAATCACTTGAAACTGAGAGGCAGAGGTTGCAGTGAGATGAGATTGCACCACTGCACTCCATCTGGGGCAAAAAAGCAATACTCCATCTCAGAAAAAAAAAAGAAAAGAAAGAAACAATAAATAATTGCATGAAGCTGTTTGGAGGTATAAATGAGAAAACATACAGAAAGCTGGTAGCAGAGGCCTTGCAGATGGATGTTAGCATCCTAGTTCTTCCTCTTGCTTCAGACCAATTGAATGCTCAAGTTCTCACTGAAATGAGAACTTGGATTTCTGAACACATGCCTAGGAAACAATGATTCACCTTCATATGTGGACTACTTAGCATTAACTATTTATTAAAGTCTTATTGTTGACACAAGGAAATTCCTGGGCCACTTTAGTTTTACATTCTTAGAGGCTAGGTGGGACCAGGTTAAGCTAGAGAGACTTTTCACTCTTGATTTGAAGACATTTAACATTTGGTTGTCATTTGCCCAAAAACACATATCCCTGTCTTTAATCTGGAACACACAAAGGACATAGGCAAGAGGTCAAGATTTTGATCACATTGATTATTGCTGGGTCCTTGTGCTGCAAAGCAATCACTGGCAATGATTGTTTCATGGTGCTGCCTCATAGCACAGCATTAAGAAAAACTAAAGGTCAGAGAAACTGTCATCACCTACTTCAAGAACCAAACCATCATTTACAACCTTAGTCACAAAGGAGTCTGATGTCACAGGTGAAACACAATTTAAGCACAGTCACAGTCTCAACACAGAAAATGAAGCACAGGTTGCCTCAGATAAGCTCTTATGCTTCATTCTCTTCACTTTGACCAGTTATCATAACACAAATCTTTTAATATTTAAAAGTATACTTGCTTGCACAGTGAGGTAGTTTGATGGTAGGTGATGGGAAATTAAATATTTCAGTAAAACGAATTGAGACATTGCATTTCTTAAAATAAATTATTGTGTGTTAATATGAGGTTTTCTAAACTGTTGTTTTCCATTTGGACATACAGAGTATAAAAGATTAGGAAATATCATTCTACATGAGGTTGTATAGTGACAGAGTAATGCAAAATGAATCATTAATAATTTTAAAATAGAATATAAATAATCCAGGGACTGGTGCTCTGTATGTGAAATGATATCCCATAAGCATAGTGGCGACTGGGTTGACCCAAAGAGGGAGTATTAGCACTGGAAGACTGAATTAAGAAAACAGGAAAAAATTAAGTAGGCCTCACTTTGATGTACTGCTCTCAATCTCCAGTGCAAACTCTAGGCAAAGAAAACAGATTTTAGTTACTGTGTGTAGCAAAAACAATGTGAGATTCATGGCACATGAATGGTTCATAATATTTTATTTCATTATTTCTGAAGTGCTTATTTTTTTTTTTTAATTTTACTTCAAGTTCTGGGATACATGTGCAGAACATGCAGGTTTGTTACATAGGTATACATGTGCCATGGTGGTTTGCTGCACCTATCATCCCAACATCTAAGTTTTAAGCCCTGCATGCATTAGGTATTTGTCCTAATGTTCTCCCTTCCCTTGCTTCCCACTCCCCAATAGGCCCTGGTGTTTGATGTTCCCCCTTCCTGTGTCCATGTGTTCTCATTGTTCAGCTCCCACTTATGAGTGAGAATATGTGGTATTTGGTTTTCTGTTCCTGTGTTAGTTTGCTGAGAATGATGGCTTCCAGCTTCATCCATGTCCCTGCAAAGGACATGAACTCAACCTTTTTTCTGGCTGCATAGTATTCCATGGTGTATATGTGCCATATTTTCTTTATCCAGGCTATCATTAATGGACATTTGGGTTGGTTCCAAGTCTTTGCTATTGTAAATAGTGCTGCAACAAATATATGTATTCATGTGTCTTTACAGTAAAACCATTTATAACACTTTGGTTATATACCCAGTAATGGGATTGCTGGGTCTAATGGTATTTCTGGTTTTAGATCCTTGAGGAATTGCCACACTGTCTTCCACAATGGTTGAACTAATTTACACTTCGACCAACACTGTAAAAGCATTCCTATTTCTCCACATCCTCTCCAGCATCTGTTGTTTCCTAACTTTTTAATAATCGCCATTATGTCTGACATGAGATAGTATCTCATTGTGGTTTTGATTTGAATTTTGCTAATGACCAGTGATGATGAGTTTTTTTTCATAAGTTTGTTGGCTGCATAAATGTCTTCTTTTGAGAAGCATCTGTTCATATCCTTCACCCACTTTTCGATGGGGTTATTTTTTTCTTCTAAATTTGTTTAAGTTCTTTATAGATTCTGGATATTAGACCTTTGTCAGATGGGTAGATTGCAAAAATTTTCACCCATTCTGTGGGTTGCCTGTGCACTCTGATGATAGTTTCTTTTGCTGTGCAGAAGCTCTGTAGTTTGATTACATCCCACTTGTCAACTTTGGCTTTTGTTGCAATTGCTTTTGATGTTTTATTCATGAAGTCTTTGCCCATGCATAGATCCTGAATGGAATTGCCTAGATTTCTTCCAGAGTTTTATGGTTTTGGGTTTTACATTTAAGTCTTCAATCCATCTTGAGTTAAGTTTTGTATAGTAATTTTTGTTTAGGAAAGGGGTCCAGTTTCAGTTTTCTGAATATGGCTAGCCAGTTTTCCCAGAACCATTTATTTAATAGGGAATCCTTTCCCCATTGCTTGTTTTTGTCATGTTTGTCAAAGATCAGACGTTTGTAGATAAGTGGTGTCATTTCTGAGGTCTCTGTTCTGTTCCATTGGTTTATATATCTGTTTTGGTGCAAGTACCGTTCTGTTTTGGTTAATGTAGCCTTGTAGTATAGTTGGAAGTCTGGGAGCAAGATGCCTCCAGCTTTGTTCTTTTTGTTTAGGATTGTCTTGGCTATACAGGCTCTTTTTTTTTTTTTAATTCTGCAAGGAAAGTCACTGATATCTTGATAGGAATAGCGTTGGATCTGTAAATTACTTTGGACAGTAGGGCCATTTTCATGATATTGATTTTTCCAATCTGTGAGCATGGAATGTTTTTCCTTTTGTTTGTGTCCTCTATCATTTCGTTGAGCAGTGGTTCGTACTTCTCCATGAAAATGTCCTTCACTTCCCTTGTAAGTTGTATTACTAGGTATTTTATTCTCTTTGTAGCAATTGTGAATGGGAGCTCACTCACGATTTGGCTCTCTGTTTGTCTACTGTTGGTGTATAGGAATGCTTGTGATTTTCGCACATTGATTTTGTATCCTGAGGCTTTGCCAATGTTGCTTATGAGTTACTTTTTTTTTTTTTTTTTTGAGACGGAGTCTTGCTCTGTCGCCCGGGCTGGAGTGCAGTGGCCAGATCTCAGCTCACTGCAAGCTCCGCCTCCTGGATTTTCGCCATTCTCCTGCCTCAGCCTCCGGAGTAGCTGGGACTACAGGCACCCACCACCTCGCCCGGCTAGTTTTTTGTATTTTTTTAGTAGAGACGGGGTTTCAGCGTGTTAGCCAGGATGGTCTCGATCTCCTGACCTCGTGATCCGCCCGTCTCGGCCTCCCAAAGTGCTGGGATTACAGGCTTGAGCCACCGCGCCCGGCCATGAGTTACTTTTTAAGGTAAAATTTAAATTTGCCATTTCTTTCTTGAATCCTCATTTTTTTCTTTGTTTCAGCTTATTCTCTCAATAAATTATTTTATCTTTAAAACAATATTTCTTGATCATATTAATCATTAATTACAATAACTACTTAATTAAAAATAATTTTAAAGCAATAATCATTGGTTATAAAAATTGGGGAAATAAAAATATACATAAAGAAGAAAATAAAATATATTTATAACCACACTACCCTCAGGCATGAAATACTGTGTTTGAGGTTTTTACTGGTTTACAGATTTTTGGAACATTTTGGATAATAATGAATATAGCTTATATAAACGTATAGCTTAATGTATCTTTTCTCATATAACATTATCATACATCATTGTTTTCTTTAAAAACATACTTCAGTATATGGCTCTGGAATAGTTCATATGATTGTATCATTACTTTTTTTTTTTTTTTTTTGAGACGGAGTCTCGCTCTGTCGCCCAGGCTGGGGTGCAGTGACCGGATCTCAGCTCACTGCAAGCTCCGCCTCCCGGGTTTATGCCATTCTCCTGCCTCAGCCTCCCAAGTAGCTGGGACTACAGGCGCCCGCCACCTCGCCAGGCTAGTTTTTTGTTTGTTTGTTTGTTTTTGTATTTTTTAGTAGAGACGGGGTTTCACCGTGTTAGCCAGGATGGCCTCAATCTCCTGACCTCATGATCCGCCCGTCTTGGCCTCCCAAAGTGCTGGGATTACAGGCTTGAGCCACCGCGCCCGGCCTGTATCATTACTTTTTAAGACAATTCCACTATGTTGGGCATTTAAATTGTTTTATTCTGCACTATTTTCAATGGTGATGTGTTGACGGATTGTCGTGCATGAATCTTGGTTGGAATCTCTGTGAAACTCTGGAGTAAGTGTGTCAAATGACTATTTCTTAGGAGTCTTGAAACATTGCAAAATTAGCTTCAAGAAAAGTGACACCTATTTACACTTGTAAATAGCAAAAAGGTATGAATGTGCTTATTATTAAACTCACACACAGACACATATACATAGAGCATAAAAGTGCATTTATTATCATTATATCGTTATTTTTTACATGTATTTCTTTGATAATACAGTTTTTTCTTCCTCAGAACGTTACAATATTTAAAGCTAGAAGAAAACTCTTTCTTTTACCTATGAAGAAATTGAGAGAAAATTGTGTCATGAAACCTGCTCCCAGCCATATCGCACGCAAGAGGCAGATTCAGGACATGTGACATCCAGTTTGGTACCCCTTCCACTTCACTGCAAAGCCCTCAAGTCATTATAAGCAAGATTCATACAATTATCATCCTTTTAAATCCTCTCCTAATGAGAACATGTAAGCCAAAATTAATGTTTTAACTATGCATGACATTATTTTTACTCATATGACATGAATAACTTACAAAATCACATGAAATAAAAGATGAACTGTTGATTTCCTTATAAAAAGCACTTGACTCAAGCAAGGAGCATGGTTTTATGAAAGAAACATAATTCCCAAACACTCAAAGAAAGTGGGGGCAGTTGAGAGAATGCATTACTCAGAGCTCCTGCTCCTGAGTTGTAATTTTTTGATGGCCCCCGCTGCTGCAAGCTGAATCTGTTGCTGCATATACACCAAGGCCACACTTCCCAGGGGCTGCTTGCAGAGAATGTGTGGCAAGAAGCAAAGGTTCTTGAGAAATGTGGGACTCTCCCAATGGGTGACAGTAGCTTGAGGATTTTCTATTTTCCTGACTGACTTGTTCTTGAAACTGTGCTGCAATTTGAAACTCTTCTCTAATCCTTCCTGCTAGCTGTCCTTTCACAGGCATCAATTCTGCCCCAGAGTCTGAAGATTCTCCCTTCTCCTCCTACTTCTTCTTCCATTATTCTTAGGTTTTTTTTAGTTTTAATTTGCATGAATACATAGTAGGTGTATATATTTATGGGGTATGCGAGATGTTTTGATATAGACATGCTATGTGAAATAAGCACATCATGAAGAATGGGATATCCAACCCCTTAAGCATTTATCCATTAAGTTGCAAATAATCCAATTACACCCTTTAAGTTATTTTAAAATGTACAGTTATTATGGACTCTAGTCACTCTGTTATGCTATCAAATAGTAGGTCTTATTCATTCTTTCTAATTCTTTTGTACCCATTATATCCCCGCCTCCTCCCCAGCCTCCCACTACCATTCCTAGCCTCTGACAATCATCCTTCTACTCTCTATATCCATGAGTTAAATTGTTTTGGTATTTAGATCCCCAAAATAAGTGAGAACATGTGACATTTGTCTTTCTGTACCTGACTTATTTCACTTAACATAATGACCTCCAATTTTATCCTTGTTGTTGCAAATGACTGGATCTCATTCTTTTTTATGGCTGAATAGTACTCAATTGTGTATCTGTACCACATTTTCTTTATCCATTCATCTGTTGATGGACAATTACAAATGTTAGCTTTGTAAACAGTGCTGCAATAAACATAGGAGTTTAGATACCTCTTCAATATACTGATTTTCATTCCTTTGGGTATATACCCAGCAGTGGGATTGCTGGGTCATATCGTATCACAATTTTTAGTTTTTTGAAGAACCTCTTAACTGTTCCTCATAGAGGCTGTACCAACTTAACATTCCCACCAACAGTGTATAAGGGTTCCGTTTTCTCCACATCCTCAGCAGCTTTTGTTATTGCCTGTCTTTTGGATATAGGCCATTTTAACTGGGATGAGATGATATCTCATTGTGGTTTTGATTTGCCTTTCTCTGCTGATCAGTGATGTTGAGTGTCTTTTCATATACCTATTTGCTGTTTGTATGTCTTCTTTTGAGAAATGTCTATTTAAATATTTTGCCCATTTTTTGATCAGATTATTAGATTTTTTTCCTATAGAGTTGTTTGGGCTTCTTATATATTCTGATTATTAACCCCTTGTCAGATATATTCTGATTATTAACCCCTTGTCAGATGGGTAGTTTTCAAAGATTTTCTCCCATTCTGTAAGTTGTCTATTCACTTTGTTGATTGTATCCTTTGCTGTACAGAAGTTTTTTTAACTTAATGTGGTCCCATTTGTCCATTTTTGTTTTGGTTGCCTGTGCTTGTGGGATATGGCTCAAGAAATTTTTGCCCAGACCAGTGTCCTGGAGAGTTTCCCCAATGTTATCTTGTAGTAGTTTCATAGTCTGAGGCCTCAGATTTAAGTCTTTGATCATTTTGATTTGACTTTTGTATGAGTTGAGAGATACGGATATAGTGTTTTTTTCCTGCATATAGATACCCAATTTGCCCAGTATTATTTATTGAAGAGACATTATTTATTGAACAAAACACTTTTCTCTAGTGTATGTTCTTGGCACCTTTGTCAAAATTGAGTTAACTGTAGGTGTGTGGATTTGTTTCTGGGTTCTGTATTCTGGTCCATTGGTCTATGTGTCTGCTTTAATGCCAGCACCACCCTGTTTTGGTTACTATAGCTCTATAGTATAATTTGAAGTCAGATAATGTGACTCTTCCTATTTTATTCTTTTTGTTTAGGATAGCTTTGGCTATTCTGGGTCTTTCGTGGCTCTACATAAATTTTTGGATTTTTTTTTAATTTCTGTGATAGCATGTCATTGGTGTTTGATAGGGATTGCAGTGATAGGATTGCAGATAGGGATTTAGATTGCTCTGGATAATATGGACACTTTAACAATATTGATTCTTCCAATCCATTAACATGGAATATCTTTCCATTTTATCATGTCCTCTTCAATTTATTTTATTAGTATTTTATAGTTTTTATTACAGAGATCTTTCACTTATTCAATTAAGTTAATTCCTAGGTATTTCATTTTATGTGTGGCTATTGTAAATGGAATTACTTTTTTATTTCTTTTCACATTGTTCACTGTTGGCATATAGAAATGCTACTGATTTTTGCATGTTGATTTTACATCCTGAAACTTTATCAAATTTGTTTATTAGTTCTAATAGTTTTCTTGAGGGATTTTTGGTTTTTCCAAATATAAGATTATATCACCTACAAACAAGAATAATTTGACTTCTTCCTTTCCAATTTTGGTGACTTTTACATTTTCTCTTGTCCTGTTGCTCTAGCTAGGACTTCCAGTACTATTTTGAATAACTGTGGTGACAGTGGCCATTCTTATTATGTTCCGGATATTAGAGGAAAGGCTTTCCATTTTTCCCCATTCAGTATGATGTTAGCTGAGAGTATGTCCTCTATGGCTTTTATTGCATTGAGGTATGTTTCTTCTATCCCCAGTGTTTTTTTAAGAGTTTTTATATTGAAGGGATGTTAAACCTTTATCAAATGCCTCTTCGGTATCAGTTGAAATGATCATATGGTTTTTATCCTTCATTCTGTTGATGTGATGTATCACACTGATTGATTTTCATATGTTGAACCATCCTTGCATCCCTGACATAAACCCCATTTGGTCATGATGAATGATCTTTCCAATGTATTGTTGAATTCGGTTTGCTAGTATTTCATTGAGGATTTTTGCATCAATATTCATCAGAGATATTGGCCTATATTTTTCTTTTTTTGATGTGTCTTTGTCTGGTTTTGGTATCAAGGTAATTATGGTCTCATAGAATGAGTTTGGAAGTTTTCCCTCCTCCTCAATTTTTTGGCATAGTTTGAGTAGGATTGGTATTAGTTATTTCTTAAATATTTGGTAGAATTCAGCAGTGAAACCACCAAGTCCTGGGCTTCTTTTTTATTGAGACACTTTTTATTATAGCTTCTGTCTAATTACTTGTTATTGGGCTATTCAGGTTTTGCATTTTTTTCTAGTTTAATTTTGGTAGGTTGTATGTATCTAGGAATTTGTCCATTTCTTCTTGATTTTCCAATTTATTGGCGTATGTTGCTCATAATAGCCACTAATAATCCTTTAAATTGATACAGTATCAGTTATAATGTCTCCTTTTCATTTCTGATTGAATTTATTTGGATCTTCTCTCTTTTTTCTTAATCTGGATAAGGTTTGTCAATTTCATTGAACTTTACAAAAATTAACTTTTGTTTATTAATCTTTTGTATTTTTTGTATTTTTCATTTCTATTTCATTTCTTTCTGCTCTAATCTTTATTATTATTTTCTTCTAATGAATTTGGTTCAGTTGGATCTTGCTTTTCTAGTTCTTTAAGATGCATCATTAGATTGTTTATTTGAAGTTTTCCCTTTTTATTAATGTAGGCATTTGTAGCTATGAACTTCCCTCTGAGTACTGTTTTTGCTGTTTCCCATAGGTTTTGGTATGTTGTGTTCTATTATCATTTGTTTAGAGAAAATTTTCAATTTCCTTTTTAATTTCTTTATTGACTTGCTGGTCATTCTGGAGTATATTGTTTAATTTCCATATATGTATATAGTTTCCAAAATTCTTCTTTATTAATTTCTAGTTTTATTCCATTGTGGCCAGAGAAGATGCTTGGTATTATTTTAATTTTCTGAATGTTTTGGGACTTGTTTTGTGACCTAACATATAGTCTATCCTGGAGAATGATCCATGAACTGAGAAAAAAATAAGTATATTCTGCAGCTCTTGGATGAAATGTTCTGTACATTTCTATTTGATCAATTTGGTCTATAGTGCAGATTAAGTCTGATATTTCTTTGTTGAATTTCTGTCTGGAAGATATGGCCACACAGCAAGTGGGGTGAAGTTTCCAGGTATTATTGTACTGGGACATATCTCTTTCTTTAGCTCCAATAATAGTTCCTTTATATATCTGGGTGTTCCAATGTTGGGTGCATATATATTTAAAATTGTTAAGTCCTCTTGCTGTATTGATTCCTGTATCATTATAGAGTGATCTTCTTTGTCTCTTCTTATAGTTTTGGTCTTGAAATCTATTTTGGCTGATATAAGTATAGTGACTCCTGCTCTTTTTTTATTTGCATTGGCATGGAATATGTTTTTCCCTCCCTTCATTTTTAGTCTATGTGTGTCTTTCTAGGTGAAGTGTTTCTTGTAAACAACAGATGAATGGGTCTTATTTTTCATCCATTCATCCAGTCTGTGACTTTTAATTGGAGAGTTTAGTCCATTTACATTCACTGTTATTATTGATAAGTAAGGACTTACCCCTGCCATTTTGTTATTTGTTTTCTGGTTGTTTTGTGATCTTCTCTTCCTTCTTTCTTTCATTCCTGTCTTCCTCTAGTAAAGATTATTCTCTCTGGTGGTATGATTTAGTTGCCTGCTATTTATTTTTTATGTATCCATTGTATGCTTTTGGTTTGAGGTTACCATGAGGCTTGCAAATACTATCTTATAACCCATTAATTTAACCTGATAATTTAACACTACTTGCATAAGCAAATAAACAAGCAAAAGAAAAAATAATTCACCTTAACTTCATTTCCCTGCTTTTTAACTTTTTATTGTTTCTAGTTCTATCTTATTGTACTGGCTATGTTTTGAAAAGCTGTTGTAGTTATTATTTTTGATTGATTCATTATTTAATCTGTCTACTTACGATAAGAGTGGTTTACATTCCACAGTTATGGTGTTGCAATATTCTATGTTTTCCTGTGCACTTACTATTGCCAGTAAGTTTTTTACCTTTAGGTGATTATGTACTTCTCATGAATATCCTTTCCTTTCTGATTGAAGTATGCCCTTTAGCCTTTCTTGTAGGATGAGTCTTGTATTGATAAAAATCCCTCAGCTTTTGTTTTTCTGGGAAAGTCTTTATTTCTTCTTCATGTTTGAAGAATATTTTGCCAAATACACTATTCTAGGGTAAATTTTTTTTTTTTTCCTTCAGCACTTTAAATATGTCATGCCACTCTCTCCTGGCCTATAAGGTTTCCACTGAAAAGTCTGCTGCCAGATGTATTGGAGCTCCACTGTATGCTATTTGTTTCTTCTCTCTTGCTACATTTAGGAACCTTTCTTTATCCTTGACCTTTGAGAATCTGATTATTAAATGTCTTGAAGTAGTGTTCTTCAGGTTAAATCTGCTAGGTGTTCTATAACCTTCTTGTACTTGGATATTGATACCTTTGTCTGGGTTTGGGAAGTTCTCTGTTACTATCCCTTTGAATAAACTTTCTACTCCTGTCTCTTGCTTTACCTCCTCTTTAAGGCCAATAGCTCTTTGATTTGCCCATGTGAGGCTATTTTCTAAATCATCTGGCTTTCTTCATTTTTTAAATTCTTTTCTCTTTTGTTTCCTCTGATGGTGTATTTTGAAATAGTCTGTCTTCAGGTTCATTAATTCTTTCTTCTACTTGATCCATTTTGCTATTAAGGGACTCTGATGCTTTCTTCAGTATGCCAACTGCATTTTTCAGCTCCAGAATTTCCACTTGATTCTTTTTCATTATTTCAATCTCTTTATTACATTTATCTGATAGCATTCTGAATTCCTTCTCTGTTTTATCTTGAATTTCCTTGAGTTTCCTCGGCACAGCTATTTTGAATTCTCTGCCTGAAAGACCACATACCCCCATTTCTCCAGAATTCATCCCTTGTGTCTTATTCAGCTCATTTTGTTAGGTCATGTTTTCCTGGATGATGTTGATGCTAGTAGATATTCTTTGGTGTCTGAACATTTACGAGTTAGGTATTTATCATAGTCTTCACTGTCTGAACTTATTTGCAGCTGCCCTTCTTGGGAAGGCTTTCCAAATATTTGAAGGGACTTTGGAAAGCCTTAATAATCAAAGTTAGCTTTGTGATCTAAGCTGTTTCTGCTTTAGGGAGTATCCCAAGCCCAGTAATGCTGTGGTTCTTGCAGACTCATAGAGGTACCATCTTGATGGTCTTGGACAAGATCTGAGAGAATTTTCTGAATTATTAGGCAGAGACACTTGTTCTCTTCTCTTACTTTCTCCCAAACATAGTCTCTCTCTCTCTGTTCTGAGCCACCTAAAGCTAGGAGTGGAGTGACATAAGCACCCCTCTGGCCACCACCACTATAACTGTGCTGGGTCAGACCTGAAGCCAGAAGAGTTCTGGGTCTCACCCAAGGCTTGCTGTAATCACACACTGGCTACTACTTATGTTCACTTAAGGCCCCGAGGCGCTACAATCAGCAGATGGCAAAGCCAGCCAGGCCAGTGTCTTTCCCTTCAGAGTGGCAATATTCCCCAGGTCCCAGGTGGGTCCAGAAGTGTCATCTAAGAGTCAGGGACTAGAGACAAAAACATTAGAAGTCTACCTGGTATTCTATTGTACTGTGGCTAAGATGGCTCTCAACCCACATGATGCAACCTTTCCCATTTTTATTTCCTCTTTCCAAAGGCAGAGGAGCCTTACCCCATAGCCACCATCAACCCTGGCCACAAGGAGTACTGCCAGACTACCACCAATATTCCCTTAAGGCCCAAGGACTCTTAAGTGAGCTTGTGGTGAATGCTGCTTGACCTGGGACTCGCCCTTCAGGGCAGTGGAGTCCCCGCTGGTCCAGAGCAAATCCAGAAATGCTGTCCAAAAGTCAAGTTCTGGAATCAGGTACCCCAAAAGCCTGCTTGCTGTTCTACCCTTCCATAGTTTTGTTGGTACCTGAAGCTAGCAAGCCTCAGAGGCTCACTAAGGCCCTCATTGTACTATCTGGATATCACTGCTAGTTATTCAGGGCCCAAGGACTCTTCAGTTAGCAGGTGATGAATGCTTGCAGGACTAGTTTTTTTCCTTCTGGCCCAAGGTTTCCTTCTGTTTCTAGAAGTGTTGTCTAGGAGCTAGGGCTTGAAATAGGGGCCTCAGGACTCTGACTGGTGCCCTATCCTGCTATGGCTTAGCTGGTATCCAAGATGAAAGACAAAGTCTTCCCCATTATTCCTTTTCCTCTCCTCAAGCCCAAGAAAGGAGACCATTTTGGAGCCATAGGCTGTGCAGCCTGAGGCTATGAGATGGGTAGTGCCAGCCCTCCTTTGGCTGCCCCAGCTGGTGTCTCAGTGTGTTGTGTACCCCACTAGTACACTGTCTCTGGATCTAGTTCAGCACTAAGACTTGCCAAAGAGTTGCAGTCCTTATGTCCTAGACTGCCTTTCAAACTTAGAGACAGAGAGGACTTTGGCCCTCAGTGATGTTTTTCTTTTTAATCTCTTCAGTGCCTCTTTCAACCATCTGGGTTAAAACTAGGTACTATGAGTGCTCAGCTGATTTTTGGTTCTTAGGAAGGTACATTTTGTGTGTGTAGACAATTGTTAACTTGGTGACTTTGTGGTGGTGGTGTGAATGATTGGTGGAGTTTTCTATTCCACAGTGTTGCTCTGCTTCCCCCTCAGGTGTTCTTTTACTTTTAATCCCATCTTGCAGGTATTGCAAGGGGAACCTGAACTAACACAGAACATAAAGTGTACAAAGGACTACTAAATCCATGTATAAGCTGGGGCTTTCTTTGCATATAAATAAGATGTCCCTTATCATAAAAAAGAAAAATGTCCCACAGCTGATGGGATGTCTTCAGTGTTGACCCCTGAACTGAGTTTAGTGCTCCAGAAAAAGTTTTAGAAAATCAAGGCCAGCTTTTTGTTTTTTTGTTAATTAGGAGCCCTTTATTCCCAAGACCACCAGACCACCTAGCAGTATTAACTTCTATACATCTACCTTGACTCTCAAAAGGGGAAGGTAGTAGAATGAGTGTTATCCTGTGAGTGCATTTACTTAAAAAAATTACTTCAATGCAAAGTATATGTATGTGTTTAATTGAACTTTATGCCCTAGGGGCATGGATTAGTCCATTTTCATGCTGCTGATAAAAACATACCTGAGACTGGGCAATTTACAAAAGAAAGAAGTTTAATTGGACTTACAGTTCCACATGGCTGGGGAAGCCTCACAGTCATGGTGGAAGGCAAGGAGGAACAAGTCCGGTCTTACATGGATGGCAGCAGGCAAAGAGAGAATGAGGAAGACGCAAAAGCAGAAACCCTTGATGAAACCATGAGATCTTGTGAGACTTACTTACTACCACAAGAACAGTATGGGGGAAACCACCCCCATGATTCAATTATCTCCCACAGGGCCCCTCCCACAACACATGGGAGTACAAGTCAAGATAAGATTTGGGTGGGGAAGCAGAGCCAAACCATACCAGAGCAGTTAGTTGTACAGGAAGCAAGAATCCAGAGGTGACAATAAGAAGTGCTTTTATCTAAATTTTCAGCAGAGTATTTGTTAATTAGTGCAAGAGATGTTAGACATAATTTTCACTGATGAAGTAAATGTTCTTTTTTAAAAGACATGTGGTTGGCCATGTGTGGTAGCTCATTCCTGTAATCCCAGCACATTGGGAGGCTGAGGATGGTGGATCATCTGAGATCAGGAGTTCAAGAACAGCCTGGCCAACATAGTGAATCCTGTCTATACTAAAAATTCAAAAAATTAGCTGGGTGTGGTGGCAGGCACCTGTAATCCCAGCTACTCAGGAGGCTGAGGCAGGAGAATCGCTTGTACCCAGGAGGTGGAGGTTGCAGTGAGCCAAGATTGCGCCATTGCACTCCAGCCTGGGCAACAAGAGTGAAACTATCTAAAAAAAAATACATATATATATATATATACACATATACACAGAGACAGAGAGAGAGAGTGGAGTTTATAAAATCTGGTCAACCGTATATATATAATTAAATATATTCAAATATTCAAATATATATTTATATACATGTATATATTTAATTTAATATTGTAATATAATTATGTATATAAATATATACATGTATATACATTTATATATTTAATATATATGTATATATATATTTTTACATATATACACATATATATACAAACACAAACATATATATATATATATATATATATAGTTGACCAGATTTTATAAACTCCACTCTCCTTGAATGAACCTTCAGGACAGAGTACAAGATCTACCGTTTTACTCGGTTTGCATGCACACACACACACACATTCTCTCTCTCTCTCTCTGTCTCAGTGGAGGGCTCCAAAGCCTAACCAAACAGAATACTGGCTGATCAGATATCAGCATATCATTAGCCTTGGAAGAAACCTTCCTTTCAAGGTGTTTATCTTAATGCCTGGAGAAAGAGAACAAACAGAGACTTAACCAAATTTATCAGACCAGATTAGGAGTGGTTTTTGTGTACTGATGCATATTCTTGTGCACATGCATACATACTTGGCTACTGATACAGATTTGTATTTGTGGCAAAATTTAGACAGAGATCTGATAGTGAGGTTGTAGTGAAGGATATTCCCTACCTAGGTCTGATTGGAGATTATTAGACCTGACATTTGTTGAATGACCAAATTTACTTATGTCAGTTCACAAAAATGAGAGCTCTGTTGTATGCCAGATATCTGAAAGTTCAGGATATCTGTGAATTATGATAAGGGTGGTTGGGGAATTCTTGAATTTCTTTCATCTGTAGTCTGTCTCAAATTATTGAGATTTGTACTTAGAGACTCTCACAGTTTTGTGAGATGTAGCAGCTGCAATTGGGCTACTAAAAAGAATAGAGAAGGACTTGTTCTTACTGTGTTTCTACACATGAATAGGAAAAAAATTTGTTTTAGTTTTATTTCTTTGCTCACTCAAAATCTCCCAGAGACAGTGGACACTTGGTTAATGACATAAACCCAAATTACTTTTCTACTCTTCAGAGAACCTATTCATATAGCACAAAAATATTGGTCAAATCCCTTTATAGAAGTGCTGCACTGGTGAAAAACATGGAAGAATAAAACAATGGAAAGCCCCAAGTCTTAGTAAATATATCGTCTCACCAGGGCAGACATAAACCATCCCACAGGAAATGTAACAAATTAGAATCATACAAGATTATATTTCAAGACTGAAAAATGATCTAAGATTGCTTTAATAAAAATCTCCCCCAAACAAATGCCAGGGCCATACTAATTAATGTTATTAATAAACTGAAGTATTTTGGCTAGGACTGGAGAGAAGAAAAAATAAATATGTAAGAATGAATAAAGTAGCAAAACTCAACTGAACACCATCTAAAATAAGCTCACTTTTAATAAGAAAATGCAGACAAGTTGAAAATAAATAGATGGACCAAAATATACCATATGTAAGAAAACAAAAGACATTTAATAATGGTAAAAAGATCAAAACATCTGGAAAACAATAATTATAAATATATATGTAGCATCAAAATGGAACATTAAAACACATGAAGGAAACCAACAATTTAGTGAAGAAATGAAAAATTGTGTAAACATTTGGGCATTTAATAAACCTCTTTCAGTAATTTATACAACAACTATGCACACACACACACAAAATAATAATAATAATAGAGATACAGAATATGTTTAGAACACTATCAACCACATCGAGCTAAATAATTTATATAGAACACTGCATCCAACAACCATAAAATACTAATAATTATTTTCAAGTGCGCAAAATATATTCACCAAGATAGAAGGCTTGCTAGACTATAAAACAAGTCTCTATGATTTTGAAAGTGTTAAAATAATGTATAATATGATCTCTAACCAAAATTGAATTAAATTAAAAGCTAATTTAAAAAATCTATTGATATGGTTTGGCTGTGTATCTACCCAAATATCATCTTTAATTGTAGTTTCCATAATCCCTGCGTGTTGTGGGAGGGACCTGGTGGGAGGAAATTCAGTCATAAGGGTGGTTACCCTCATGCTATTCTCATGATAGTGAGTGAGTTCTCATGAGACTTGATGGTTTTTTTTTATATTATTATTATACTTTAAGTTCTAGGGTACATGTGCATAACGTGCAGGTTTGTTACATATGTATACATGTGCCATGTTGGTGTGCTGCACCCATCAACTCGTCAGCACCCATCAATTCATCATTTATATCAGGTATAACTCCCCAATGCAATCCCTCCCCCCTCCCCCCTCCCCATGATAGGCCCCAGTGTGTGATGTTCCCCTTCCCGAGTCCAAGTGAACTCATTGTTCAGTTCCCACCTATGAGTGAGAACATG
>NC_045440.1:92546103-92550489 GCF_002776525.5 Piliocolobus tephrosceles
CAGCACCATTTATTAAATAGGGAATCCTTTCCCCATTTCTTGTTTTTGTCAGGTTTGTCAAAGATCAGATGGTTGTAGATGTGTGGCATTATTTCTGAGGGCTCCGTTCTGTTCCATTGGTCTATATCTCTGTTTTGGTACGAGTACCATGCTGTTTTGGTTACTGTAGCCTTGTAGTATAGTTTGAAGTCAGGTAGCGTGACGCCTCCGGCTTTGTCCTTTTGACTTAGGATTGTCTTGGCATTGCGGGCTCTTTTTTGGTTCCATATGAACTTTAAAGCAGTTTTTTCCAATTCTGTGAAGAAACTCATTGGTAGCTTGATGTGGATGGCATTGAATCTATAAATAACCTTGGGCAGTATGGCCATTTTCACGATATTGATTCTTCCTATCCATGAGCATGGTATGTTCTTCCATTTGTTTGTGTCCTCTTTGATTTCACTGAGCAGTGGTTTGTAGTTCTCCTTGAAGAGGTCCTTTACATCCCTTGTAAGTTGGATTCCTAGGTATTTTATTGTCTTTGAAGCAATTGTGAATGGAAGTTCATTCCTGATTTGGCTCTCTGCTTGTCTGTTACTGGTGTATAAGAATGCTTGTGATTTTTGCGGGACTTTTCTCTTTTGCTCAGCACACATCTCTCCTGCTGCCATGTGAAGAAGCATGTGTTTGCTTCCTTTTCCACCGTAATTGTAAGTTTCCTAAGGACTCCCCAGCCATGTTGAACTGTGACTCAGTTAAACCCCTATCCTTTATAAATTAGCCTGTCTTGGGAAGTTCTTTACAGCAGCTTGAGAATGAACTAATACAGTACATTGGTACCATGGACAGTGAGATGCTGCTGTAAAGATATCCCAAAAATGTGGAAGCGACATTGGAACTGGCTAACAGGGAGAGACTGAAACAATTTGAAGGGCTTGGAAGAAGATAGGAAGATGTGGGAAAGTTTGAAACTTCCTAGAGACTTGGAATGCTCAGAAGACATGAAGATGTGGGAAAGTTTGAAACTTGCTAGAGATTTGTTGAATGGCTATGACCAAAATGCTAATAGTGACATGGACAATAAAATCCAGGCTGAGGTGGTCTCGGGTGAGATGAAGGACTTGGGAACTGAAGCAAAGGTGACTCTTGTTAGCTTTAGCAAAGAGACTGGCAGAATTTCCCTCTGCTCTAGAAATCTGTGGACCTTTGAACTTGAGACAGATGATTTAGGATGTCTGGCAGAAGAAATTTCTAAGCAGCAAGTATTTAAGAAAAAGCAGAGCATAAAAGTTGGGAAAATTTGAAGCCTACTATGTGATAGAAAAGGAAAACCTATTTTCTGCGGAGAAATTCAAGGTGGCTGCAGAAATTTGCATAGGTAACGAGGAACCAAATGTTAATCACCAAGAAAATGGGAAAAATGTCTCCAGAGCATGTCAGAGAACTTCACAGCAGCTGCTCCAATCACAGTCCTGAAGGCCTAGGAGGGAAAAAATGTTTTCATTAGCTGATCTCAGGGTCCCCCTGCTCTATTCAGCCTCAGGACATGGTGCCCTGCATGCCAGCTACTTCAGCTCCAGCCATGGCTAAAAGGGGCCAATGTACAGCTCATGCCATTGCTTCAGATCAGTGAACTTATATTTGCATGACTTAGCAATAGAAACTCTTCAATCTGAAGCTACAAAGAAAAACACTGAGAAGAATAATCAGAGCCAAAGTCACATATGAGAAAACATAAAGCATTCTAATATATTTGTAACCAAATATCCAGAAGGAAGGCCGTGGGCAGGAAAAAAAAAAAAAAAAAAAAAAAAAACAAAACAACAACAACCTAAAGATTTAAATAAAAGGCCAAAATTATTGTTGTAGCAGGACAAGCCACAGACAAAACCCCTCAGACACCGAGTTAAAGAAGAAAGGGGTTTATTCAGCCGGGAGCATCGGCAAGACTCCTGTCTCAAGAGCCAAGCTCCCCGAGTGAGCAATTCCTGTCCCTTTTAAGGTCTCACAACTCTAAGGGGGTCTGCTTGAGAGGGTTGTGATTGATTGAGCAAGCAGAGGGTACGTGACTGGGGGCTGCATGCACTGATAATTAGAACAGAACAGAATAGGACAGGGAATTTTACAGTGCTTTTCTATACAATGTCTGTAATCTGTAGATAACATAACCGATTAGGTCAGGGGTTGCTCTTTAACTACCAGGCCCAGGCGGGCTGTCTGCTTGTGGATTTCATTTCTGCCTTTTAGTTTTTACTTCTTTCTCTGGAGGCAGAAATTGGGCATAAGACATTATGAGGGGTGATCTCTTCCCTTATTACAATATTCTTTTCTTTTCTTCTTTTCTTTTTTCTTTTTTCTTTTTTCTTTTTTTTAAGATGGAGCCTCATCCTTGTTGCCCAGGCTGGAGTGCAATGGTGCAGTCTTGGCTCACTACAACCTCTGCCTCCCAGGTTCAAGTGATTCTCCTGCCTCAGCCTCCCAAGTAGCTGGGATTACAGGCATGTGGCACCACACCCAGTTAAATTTTGTATTTTTAGTAGAGCTGGGATTTCACCTTGTTGGCCAGGCCGGTCTCAAACTGCTGACCTCAGGTGATCTGCCTGCCTCAGCCTCCCAAAGTGCTGGAATTATAGGCATGAGCCACCACATCTGGCAAAAATTCTTTTAAATTTAATAACAACTTTAGACTCACAAGTCCAAGAAGCTCAGCAAACTACCAAGAGAAGAGACATGAAGAAAATCACATAAAGGCATATCACAATGAAAGTGTATGAATAAAGATAAAATATTTTAAACTACTAGAAGAAACATTACAAACATGAAAACAGAGATGAGAATGACAACATACTTCCTGTCAAAACTATGCAAGGCAGAACAAAATGGAGAGAGAGTCTAAAAAATATCCTGCCAACTTAACTTCCTTACACATTGAAAATATTTACTAAAATTAAAATCAAAATGAATATATCATCAGATGAACAAAAGTTGACAAAATGCATTGCCAGAAGACCTGAGTTAAAGAAATGTTGAAAGAGTTTTGCTAGCAGAAGGAAAATTCTACTAGTTAGAAAGTTAGAGGTACACAAAGGAATAAAGAGAGCCAATAAATGATAAATATATAGGTAAATATAAATAAATTTTCTTATTTTTAAATGGTATTTTCGATATCAAATTAAGCTTCTATGAGAAAACTCTTTAAATACAAAACAAACATAGGTTGAAGAAAAAGTATATATGTGTGTATGTGTATATAGATACCATAGAAACACCAAACAAAATGACACTGGAGTGGCAATATTGATATCAAGTAAAGCAGGCTTCAGAAAAACAAATATTACCAGGTATAAAGAGTAGAATTATATAATGATGAAAGGGTCAATTCATCAAGAAGAAATAACGGTCTTAAATGTTCATGCACCCAACAGCAGAGCTTCAAAACATGTAAAACATAAACTGATAAATTGAAGGAAGAAATAGACAAATCGAAAAATATCATTGGCTATATTAACATTTCTTTATTAGCAAGTAATATAATAGGCAGAGAGAAAATCAATAAAGATTTAGAGGGCTTGAACAACCAGATTGACCTAATAGGCATACTATACATTTTTAAGTGCAAAAAGTTGAATTTATAACAAGTACAAATTGACAGCAATAGAATTAACCTAGACATAAATAAACAAAAAAACCTGGAAGTTTCCCAAATATTTTTGTGTTAAACAGTGCATTTCTAAACAGCCCATGGGTCAGAAAAGAAATCAGAGAAAAATTAGAAAATATTTCTAATGAACAAAAATATTTACATAAATTTTTGTGAGATACAGCTACAGCAGTGCTTAGAGGGAATTTTTGTTAGATGAGAAGAAAGACCTCAAAAACAATAATCTCTTTTCACCCAAGAAACTAGAAAAATAAGAACATAATAAATCAGAACAAAAAGAGGAAGAAATAATAAAGATAGGAGCAAAAATCTAGAAAACTGAAAACAAGTACATAATACAGAAATCAATGAAATAAACTGTTTTTTTTAAAGAACTCAGTATCTCTGATGAACATCTAGCTAGAATGATAATGATAGAAATAGAAAAGAAATAAATTACTATTAACAGAAATGAGAGAAAATACATCACTATAGACTCAAAAGATGTTGTAAGAATTAGGGAATATTATACACTACCTTATGACAATATATTTGTTAACAGTTGAAATAGGCCAGGCATAGTGGCTCATGCCTGTAATCCCAGCACTTTGGGAAGCCAAGGTGGGCAGATCACTTGAGGCCAGGAGTTTAAGACTAGCCTGGCCAACATGGTGAAACCCTGTCTCTACTAAAAATACAAAAATTAGCCAGGTGTGGTTGTACACACCTGTAATTCGAGCTACTTCTTTTTTTTTTTTTTTTTTTTT
>NC_045440.1:92550589-92598667 GCF_002776525.5 Piliocolobus tephrosceles
CATGATAGGCCCCAGTGTGTGATGTTCCCCTTCCCGAGTCCAAGTGAACTCATTGTTCAGTTCCCACCTATGAGTGAGAACATGTGGTGTTTGGTTTTCTCTTCTTGTGATAGTTTGCTAAGAATGACGGTTTCCAGCTGCATCCATGTCCCTACAAAGGACGCAAACTCATCCTTTTTTATGGCTGCATAGTATTCCATGGTGTATATATGCCACATTTTCTTAATCCAGTCTGTCACTGATGGACATTTGGGTTGATTCCAAGTCTTTGCTATTGTCAATAGTGCCGCAGTAAACATACGTGTGCATGTGTCTTTGTGGTAGAATAATTTATAATCCTTTGGGTATATACCCAGTAGTGGGATGGCTGGGTCATATGGTACATCTAGTTCTAGATCCTTGAGGAATTGCCATACTCTTTTCCACAATGGTTAAACTAGTTTACAATCCCACCAACAGTGTAAAAGTGTTCCTATTTCTCCACATCCTCTCCAACACCTGTTGTTTCCTGATTTTTTAATGATTGCCATTCTAACTGGTGTGAGATGGTATCTCATTGTGGTTTTGATTTGCATTTCTCTGATGGCGAGTGATGATGAGCATTTTTGCATGTGTCTGTTGGCTGTATGAATGTCTTCTTTTGAGAAATGTCTGTTCATATCCTTTGCCCACTTTTAGATGGGGTTGTTTGTTTTTTTCTTGTATATTTGTTTGAGTTCTTTGTAGATTCTGGAAATGAGCCCTTTGTCAGATGAGTAGATTGCAAAAATTTTCTCCCATTCTGTAGGTTGCCTGTTCACTCTGATGGTAGTTTCTTTTGCTGTGCAGAAGCTCTTTAGTTTAATGAGATCCCATTTGTCAATTTTGGCTTTTGCTGCCGTTGCTTTTGGTGTTTTAGACATGAAGTCCTTGCCCGTGCCTATGTCCTGAATGGTACTACCTAGATTTTCTTCTAGGGTTTTTATGGTATTAGGTCTAACATTTAAGTCTCTAATCCATCTTGAATTAATCTTCGTATAAGGAGTAAGGAAAGGATCCAGTTTCAGCTTTCTACTTATGGCTAGCCAATTTTCCCAGCACCATTTATTAAATAGGGAATCCTTTCCCCATTTCTTGTTTTTGTCAGGTTTGTCAAAGATCAAATGGCTGTAGATGTGTGGTATTATTTCTGAGGACTCTGTTCTGTTCCATTGGTCTATATCTCTGTTTTGGTACCAGTACCATGCTGTTTTGGTTACTGTAGCCTTGTAGTATAGTTTGAAGTCAGGTAGCATGACACCTCCAGCTTTGTCCTTTTGACTTAGGATTGTCTTGGCAATGCGGGCTCTTTTTTGGTTCCATGTGAACTTTAAAGCAGTTTTTTCCAATTCTGTGAAGAAACTCATTGGTAGCTTGATGTGGATGGCATTGAATCTATAAATAACCTTGGGCAGTATGGCCATTTTCACGATATTGATTCTTCCTATCCATGAGCATGGTATGTTCTTCCATTTGTTTGTGTCCTCTTTGATTTCACTGAGCAGTGGTTTGTAGTTCTCCTTGAAGAGGTCCTTTACATCCCTTGTAAGTTGGATTCCTAGGTATTTTATTGTCTTTGAAGCAATTGTGAATGGAAGTTCATTCCTGATTTGGCTCTCTGCTTGTCTGTTACTGGTGTATAAGATTGCTTGTGATTTTTGCACATGAATTTTGTATCCTGAGACTTTGCTGAAGTTGCTTATCAGCCTAAGAAGGTTTTGGGCTGAGACGATGGGGTTTTCTAAGTATACAATCATGTCATCTGCAAACAGGGACAATTTGACTTCTTCTTTTCCTAACTGAATACCCTTGATTTCTTTCTCTTGCCTGATTGCCCTAGCCAGAACTTCCAACACTATGTTGAATAGGAGTGGTGAGAGAGGGCATCCCTGTCTTGTGCCAGTTTTCAAAGGGAATTTTTCCAGTTTTTGCCCATTCAGTATGATATTAGCTGTGGGTTTGTCATAAATAGCTCTTATTATTTTGAGGTACGTTCCATCAATACCGAATTTATTGAGCGTTTTTAGCATGAAGGGCTGTTGAATTTTGTCAAAAGCCTTTTCTGCATCTATTGAGATAATCATGTGGTTCTTGTCTTTGGTTCTGTTTATATGCTGGATTACGTTTATTGATCTGCGAATGTTGAACCAGCCTTGCATCCCAGGGATGAAGCCCACTTGATCATGGTGGATAAACTTTTTGATGTGCTGCTGAATCTGGTTTGCCAGTATTTTATTGAGGATTTTTGCATCGATGTTCATCAGGGATATTGGTCTAAAATTCTGTTTTTTTGTTGTGTCTCTGCCAGGCTTTGGTATCAGGATGATGTTGGCCTCATAAAATGAGTTAGGGAGGATTCCCTCTTTTTCTATTGATTGGAATAGTTTCAGAAGGAATGGTACCAGCTCTGCCTTGTACCTCTGGTAGAATTCAGCTATGAATCCATCTGGTCCTGGGCTTTTTTTGGTGGGTAGGCTATTAATTGTTGCCTCAATTTCAGAGCCTGCTATTGGTCTATTCAGGGATTCAACTTCTTCCTGGTTTAGTCTTGGGAGAGTGTAAGTGTCCAGGAAATTATCCATTTCTTCTAGATTTTCTAGTTGATTTGCATAGAGGTGTTTATAGTATTCTCTGATGGTAGTTTGTATTTCTGTGGGGTCAGTGGTGATATCCCCTTTATCATTTTTTATTGCATCTATTTGATTCCTCTCTCTTTTCTTCTTTATTAGTCTTGCTAGCGGTGTGTCAATTTTGTTGATCTTTTCAAAAAACCAACTCCTGGATTCATTGATTTTTTGGAGGGTTTTTGTGTCTCTATCTCCTTCAGTTCTGCTCTGATCTTAGTTATTTCTTGCCTTCTGCTAGCTTTTGAATGTGTTTGCTCTTGCCTCTCTAGTTCGTTTAATTGTGATGTTAGAGTGTCAATTTTAGATCTTTCCTGCTTTCTCTTGTGGGCATTTAGTGCTATAAATTTCCCTCTACACACTGCTTTAAATGTGTCCCATAGATTCTGGTATGTTGTATCTTTGTTCTCATTGGTTTCAAAGAACATCTTTATTTCTGCTTTCATTTTGTTATGTACCCAGTAGTCATTCAGGAGCAGGTTGTTCAGTTTCCATGTAGTTGAGTGGTTTTGATTGAGTTTCTTAGTCCTGAGTTCTAATTTGATTGCACTGTGGTCTGAGAGACAGTTTGTTATAATTTCTGTTCTTTTACATTTGCTGAGGAGTGCTTTACTTCCAATTATGTGGTCAATTTTGGAATAAGTGTGATGTGGTGCTGAGAAGAATGTATATTCTGTTGACTTGGGGTGGAGAGTTCTATAGATGTCTATTAGGTCCGCTTGGTGCAGAGATGAATTCAATTACTGGATATCCTTGTTAACTTTCTGTCTCATTGATCTGTCTAATGTTGACAGTGGAGGTGGAGTGTTGAAGTCTCCCATTATTATTGTATGGGAGTCTAAGTCTCCTTGTAAGTCTCTAAGGACTTGCTTTATGAATCTGGGTGCTCCTGTATTGGGTGCATATATATTTAGGATAGTTAGCTCTTCCTGTTGAATTGATCCCTTTACCATTATGTAATGGCCTTCTTTGTCTCTTTTGATCTTTGATGGTTTAAAGTCTGTTTTATCAGAGACTAGGATTGCAACCCCTGCTTTTATTTGTTCTCCATTTGCTTGGTAGATCTTCCTCCATCCCTTTATTTTGAGCCTATGTATGTCTCTGCATGTGAGATGGGTCTCCTGAAGACAGCAGACTGATGGGTCTTGACTCTTTATCCAGTTTGCCAGTCTGTGTCTTTTAATTGGAGCATTTAGTCCATTTACATTTAAGGTTAATATTGTTATGTGTGATCTTGATCCTGCCATTGTGATATTAACTGGTTATTTTGCTCGTTAGTTGATGCAGTTTCTTCCTAGCCTCGATGGTCTTTACATTTTGGCATGTTTTTGCAATGGCTGGTACCTGTTGTTCCTTTCCATGTTTAGGGCTTCCTTCAGGGTCTCTTGTAAGGCAGGCCTGGTGGTGACAAAATCTCTAAGCATTTGCTTATCTGTAAAGAATTTTATTTCTCCCTCACTGATGAAACTTAATTTGGCTGGATATGAAATTCTGGGTTTAAAATTCTTTTCCTTAAGAACGTTGAATATTGGCCCCCACTCTCTTCTGGCTTGTAGAGTTTCTGCCGAGAGATCTGCCGTCAGTCTGATGGGCTTCCCTTTGTGGGTAACCCGACCTTTCTCTCTGGCTGCCCTTAAGATTTTTTCCTTCATTTCAACTTTGGTGAATCTGGCAATTATGTGTCTTGGAGTTGCTCTTCTGGAGGAGTATCTTTGTGGCGTTCTCTGTATTTCCTGAATTTGAATGTTGGCCTGCCCTGCTAGGTTGGGGAAGTTCTCCTGGATGATATCCTGAAGAGTGTTTTCCAATTTGGTTCCATTTTCCCCCTCACTTTCAGGCACCCCAATCAGACGTAGATTTGGTCTTTTGACATAATCCCATACTTCTTGCAGGCTTTGTTCATTTCTTTTTCTTCTTTTTTCTTTTGGTTTCTCTTCTCGCTTCATTTCATTCATTTGATCCTCAATCGCTGATACTCTTTCTTCCAGTTGATCGAGTCGGTTACTGAAGCTTGTGCATTTGTCATGTATTTCTCGTGTCATGGTTTTCATCTCTGTCATTTCGTTTATGACCTTCTCTGCATGAATTAGTCTATCTGTCAATTCTTCCACTCTTTTTTCAAGATTTTTAGTTTCTTTGCGCTGGGTACGTAATTCCTCCTTTAGCTCTGAGAGGTTTGATGGACTGAAGCCTTCTTCTCTCATCTCGTCAAAGTCATTCTCTGACCAACTTTGATCCATTGCTGGCGATGGGCTGTGCTCCTTTGCAGGGGGAGATGCGCTCTTATTTCTTGAATTTCCAGCTTTTCTGCCCTGCTTTTTCCCCATCTTTGTGGTTTTATCTGTCTCTGGTCTTTGATGATGGTGACGTACTGCTGGGGTTTTGGTATAGGTGTCCTTCCTGTTTGATAGTTTTCCTTCTGACAGTCAGGACCCTCAGCTATAGGTCTGTTGGAGATTGCTTGAGGTCCACTCCAGACCCTGTTTGTCTGGGTATCAGCAGCAGAGGTTGCAGAAGATAGAATACTGCTGAACAGCGAGTGCACCTGTCTGATTCTTGCTTTGGAAGCTTCCTCTCAGGGGTGTACTCCACCCTGTGAGGTGTGGGGTGTCAGACTGCCCCTAGTGGGGGATGTCTCCCAGTTAGGCTACTCAGGGGTCAGTGACCCACTTTAGCAGGCAGCCTGCCCCTTCTCAGATCTCAGCCTCCATGTTGGGAGATCCACTGCTCTCTTCAAAGCTGTCAGACAGAGTCGTTCGCGTCTGCACAGGCCTCTGCTGCTTCCCCTGTTATTTTTTAGCTGTTCCCTGTCCCCAGAGGCGGAGTCTACAGAGACCGGCAGGTTTCCTTGAGCTGCTGTGAGCTCCACCCAGTTCGAGCTTCCCAGCGGCTTTGTTTACCTACTTAAGCCTCAGAGATGGCGGGCGCCCCTCCCCCAGCCTCGCTGCTGCCTTGCCGTTAGATTGCCGCAGACTGCTGTGTTAGCAAGGAGGTAGGCTCCGTGGGCGTGGGACCCTCCCGGCCAGGTATGGGATATATTCTCCTGGTGTGCCGGTGTGCTTACAGCGCAGTATTGGGGTGGGAGTTACCCGATTTTCCAGGTGTTGTGTGTCTCAGTTCCCCTGGCTAGGAAAAGGGACTCCCTTCCCCCTTGCGCTTCCCAGGTGAGGCGATGCCTCGCCCTGCTTCAGCTCTAGCTGGTCAGGCTGCAGCAGCTGACCAGCACCAATTGTCCGGCACTCCCGAGTGAGATGACCCCAGTACCTCAGTTGAAAATGCAGAAATCACCGGTCTTCTGTGTCGCTCGCGCTGGGAGATGGAGACTGGAGCTGTTCCTATTGGGCCATCTTGCTCCGCCCCCCTCAAGCTACTTTTGTGTGACTGAGGCATGAGATTCGCTTGAATCTGGGAGGCAGAGGTTGCAGTGAGCTCAAATGCGGGTACCGCACTCCAACTTGGGTAACAAAGCGTGACTGTCTAAAAACAAAAAGAAATACATAAATTATTTGAAAGACATATCCAATTCAAGAAGAAATAGTTAAACTGAATATTCCTCCATTATTAAATGAATGAAATTTGCATTTGAAACCCTTCCCACGCACAAAAAAATTTTATGCACAGATGTTGCAATTGGCAAATTCTATCAAATATTTCAAAAAGAAAGCATATCAATTCTACACAAACTCTTTCATGAAAATAGGAGAAATAGCCTTTATGTTTTATAAGGTTAGCATTACCCCAAGTCAAAAAACAAAGCCATCAGAAGAAAACTACAGACTAATACTTCCCATGAACACAAATGCAAAGATTTTCACAAGAGTAAAATTTACCAATACATTATGACCAAGTGGGGGTTATTCCAGGAATGCAGTTTAGTCCAACACTGAAAAAATCATATAATGTAATTCACCAAATAAATTAATAAAGAACAAAAATCATATTATCTCCATAGGAACAGAAAAAGCAACTGACAAACAACTGTTTCTGATAACGATTCTTGGGAAGTAAATAACTTCCCACACAAAATAAGGATGTCTACTAAAAAATGTTTGTTAACATTATATTTAATGAAGAAAAGCTGAATATTTTCCCCTTAAGATAAAAAGGCGAAGAAGTTTGCTCTCAGTACTTCTTTTCAGCATTGTTTTGGAGGGCTAAGCATTCTAAGGAGGAAGAGGAAAAGGAGGAAGGTAATGATATGCAGATTGAAAAAGAAGAAAAATTGTCTATTGTTCCACAGTTGACATGTCTGTTAGAAAACCTAAAGAATTTTTAAAAATTCTACTAGAACTATTTAGTAATTTAGCAAGGTTTCAGAATGCATAGTCAATATGAAAAAATCAATTTAAGTCTGTATTAACAACAAACAATTGGACGCTTAAATTTTTAAAATACAATTTGCAATAGCATGAAAATATGTAATATTTAGGGAAAATTTAACAAATATATGCAAATATTGTACATTAAAAATTATAAACATTTAAACAGAAAAAATATAGACATAATAAAATGAACAGAAAAGCATATTCACGGATTCAATTAATCAAATAGTAAGACTTTAATTTTCCCTAGATAGATATAGAGATTGAATATAATTGCTAACAAGATCTCATCAGATTTTTGTATAAAGTTTATAGGCTTATTTATTTAATAAACTTGTTTTCAACTTTATATGAAAGTGTAAAGTCTCTAGAATGTCCAGTTTTTTTTAAAATAAAGAGCACAACTGAATAATAAGGCAAGAAATATAAAATGGAAAAATGTTTGAACAGACATTTCACAGCCAAAGATATTCAACATCATGGTTAGCATCAGCGAAATGCAAATTGAAACCCAGGCAGTGCTGCCCACACACTGGAATGGCTAAAATTATAAAGACTGACAGTACAAAATTTTGTAGGAGATGTAGAGCTACTGGAACTTTCATGCATTGCTGATGTTAATGTAAAATATTAAAACAATTTTGGAAAATATTTGACAGTAAAATCAATGAAAATAAACATATATGCCACCTGTCAGTTCATTCCTAGGAATTTACTCAAGATAAATGAAAGTGTATGTCCACATAAAGAGCTTCAGGTTTTCTTATGTAGCACAGGATCTAAAGTATATATTTATAAGCCATGTTAAAATATTTGTAGCTGCTTCATTTATATTAGCCAAAAACTATAAATAACTTAAATGTTTATCAAGAAGTGAATGGGTAAGAAAATTATAGTATATCCAAAATACATAATATTACTCAGGTTTTAAAGGAGGTAAGCTACTTATACATCCAATAAAAATGAAAAATAAAAACATTATGCTGAACAAACGCTGAACCAAAAACACATTCTGGTTTATTCTATGTATATGAAATTCTATAAAAGGGAAATCTATATCTAATGACATAAAGCAGATCTGTGGTTTCTAGAGACCAAAGGTAGAGAGAGGGGACTGACTGAAAAAAGCCATGGGGAAACACTGTTGAGTGGCATTGCTGTACTCGGTGGTGGCAGTGCATGCATTTGTCAAATATCGTGGAACTACATCCTTAAAATGTGGTGCATCTTATTGAATGTCAATTATATTTCAATAAATTTTATTAAAAATAAATTATTTTAAAAATATTTTTATTAATATTATTACAATAGTTTTTGGGGAATAGGTGGTATTTGGTTACATGGATAAGTGTTTATCTTTAGTGGTGATTTCTGAAATTTTGGTACACCCATCGCCTGAGTAGTGTACACTGCACACAGTGTGAAAAAAATAAATAAAATAAGTAAAAATCTACTCTCTTAAAAAAAAAAAAAAAGGCAGAGGAAGGGAGACCTGAGTTGGTGTGCCCTCTCACCATGTGAAACACTCTACCACGTTATGACTCAGCAAGAAGGCTATCCCCAGATGCCAGTGCTGTGCTCTTGGACTTCTTACTATTCAGAACCATGAGTTAAAAAAACATACTTTTTTTATGAAAATAAAATAAAAATAAAAATGGATATTTTAAAGCAAAGGAAAAGTCTTATAGTGGCTTATGTAATATCAAAGAACTAGGAAAGTGTGATATCATATTATGTCGTGAAAACTATAATATTGTCTGAACTTCAGTATCCCACTTTTCCACTTTAGTTTTTCTTAACATTTGTATTTTTCAAAAAGACAAATTGCTAAGTGTGGGCATACAGTCAAAATTCTAACATGTTTTTCAATAGCTAGAAGACCAGATGATGTATCATTTTATAAATACGTAGAAAGAAAGAAAGTTTGTATTAAAGTCAGCATGAATTTGATAACTTGCCTAAAAAGTATGGCTGATTTCATTATCTAAGGACTCAAAGCTTTTTATCACAAACATACTAGTCATTCTTCCTGAAAACTCCTCAGGGGCAAAGTACCCAAATTTCACAAAAGGCTGTCATACTTCTCATGTTTTAGAAAGATTCGAAAATATAGTGCCATTTACAGATCTTGACTTTGACTTCCTTTGTTTCAGCCTTCTCCATGATCTGGAATCTCACATTCCTGTGTTCTAACCCTTTTCTGCTCTTTGCTCTTAAAAATCAAGTTAAGTTCTGACCAGCTGTCTCCAAAAATACACAAATTTAGGAAAGAATAAGGTATATATTTAGGAAGATAGATGCATACTAATTTTAAAGTCCCACCCTAATACTGATTAGCAATAAACATGGATATTTAAGAGGATTGCAGATCAAACACATTTATTTTCCTGTGTGATAGATATACCTATGTTTCTATGTAGAACAAATAAGGGTACAAAGAAACGTAAGTGCAAGGTTATATTACTATAAATACTCAGTCACATGTTCTCACTTATAAGTGGGAACTAAACATTGGGTACACATGGATACAAAGATGGGAACAATAAACACTAGGGATTCTAAAGCCAGGGAGGGAGGAAGAGAGGTAAGGGTTGAAAAACCACCTATCAAGTACTATGTTCATTACTTGAGTGACAGGATCATTAGAAGCCCAAACTCCAGCATCATGCAAAATATCCATGTAACAAACCTGCACATGTACCCCCTAAAATTTTAAAAATATAATAAAATAAAAAATAGGTAAATAAATACATATCTAGAGACGTGTGTCTACATTGAGAGAAAATATATTTTCTAACATCTTAGAGCAAGAATTATATATTATTTCCCCCAGTCACTTAAAAAATTTTGAGAAACTCTGCAACTTTTATTTGTGGAAATAACACATTAATTCAAGTTCGCTTATAAAATAGAAAAATATTTCACAAAAATGGATGCATTTCAAATAGAATAAATGTAAAGTAGTATTTATAAATTCATAAATGTATCCTCCTAACATTATTTATATTCTGTAAATAGAAATTCTAGGTATTCTATCCACATTAGAATCCATTTGAGATAGAAAATAGTAAAATATGAAACATTTGGTTTCTTTAGAAAGTTGCCTAGGTGACAATAAGAACATAGAGAAGCAAAAATTAAATAAATAAAAGAAAATAACACTCAGGTTCAATGGAAGGAAACATATGGATGGTAGAACAAGACTGAAATGTCCAGTAGACATTGGAGCACTTCCACAAAAGAAAAATGTCATAGACTGTTGTAATAGTTGTAAGACGTTTAGTTTATGGGAAATATTATGCTATTAATCAGCAGTAAATCATAGTGGTTAAGAGGGTGTGATTTGGACTCAAGCTACTTACATCGAATTCTGCTTGGCCACTTAGTGCTTATGACCTTGGGCAGCTTTTAACCCTCTGATCTTCAGGGACTCCCTAGGGTTTTGTGTAGCTTAAAATGAGAAAATGCAAGTAAAGTGCTTACCCATAAAACTTGGTATAATAAAACTTGCTAAATGTAAGCTATTAGTGGTAGTAGTAGTAATAGATTATTTTCATTAATTACAATTGATAGAAGTGACCAAAGAAAGTGAAAAAGAACTGGAATCATTCTTGTCATGATTCTTTTAGGAATGGTGACTGAAAAGGATTTCAGGTTTTCTCCTATAGCAAATGATCTAAACTGTAGGTTTATAAGCTGTATTGAAACATCTTGAAGGATATAAAGAAAATTATATTTTCTTATCTTTAATGACCAGAATTTGTTCCATAGGTTACCCAATTTCCAGTAGGAGTGGGACAGGGATCATCTAAAAAGTGGATACAAAAGAGCAATCTTCCATGTGGTAGTCATTGACCTACCTGAAATCAGAGGGGTTACACCAGATTACCACCTACATGGCATATTCCTTTTGATTCCAAGGCCTTTAACAATTATTTATGTCTCTTGGGATATAAAATCCTGCCAAATGAATTCAGAGCTGTAATTATAATGCCTCTACACAAGACAAAGGTGGCAGATTGGAGTGTGAAAATAGCTTGGGAGATCTCCTGTCAATCTACACTTGATACTGCTCTGGCAAGAATCTTTCTCAACTGGCTGCTTCCTCATGTGCTAAAATGCACTTTTACCAGAGAGCGCGCATGGTTGCAGAGGAGGAAGTGTTGCCGCCAACTTGATCTTTACTCTCCATAAGCTCCAGGAAAAGGCATGTGAAAAGTGCCATCTGTGGTACGTGGCTCTTTCTGATCTAATGCAGGCCTTTGACAGTATTAATAGAAGAATGTTGCAGCAACTTCTCAGAAAATACAGTTGCCCGGAAATTTTGGATGGCCTTTCTTTATAAATCCACCATTACCAACTCTAGAAGAATTGATCTGGGTAGGATCCAGTATTGTCTTTCTCAGGTTATGTCACATTTAGAAAGGAGGGGAGAAAGCTCTGTGCATCTGGTTGTATTCATGTCCTCCTGCCTGGTCTCTAGAGATGCTATTATTGAAACCATTCAGAGATCTTCAGATATGTTTTTAGTTCTACATTTGGGGTGGGGGATGGGTAAATGAGCAGTAGAGGTGAAGGGTATTACTAGACCTTGGGTCCACAGAATTGTGTATCTCTTTTGTGTAAACAATTTTTGGCTGTATGTCAGGAAAGCAGCAGTTTACTAAAGAGCCACTTTATCTCAATTAAACATCATGACAGACTAATAATTAATTGGGCATTCAAATTATATTCTGCCAGGACAATAGCTGTAAAATTTATCCTCCTACCTGTCTGCTAGCAATTAGGGATTAACAAGCAGCTAAGGAAGAAAATAAATTTAATGTGAAATCCTTGACTATAGTTTATTTGTTCTACCTGGCATTACAGGCCCCTAATTGCTGAACTATTCGTTTTCTAAGAGATCTCAGACACATTTCCAATGCTATGGCATTACAAGTTCTTGAGAATTCACATCATGACATTTTATTAGCAGGGCTTTTTGGAGAAACTTAAAAATAGACATGATATATGGAGGAGCATAATGAGGTACTAATGAGAAGTCTGGGACAGTAGCACCCTAGAATGGGATATGTGGGATAATGAGGAGATAAACTTGTTATCCAAGTTTTGCTGCTAACAAAATTCCATATCCTGTCTGTGTGTCATATATCCTTCCATACTTTTCAATTCAGGGGCAACTAGGGGTTTTTTTATTGGGGGAAGAGGGTCTGGACAAAAGGGTAGAGATGAAACCAGAGGGAAATATATACTAATTGTACAGGGAGAAAAATCCAAAAGAAGCATTTTGTGAGATGTCTTAGCTGAAGAAGAATCAATAGAGCAAAAGTCGTTTTAAAAGGGATTAAATTTTTATACCCATGTTCATAGCAGAATTATCCACAATAGCCAAAATGTCAAAACAGCACAAATGTTCAATGATAGACAAATAAACAAAATGGGGTATATGCATATTATAATGGACTATTATTTTCCCTTAAAAAGGAATGAAACTCTGATACATGATACAACATGGATGAACTTGAAGATATTATGCTAAGTAAAATCAGTCAGACGCAAAAGGACAAATATTGCATAACACAACTTATATCAGGTACCTACAGTAGTCAAATTTGTAGACACAAAGTAAAACAGAAGTTACTGGGAGCTGGAGGGAGGAAGGAAGGAAGAATTATTCTTTAATGGGTATGGAGTTTCACTTTGAAATGATGAAAAAGCCCTAGAAATGAATGGTGGTGATGATTGCATAATGCTGTGAATGTATTTAAAGCCACAGCACTGAACACTCAAAAATGGTTAAAATGGTAAGTTCTAGATTATATATGTTATACCACAATAAAACGTGGAAATCAAAAAACATTTAAATATTTCTCAAATTGGTCCTAAAAGCTTAACAAAGATGGAATACTCCATGGGTTATTCTATTTCCAGTTTGCACAGAAAATAATTTTGTTAAAATGCTTGATCACCCCCCCTTTTTTTAAAATATAATTTCAACTTTTATTTTAGATTCAGACACATGTGCAGGTTTGTTCCATGTGTATGCTTCTTGATGCTGAGGTTTGCGGTATGATTGAACCCATCACCCAAGAAGTGAGCATAGTAGTCAGTCAACAGTTACTTTTTCAACCATTGTCCCCTCAGTTCTTTCCCTCCCCACAGTCCCCAATGTCTATTGTTGCCATCTAGATGTCCATGGGTACCCAGTGATAAACCACGTTTGGGTATATCTTTGACAAGACAAAAAAATAACGTTGAGGAAAAACATTTAAAAAAACAAGATAGTGGAATTCCTTTTGAGTTTGATTAACACAACTGTTTGTCCTTGTTCTTATTGAGAAAACAGCAGATAGGATTAACAGAACTCCTTATCCTTTCCAGTAGTTATTATTATTTGGGGAGGGTGGGAAATTTAGGTTTTAAGCTTTTATTAAACTGTAGCATACAGTCTTTCCATTATCTTTTCTACTGCTTCATTTACTGTGCACCCTAATCATTTTTTTCCAATCAATTAAAAGTCCTTTCAGAAGATGGTCCATTAAATAACTCCTAAGACAGTTTTCCAATGGATGTATTCTACCTCCTTATAATGCTAATTTTTAAGACAACGGACAAGGCACTAAACTTTTTAAACCATAAAGTCATTAAATTTCTGTTCCCCATTTGTGAAGAATAAGGATCCAAGTGTGTAGAAGAACACAATACTAAACAAGTTAGATAAGATCCAGAGAAGTATACATCAGGGTTACCCTACTCTGCAAGTACTCCAAGAAAAAGTGAAAAAATAGACACATGATTATATGAGAAAAGATATCAGACAGACCTACATGCATGAAAAATTTGATCAATTATATAAAATAGGGATATTTATTTATAATGACTTATCTTAAGGCAGTGACTATCTGATCTTAAAATCATTCGGTAAAGGAAATTCAGTCACTAATCTGAAAAATAAATACCGCATCATCATCCAAATGATCATCTATAACATAATGCTAATGTTGTGGCAATTACATTTCCACGCCCCCATGGTGCTGTAGAGAAATAGCCATACTCTGTGAATAAAAGTGTTAGATAACAGATGGAAAAGCAAAACATGCCATATGAAAGACCTTCTCAAGAAAGAAAATAACAGAAATAGAGATTGCTTAGAATATAGGTTTTAAAACAGACCCAAATGTAAAATGATTAGTATTTTACAAATCTTCGTTGTATCAAACAATAGCCCAGGTCTATTAGTGGACACTATAAATTTTGCAAATTAATGCAAAAATGTTGTAAAGTGAATTAGCTAAAATTTATATGCTATTTCTTTTCAAGCAATGTGATCGACCAACTAAATACAGAATATGTAATTACTCCTACAGGATTAAAAGAAAATTACAGTTGTGGCCTAGGTAAAACTTTTAGAAACATTTGATTGTAGAACTGACTGAATCTAATCATCAAAAGAGGATGTAGCTCTAAATTGCATAATCTCTATTTAGTTATTAATAAACAATATTAATGTCTTCTATAGTATTTGATAGTATAACAACACAAAACCAAAATAGCTAAATGAAAAGAAAAAAAGCAATTATCTAGATGTTTGAATCCATATGTTATACCTTATGAGTTAAAAATCTACATATCTTAACCTCATGTAGATAACACTTGCCCATAAATTTTAAGTGTCATCTTTCCCCTTCTCCCTGTTTTGGTCTTTACCTGACATGTATTTCCAGGAACATTCTAGTTTACAGATTTCTGAACTCTGGTATGTATGTACCTGAGATTATCATTCTTAATATTGGCGGTCCATGGTATCACTCTTCATGATAATCTGTTCTCCTGTCATGGTAATATTTAAAGATTTTCTCTTTTTTAAAAAGTGTGTTTTAATTGTGCTGACAAAAAGAGTAGAACTCTGTAAAATACTTAAAGCGGTTCATTCTGAGTCAAATATGAGTGGTCAAGGCCCAAGGCACAGTCTCAAGAGATTCCAAGAACATATGCCTAAAGTGGTTGGGTTACAGCCTGGTTTTGTGTTGTAGGGAGACACAATACATGTAAGATATGCAGTGATTCGGTCCAGAAAAGTGGGACAACTCAAATTGGGGGTCTTAAAGGTCATTGGTAGATTCAAAAGTTTTCTGACTGGTCATTAGCTGATAGAGTTATTATTTAAAGACCCAGAATTAATAGAAAGGAGTGTCAGGGTTAAGATAAGGGGTTGTGGAGACCAAGGTTCTTATTATGTAGAATGGGTGGTAAATGCCTCTTTATCGGGTATTAAAATGTTCGAGGCTCCTAGTTAAATCTATCCTGAAAAGGGGAGGGAATTCTCTACAGAATGAAGATATTCCCCACAAGGGACAGCTTTACAGGACCATTTAAAAATATATCAAAGGAATATATTTTGGAGTAAAAATACTTCAGTTTCTTTCATGGGCTGCTATCTGTCAAGTGATGCTATACTAAAGCCAGGTTGGAATTTGGTATCAGATAGCTACAAAGTGTCTGTTTTGTGGGTCTTAAGATCTCTGTTTTAATGTTAATGGTGATCTGTTGTGCCTAAAACCAAAGGGAGGAGGGTAGAATGAAGCATGTCCAAAACCCTCTTCCCATGATGGCCTGAACTAGTTTTTCAGGTTTTCTTTGGAATCCCCTTCTCCCAGAGAAGGGGTAGATTCTGTTGATTGGAGGGCTTAGATTTTTTTTTTTTTTTTTTTTTTTGACAGAGTCTTGCTGTGTCACCAGGCTGGAGTGCAGTGGCGCAATCTCAGCTCACTGCAAGCTCCGCCTCCCGGGTTCATGCCATTGTCCTGTCTCAGCCTCCCAAGTAGCAGAGACCACAGGCACCTGCCACCACGCCCAGCTAATTTATTTATTTTTTGTATTTTTAGTAGAGACGGGGTTTCACCACGTTAGCCAGGATGGTCTTGATCTCCTGACCTTGCGATCCACCCACCTAAGCCTCCCAAAGTGCTGGGATTATAGGCATGAGCCACCGCGCCTGGCCAGAATTTTATGTTTAGTTTACAACTGGCTTGAGGTAGATTATGTCAATTTTTCCTTGATTTGGGGTAATGGTCTTCCTGTAAATATCCTCCTAATAATCCCTTCCATGTGGAGGGAGCTTCATTCTCCTGTTTATTTTGTTACCTCCCAGTCATCTCCCTTGGGTAGGAGATATGACATATATGATTAGTATTTTTGAGAGATTAATCAGGATTGCATGTCTCAACCTTTGCTACCCACTCTTTCTTTGGGCAATAGCTGCCTACAGGAAGCCAGTTTTCTCCTACAATCCTTTATCCTGTTAGAAACACAGAGAAGACTCCTGTTGGAGAAGACCAAGAGTTGTCAATGCTACCTGTTCCTGGAAGACTATGTCTAGTAATTTATATTAGGTTGGTGCAAAATAATTGCAGTTTTTCCCATAAACAAATGGCAAACACTGGCTGGGCGCGGTGGCTCATGCCTGTAATCCCAGCACTTTGGGAGGCTGAGGCGGGCAGATCACCTGAGGTCAGGAGTTCGATACCAGCCTGACCAACATGAAGAAACCCTGTCTCTACTAAAAATACAAAATTAGCTGGCGTGGTGGTACATACCTGTAATCCCAGCTACTCAGGAGGCTGAGGCAGGAGAATCACTTGAACCTGGGAGGCGGAGGTTGCAGTGAGCTGAGATTGCGCCATCGCACTCCAGCCTGGGCATCAAGAGCAAAACTCCATCTCAAAATATATATATATATATGAGATATATATTTATGATATATATATACACATATGTGTGTGTATATATATAGGCAAAAACCACAATTGCTTTTGCACCAACCTAATATTATAAAGCCTACTATTGCCATAAACCTAAATAACATTATCCAGTATCAGCTTTATGAGCAATAAGGGCTCTCTATCTGATATGTTTCTATCTTATCTTTGATATAATTCAGAAAGTAGGCAGGAAAAGGGGATGTTATAATTTATTTATTCCCCTCAAGATTCCATTTCTGAACCCTCAATTCATTTTTGTTTGTTTCAGGGTTGTTTTGAAACTGCCTTTGCAAAAGTTCTAACAGTGAGAAAATTATGACAGTGAAAGAGATCTGACCTAACAAACTTCATCTTCCCTAAAACTCCAAATTGCCCTTCGTCATTCCTGGGTGAGGGCCTAGCTAACTTTAGGAGAAATGTAGTTTAAATAACAATAGCCCTTCTAAAAACTAAATTGCCTTGATAAACTAATAAAAGGCCACATGTTTAGAATGTTGAGGGGAGCCTGAATTTTGGTAAGATGTAGGCATAGACAACAGCCATTTTTCCTAGAAGTCACTAGATTTGTAACTTCCCCAATTATTTCTATAACATCATTATTATAGAATCTAAGAGTGGCCTTTTAAGGTGCCTTTTCAGACTTTTGCATTACTGAGGACCAAATGATTCCCCTGGGACTCAAGACAAGACTCAACCAGTCCTGTGGCCCTACCTGGAATCAGACTGAGTGCACAAGGACCATTTTCTATACCCCTATGATTGTATCCTCAACCAGTCAGCAGCACCCATTCCCTAGCCCCTACCTTCCAAACCATCTTTAAAACACCCAGCCTCCAAATTTTCAGGGAGGCTGATTTGAGTAATAATAAAAGTTTGTTCTTCCATTTAGTGGGCCCTCCATTACACTTTTTCTCTATTGCAATTTCCCTGTCTTGATAGACTGAGTGTATATGAGCAGTGGTCAGGATGAACCCATCAGGTAGTTACATATTCAGCAAGAGGGAAAAGAGACTCAAGAAAGTACTTTTTTCACCAAGTAGATTTTAAAAGTTCCAGAAATGTAAGAAAGTTCTAAAAGCATAAGGATCATGACTGGGGGGGAAAATAAAAATTCGCTTTTAGTGTCAAATTCATTTCTTATAGAATTTGATTTTCGGACAATAGTACTTTTCTTAAATGAACCAGTATAACAATATTTATTAAGCAACTGCTACACATTATCATGCTTGTAAAGTTAATTTGCTATTTAAGTACAAGGGTTCCAAAGGTATTTGGTAGAGACTGTTTTCACTAGGAATTCATTTTATCTTTTAAAAACTCCATCAAATATTTTAACAATTAAATATGCACTGATTAGGAATTTTTCATTAAATCCCATTAGCTGAATTACCATATTTCTTAATAAGAAAATGTATTTTGGTTACAAAAGCTAAAAGGTTAGTTCTTATCTGATGCAATGAACTCAGGAACTTGACTTGAAAGGCCAGAGAGCATCACAGAGGGAGACTGTCAGCCACTCTGTGCATATTTATGGACTTGTTGTTCTGGTGGTAAGTACTCTCCTGACAGCCAGTGCTAAATCTAATCAATCATCCCTTAAATACATCATAGTGTAGATTCACCTCACTCCTTCATTAGCATTCATTAGCAATTAATCAACACAGCAGGAGTCTCTAGAAAGTTCAACAATCCATAAGGTACATTTACATTAAAGATGAGCAAACATGAGGAGACATAAAAAGAAACAGGAGATGAGCTGTGTCAAATCTGTGGTATAAAACTAAATTTCGATATGATCTTCAAAAAACAAAAATCAACAGAATTTGGTTATTCAGCCTAAGACTTAAACTCTTGATTAACAAGCAGTAGCCTGCGTAACTCTATTACAGTTGTCACAGACAGATTTATGCTCCCATCAGCCTGCTGAGTACATTTGTTCCACTTCAAGTAAGCCTTATGTATTGTCATTATATCTTCAAAAGGAACGAAAAGACGTTGCATCCAATTTTTTGCAATCGTGGGCAATAGCTTAATTCAGTCCTTAACTGTGTTCTTGTCGAGAGTTGAGAGTTATAATGGAAACCTATTTCCCTGCAGGATGAAAAGGAGTCCTGCTGTGGCGTATAATACCCTGAACCCATGGCTGAGAGCTGTATTGTGCCCACTGAAGTGTCTCTCTTTAAAATGAGAGCCGTAGGGAGGGATGTCCTTCACTGGTCAGAGCACCAGCATAAGCTCAAGAATCATGGAATCCTTTCCTGCCTAACCTCACTGAATTCCTCCGAGCCTTGAGCCAACCTATCCTCCGTTTTCCTGTCAGGTTGAGAGATATTTCTTGAGGATGAAAAAACAACAATACAAAAAAGTATCTTGCCCACGATTATTTTAATGCTTTGGTTTAATTATTCCAATTTATCATTTGATTTTAAAGTAATTCAAAATCATTATGCTCAAATGAGAAATATATAGTGGCTGGATGATTTCTCAGCTTCAAAATATTAACTGACAAATATATGTTTAAAGATATAGGTCATAAAAATGGCAACTATTGGAACCATCCTGAGCTAATTTAAATAATGCCAACTTGGAATATTAATGTTAAATAACTGATAGATGTTAAATATGTGATACAGTTAATTCTAGACATACAGAAGTGTACATGATTGTAACAGTGTTACAAACAATATTCATTTGGTCCACATAGGTTGAAGTCTTAGACCATGTATTGGAACCATTTTTTTCCCCGAACAAATACCTCAAACTTCAATATAATCCAAACACCCTGCATTGGGTAAACTTATCTCAGCAAGTGTGAGCAACGAATTGCTACCAACGGGATTGCTTTATTTTGGGAGTAGTAAATTGCTCTGAAAGATTTTGGTCTCATACTGCAGTGGAAATAAAGACCTATATATTTTTTTCTTTTCTCTTTAAAGAAAATTTTACAAATGTCACAGTTTGTTGGGTTGGTCCAGTCTGCTTCTCCATGGCTATAATTCAAAAGAAGAGTGAAGTAGCTTGCAGCCCAGTATGGCTCATCATTTTATTTTCAGAATAGACTTCCAAACTCTTCTGAACAACTACCACCTCGATTCTTGTTGAGTTTTCTAAAACTCAACAAGATGTTTGATGTTTTCTGGATGTTTTCTAAAAGACTAAATTCTGGATTTATTTATTTTTATTAGTTTTATAAATGTCAACTTTTCTTTCAGATTCGGGGAGTACATAGACACCTTTGTACCTGGGTATATTGTATGATGCTGAGGTTTGGGGTTTTTAAAATTTTATCTCAATAATTTATCTTTTTTTTTTTCAAATGCCTTTTGAAAAGGGTTCATTTTAGGGGTCGAGCTCATTTCTAGTGCACATTTCAGAAGCTGATAGAGTTATGCTTAGAAATGCTTTGTCTTATCTTGCTTCTCCATTTTATCCCAGCTATCTACTGTACTGGAAGAAAACAATACAATCTAGATAGGAAACTGAATTAGCTGATAAAAGCATTGAATTAGAGGCATGTTAAGATATTACTCAGGTCACTGAAGACTACAGTGCTCCACTTAAGCGCAACAGCAACTCAGATCCTCATCACCTGAGTCTCTGACTGCAGCCATCAGCAGTGACTGACAGGTTCACATCAAGAGGCATCAAACCTTCATACATTTTTAAATACCCCAAATGATCCTAATGGAGAGTTTAAAACAATTTGGGAATTCAATATTAGGGAAATGCATTCAAATGTAAGATCAGACAAACATATTAGCCAATATTCAAAGTATTAATGGACCTTAGAACTAAGTCTGTCCAGTGGAAGATAATTCATAAGGCCTTCTGGACACCAGGGATGCTCTTTAGGGTGGGGGTGGAGAGGACACATTCAGGAAATGGGAATAAAAGGTGAACAAGATGGGGGAAGGGGATGGAGGTCAGCACCGCTGTGATAGATGCAGACAGAGAAGTGATTGGTTATACATCCTTTGTTTTTCAGACAGACTGAATTGTGCATTGTATCACTTTTCAGCCATTCAGTTAGATAAGGTAGCATTTTCAGTCTCATAAAGTCATGAGATTAAAATACATTTTTTAAAAAAGATTTTACGTGGTCACCAAATTCACAGTAATATAGTAAGGAGCTGCCATGTTACTCCAGAGATGAATATTCCTAAGACAGGGATGCTGCCCAATCTTATTTCTAAGGAAACTTACAAAAGAGAGAAAGCAAACTGCCCAGATCAGTATGATTTTAGGCAAATTATCTACTATCTCTGCTGCAGTTTTCTAATATATAAAAGTCAATAATGGTACCAGCCTCTCCAGGTTGTTATGAGGGTATGGGCTCCTTTTTTTTTTTTTTTTTTTTTTTTTTTTTTTTTTTTTTTTGAGGTAGTCTTACTCTGTAGCCCAGGCTAGATTGCAGTAGCATGATCATGGCTTACTGCAGCCTCAAACTCATGGGTTCAAGCAATCCTCCTGCCTCAGCCTCCTAAGAAGTTGAGAGTACTGGAACATACCACCATACCAGCTAATTTTGTATTTTTTGCAGAGATGGGGTCTCACTATGTTGCTCAGGCTGTTTTTGAACTCCTGGGCTCAAGTGATCCTCCCACCTAAGCCTCCCAAAGTGTTGGGATTACAGACATGAGCTCACTGTGCCCAGCTGTGATTCAATTTTGTAAAAGCCTTAAAAGAAGGCTGGGTTTATAGTAGGCATAGTACATGTATTGCTGCTGTTGCTATTGCTATTAAGGTCTCAAGCCTTGAAATTTCTCAAGTTAAATATAATAAAGTTATTTTCTGGAAAAAAATAGTTTAGAACATACTGGAAAGTCTTAATAGTCTTTAGACAGAAGGTTACTTTTATCTCTTTAGATTATTGATACTTATTCCTAAGTGAAGACATGGGAATGGCTTCTTATTTTCCTGACCCCTGTGTTTCTATGAGGTACAAAAACGAGAAGTTGTTTAGTGTAAAAATGAGGAAGTTAATTCCACCCTCCTGGAAACTTCACCCATATGAAAACTGTTAACAGGCTTCTCCATGAGACATGCATGCAAGCAGGTGGTCTGGCATAGTGGAGAGAATGTGGACACATGCTCCCACCTTCTGGCTTCTGTGACTGTGGGGAAGCAGCCCCACTTCTTTCAGAATTAGCTTTTTATTTTAAAATGAAGTTTTCCTGAGAATTAAATGTTATTATGTGTATTCATTTTGTGCTTTAATATCTGGCTCATTAAATGGTAGCTATTAATTTATTATCATTGTATCTACCAAAAATACATTAAGCAAAGAGACCAGAGGCAAGATTCAGGAACAAAATTCAGGAACACCTTGATAAATAAACTCTTAGTTGCAATGTACATAGAAGTAGTTCCAGTTTTTTATTTGATAGAAGAAATATAGAATGACTACTCTTACATCCATGGTTTTCAGTGTTTTAAAGCACATAGATGAGTTTATCAAAGCAGTGGATTGCCTGAGCTCCTCACTCCAACTTTCTGGGTAAGAGGACTTTGGAAGAGAGCAACACATCTAATAAACCTGTGATAAAGCATGTTACAAGGAAAATATTGTTGTACTGGAATTTAAACTATAGGTATTTCTTATACTGTGAAATTCTAGAAGAGTTTGCCAACAGACTATTTGGAGTTCCGTGGGCCACAAATTGTGACTCAAGAATGAGGACTCTTTTCACTACATATCCACTCATGCATCATACCAAGAGAAGCAGCAAATATAAAAAATATCATTGTCTATTCCTATTTCTTGGGAAAGTGTCATAATTGATACTGGAGAATGGAGAAGATAAAATTCTTCAAAAATGACAGCTCTGAAAGTTCAAACAAGTTTGGCTTTTAGGATAGGACAGGCACACTTGAATATGAGTTCAATTACAGGTCACAAAATCAGACAAAGAAGGGATATCACCATCAGAACATGTCACAGACTTAGTCGAAAATCCAAGTGGATAAAGAATATAGAAGGCTAGGGTAATACAAACAATCAGTGATTTTCCAAAACCAAAAGAAAAAGGACAGGAAAGCAGATAGCCAGTATCAAAACTCAAAGACTAATGTGAAGCCTGAATTTCAGGGACAGGATGCAGTCAGTAAAAGCAAGAGATGTTGGATATTTGCTCCTCAGATAATTCACCAGCTAAAATATAGGGAAGACTAAGAGAAAAAAATAAGTCACTGGAGAACCAGAGTGTAGGGTAGAAACCTGCACCACAGAGATAGCATATAAGAAGGAAGGGCATGGCCAGGCGCGGTGGCTCATGCCTGTAATCCCAGCACTTTGGGAGGCCAAGGCGGGCGGATCACCTGAGGTCGGGAGTTTGAGACCAGCCTGACCAACACGGAGAAACCCTATCTCTACTAAAAATACAAAATTAACAGGGCATGGTGGTGCATGCCTGTAACCCCAGCTACTGGGGAGGCTGAAGCAGAATTGCTTGAACCTGGGAGGCAGAGGTTGCAGTGAGCCGAGATTGCGCTATTGCACTGCCGCCTGGGCGACAGGAGTGAAACTCCACCTCAAAAACAAAAATCAAAAACAAAAACAAAAAAAAGAAGGACTTAAGACTTAAAGCAATCACAGAAGGATTAGAAGATTAAGCAAGGGCCCAATTTCCAGAGAATAGGGTACCAGTTTCTTGTTAGAAGCAGCAGCCAATCCTACTGAACCCTAAATCACTGTACCACCCACCCAGAGCTCCTTCTGTCTATGCCCAAGACTAGAGAAAAGACTAGTTCCAGAGTCTTAGATAAAGGAGAATCTTAGGGATAACAAACATACCCCAACTGTTAAGTTTAGGGATGGAGTGCCTAGCTGAAGGCTCCATTCCACACATGATTCATCAACCTCAGCTCAGCTACTTCCTTTGTTTACTTGACTTCTTGATATCTGACATTCACCTGACCTGGCTCTCCTCCTGCTTAAGATGCAATTTTCATGTAAATGCTCTGGGTTTAGTGAAATCAGAATTACTCAAGCTAGAGCTATAAGGATATTTAAAATGAAAAAGAAGTCAGGGATTCAGCTATTTTCCAGAAGCTGACATACTGCCCACTTTGGACTAAAGAATCCCTGACAATGGACTAAAGATCCCTACCAACTGCCAGGTCTCAGTGGTCATAAGTCATTTGGTTGATCTTAATTTTTACAGAAAAAAAAAAAAAGAGAGAGAGATAAAAGCACTTTGCTGATAAAATCCTAAAAATTATTTTGGGAAAGTGAATCCTTTCTGAATCCATCACATGCAAGTTGCAAATGAGAAAAAAATAACCTAGAGTTATAAATAGAATAAGAGCTTGGAAATAAAGAGAAACTCCCATGAAAGGGAAATAACAAAAGGGATATGAGAGCTCTCCTGTCTCTGTTCTTAGTCATTGTGTTTGCTGGTTGTTAAAGTATGATTTTATTTTAATGTAAAATCATGACACCAAGCAACTGTAAAATAAACACATCAAAGATTGATTTAATTTAGAAATTAATAAGGGAACTAGTAAGATGTTAAAGCTGGTCAAATTTTTTTAGAAGATAGTAGATACAGGCAATTTAACAAGGAAACTTTTAGATATACTTGCAAAGTTAGATATAAAACTGATTAGTGCCCAACAAGGCCAAACACTGCAACATTTGAGGTAGTTTTCACTGGACAGACCTTATTTGCATGTCAACTGGAAAAACAAAGACTCTACAAGTTAATCTCTGTTCTTCATGCTGAAAATTGCCCAGTCAAGAGAAAGTCAAGCCAAGTACTGCAATGAAAGAATACTCAGTAACCTCATTTGCCTATTTCTAAATTTTGAATTATTTTATGACACTACTCTCACTATATGACATACATGCTAACTTTTAAAACAAGAAAATCCATGTATATTTTAAGCAGATGTTTTTACTAATAGCATGACAATAACTTATTTGCTGTCAGTGTAAAGATGTTAATAGGATGTTCTGGTACAGAATATCCATTTTCCCTAAAGTTCTGAGTCATTGTTTTGTTGAAAATACTAGACTTTTGCTGAGCAATTTATTTAGAAGGCAAACCAATTTCATGAGTGGAACTCATGAAATCATATTTTTCCTGTAATCAAAGGTTGGTCTCCACTAATTCAAAACAGGAAAAACATGTTAAACATTTCACAGTGAATAATAATCACAGTTTAAGTAAGGATTCAAGTGTTGTTTATAGTTTTATGTGCATGAACATGTAGGCTAAAACTGGATCTTTGCTTTATAAAGTAAAATACACCCAAATTAAAATACTTGTGGTTATTAATTACTTTGGAATGGCAAGACATAGTATCATGAGAAATGAATATTATACCTGCTGAGAATATTAAATTTCTCTATTAACATTAGTCACATAAAGAAATTATTAACCAGACAGGTTTAATTTTAGTTCTATCTTATGATAGAGAAAAATATTGGTTAACTGATAGTTGTAAAGTATCATACTTGTTAGAAATGTTTTTCATATTTGGTTTTTAATTAGACAAGGTTAGCACTAATGAATACTAATCAGAGTCATAAAACTAATTTTTATATAATCCAGCCTCAAATACACACAGACTTGCCTGATTTTAGTTTAGGGAATCCAGGAATAATGCCTGATGCATGTTGTATGTAACGATAATTTGGGAATGTTGTATCCTAAACAGTAACCATAAGCAGGGTCTGGCTATTCTCAAATATAGAAACCGAATTAGCCCTGACATAGTCACAAGAAAGAGTTCAAAACCACAATTGGGAGCAATGGCGTTCACCTGACCATCTGCTGCCTATTTGCATGTGTCCTTTTCACTGCACAGATTCTGACACTACAAAGAATGTGAGAGCAGTGGTAAGTATATTCGATATTTATTTTGATTAAAAAATTTCCTAAAACTAGTAAATTGTGATTCAATTTACAAAATTCAACTTACTCAGAATTATTAATTATCACATTTATTTCCCATTTATCAGAACATTTGTGTAGGTTCCATGTAAAAAGGATTCAATAAACTAGACTTGGTAAGCTTCAGAAATAACTTAACATCAAGGTTTAAATTGCAATGACATTAATTTTTAAAGTATCTATTGAACTTTAAAGACAAATCCATAAACAGCAAATGGAAAGTTTAACTTTTTAATCTCATGAAGGTATCCATACTAATTGCAGTGTTTTCACTCTCTAAATGCTTTTTTAAAATAATTATTTTTCAACTTCCTGCTTGACTCTTTATTGTAAACCCCAAATGAAAATTTTCTTTACACTTGATTCTTGGACTTGGCAAATTGTTTCACTTTGCGTACAAATCTTGATGCACTCTCACAGACTTATGGCTACCCATTAGCTCCAGGACCAAACATGAAAAAACTATTTACCCTTGAGATGTTTATATTAGGCCCCGTATCCTGTGAACTTTATGGTTTTCTCAATGTGTTATCTTACTTCTTGTTATATTAAATGAGAGTCTAGCAATTAAATCACCATGGGATACTATTTTTTGCTGTATGTCAGTGTGTTAGGAAGGCTCCCAATACTTATGTATCTCATGCTGGTTAGAAGAAAAGTGAAAACCCCAGTTTTGAGGGGCTGCATCTGGTGCATATACTTGAACTTTGTGATGGAGCATGTGTTCCCAACTATATCAATTCCAGATTTTCTGGTTTGCTAGAAGCTGCATGAAAATTTAAATTGCATAGTCCCCTGTAACCACTCTACAATGAAATGTCAACTATGTGTATTGGTCAGAAATGCGGAAAAAGGGCATGAACATCTACATTTTCATACCCATCATGAATTGTATAGGTATCATCACATTTAGTCATCTTCCTCAAATGTCTAATTAGGATAACTCCTACCCCCTTGAAAGATCTAGAGCAAATTACAATTATCTGGGGCATTCCCAAATGAGAATGAGTCCCAAGGCCTTTGACTTTCAAGATATGGTGCCAAGTACAGGTCTAGAAATAAGTAAAGTGTGTGAAAGAGGAGAGTCCTCTCTGGAGTCCTTGTGCCTACTCTTTGGTATATGCTTTCTTAGGTTATGATGTGGTTCAATCCAACAAAACAGCTGCAGCATACTTGTGGGTTCAGGCATAGAATATTAGAACCACCTCTTTTTTTTTTTTTTTTTTTTTGAGACAGAGTCTCACTGTTGCCCAGGCTGGAATGCAGTAGCACAATCTCAGCTCACTGCAACCTCTGCATCCTGGGTTCAAGTGAGTCTTGTGCCTCAGCCTCCCAAGTAGCTGGGATTACAGGTGTGCATAACTACACCCAGCCAATTTTTTGTGCTTTTAGTAGAGACTGGGTCTCACAATGTTGCCCAGGCTGGTCTCAAACTCCTAGGCTCAGGCAGTCCACCCACCTCGGCCTCCCAAAGTGCTAGGATTACAGGCATGAGCCACCGCACCTGGCCTAGAGCCACAGTTGACTTCCTGACTTTGCATTTGAAATGTTCTTAGTTGATTTCTTCATCACTATACTCCAGGCACCTAGAATACTGTGTGCATATAAATTCATTCAATAAATGGTTATGAAGTGACTGAATGAATGAATGAGACAAGACACATGAAACAATTAGAAAATAACAAGAGCCAAGTTAAAATATATTTCTGGTCTGAATACAATCTACGAGTTACACCCACAAACACACAAACACAAGAACAGGTGAGAACATCAGAATTTAATAGTGTTAAAGAAAAAGCTTCATGAAGAAAGCATGATTTGCAATGGACTGGGTTGACTGATAAAGGAGAAAGAAGTGGGGAGGCTCTTCAGTATAAGTGGCTCTATGGAGCATGCTTCAATTATAGTCACTGACCTTTGTGAGTTTCATAAAAATTCCATAAAATTCAACTATTGTAATGCCAGGAACTCAATATGAAGCCTTACTTAGAGATTGCCCACTTTGTTCTCATTGAAATACTAGTCACTGTTATTTATTATTATATTTTGCTTATGAATTCATTCAATTAAACATTTCTTAAACACCTATAGTATGGGAGGATCTGTGCTAAAAGCCAAAGATTCAAATAAAATACCATCCCTGTCCTTAAATATCTCACAGTCTCATGGGGGATGACTGACAAGTGAGCAGAATGTTGTTACACAGTGTTATAAACAATATGAGAACACTCTGAGGTCACATCTCTTCACTCCTCACAAAGGCCAAAGAGCTGTCATTTCATGTCTTCTGTGAGATCAATTTTTTTCCTTTCCTTTCCTCTTTCCTCTTTCCTTTCTTTCTTTCGTGACAGAATCTCTCTGCCACCCTGGCTGGAGTGCAATGGTGAGAACATAGCTCACTGCAGCCTCCACCTCCTGTGCTCAAGTGATCCTCCTGCTTCAGCCTCCTGAGTAGCTGGGGTTACAGGAGTGAACTATAAGATGAATTTCTATAGTGGCTGACACATAGCTTATTTTATTAAAGAGATCATCTTTAGGCAGTAGATAAAATTTTATTTTTCCATCTTTTCTGAGTTTGCAGCTAATGTTGGGCTATTAATTCAATAGACTAGCATATTCAAGATATAAGAAGAAATGGATGAGTATTGAAGGCCATTCATGCATAAACTGTTTTCCTTTCAATAAACTCTTCATAATTTTCTACTGTTAGGTACTCAAGAAGTGAGAAATCTCAGTTCATTCAGTCTAAATGTCTTTGATTGGGCAAGACTGTTAAATTATGATTAGGGTAAGAGAATCTAACTTTTCAAGAGCATTTAAGCAGCTCTTAATGTTTTTTAAAGTCTCTGTTTCTTCTCTGGTTAAACTTATCGTGGATTGGAGATAATGAATGCAACACCTGGCCCATAGACAGCCTTCAATTTAAATGAGACATTATTAAGTAATAAGTAGTCTGACTTGGAACTTACTTCTATGCTCTGTTGGAGATGCAGATGTGAGGAGAAATCATAAACTGCCTTCCTCTCCCTCTGACCTCTGAGATGGTGGTAGGCTGGAACACTGCTGTCATTTCTTGTCATTTATTGATCAGTTACTTTGTGCCAAACTCTACATACATTATCTCCTTCAATTCCCAGACAACCCTTTAAGGTAAGAATTATTATCCCTATTATACATTACAGATAATAAAATAGAGGCTCATAGAGTTTAATTAACTTGCCAAAGTCCCCAGAGACAGTAAATGACAGAACAGTATTCAGTCCCAAGTGTTTCATGCCACTAAACCCTGCCTACTACTGCTTCCTGAACCTGTGAGTTCCTAAAGGCTTTCTGGATAAACAGGGAGACACAGCTCAAGACTTTTGTACTCTTTTCCTACCCAACTTGATCCCATTTAATTTGATGCACACAATTAAAAGAGGTCTTCCTCTAGAATTTTAATTTAGAAGGACAAGAAAACCAGTTCAAAATCTGTGCAGTAAGAAGCCTACACCACCGAGACTATGATGTAAGACATGGCAGTGCTTCACTAGGACAGATAAGTGACTGGAGCATTCAGAGAAGGAGCTATTGGTGTGCCTTGTTTGCTACGACTCTCAGGGGCAGAGGTCATATAAGCGGTACATGATTGGCATGCCATACGCCTTGGGGTAGACTTTGCTTCTTGCCATCCCAAACCATTCTCCCTCTTACCTTATTAACTAAAGCTAGATCTTGCTCAGGGTGTGTTCAATGTATTCACCTCAGCTAGGGAGATGTAAACAGAAGTCTACTGGGTGAAGCTTTGGGAAAAGCCACTGATTTCCTGATGAAAGATGACAACCTCACTATACTTCTTTCTACCTTGTGCTTTTTCATTTTTCTGTCTGAAATGTAGATGTGATGCTTAGACAAAGAACAATTGTTTTGTGACTGTGAGTAGCAAACTTTTTCAGTAAAGATGACAGAGCAGGAAGTTACCAGAAATGTGGGTCCTTATTTAATTGCTTGAGCAGATACAGCAGCCTGGAATTGTTTATTTCCAAAAGTGAAAAAACTCAATTCTCATTTTGATAGGCAGTTCTAGTAATGTTTATAATACATGTACTTCCAAATATTTAGTTCCTGATCTTACTCTCACTTCAATATCTGTATTTGTTGTCAGTTGTGACCTAGGGAAAAAGTTAAAAATTTTCCTTATTAGAGTGAATCTTAGCTATTGCCTTCACTCATGAGCACACACAACTATAGGTCTCTAGCTTCCTCTAAAATATCACATGGCAAGGCTTTGGACAAATAAGCTGAACTTTTAAAATTTAATTTTCCTCCCATTTAGAATGAAATTAGTCATTCTTATAGGTATTCTACCCCCAAGGCCTCATGTGAGAATGAGTTAAAAATATGTAAAGTCATACTTGAAGAATGGGACTATTTCCATATAAAATACAACCATTAGTAATGCATTAATAGTTTGCTCTGATTACTGCCTGCTATTTTAAATTTGTTAAAGACTCTTCCAATATGAAAAATGTTATGAACATTTTAATGAATTATGAGTAAAAGTCCTTCAGAACATGGCATTACTTTTTTGTAATGAATATGAATGCAATCAGTGGGTTTCTGTAGACACCAGAATTAAGCAGAATTAGACCAAAAAGAAAAAAAAAAAAAAGATTAGTTCTAGAAGTAAGATAAAATAGAAAGATAGCAAGAATGGGAAAAAGGAGAGACACAGAGACAGGCAAAGAGCAGGATAGGATTTTTAAGAAGGAAGAGTTTTCCCAAATACAGGATTAAAGTTATTATTTAAGAATAGATCTTATTAAAGGAAACATAATTACCTATGAATAATGTTATCATAAATATGATGCCAACAATTGAATAATTGTCCTAACAAAGTATTTTAAAACCACTAAGCATCTTGTGCAGAGAAATTTAAGCAAGAAAATGAATATAAAAACCACAAAGGGATAACTTGCCAGTGAATGCAACTGAAATTTCATAAAATCCCAGCTTTCATTCATCTAAATTTAGGGACCTCAATATTTTGCACATTGACGCTCAATAAATGTTATGTATTTGTGGGATTTTTACATTGAAAACTAATATACTTGCTCCAAATCAGCAAGTAATTATAAAATGACTTTTAATGATAACAAGAAAGGTTAGGAATAAAAAATGCTACATAAATGCTTTCTTATTATTAATATCTTTGAAGACTATCACAGAGCTAAAACTTTTTAAATAATAATTGCTACAGAACAATCAAGAATATGCAAAAACTACATTCTTGATCTTAAAATATGAAATAAAACTTTGAATTTCTGCTTTTAAATGACCAGTAGATTTGCAAAACCTGTGATCACATGAATGTCAGTTTGGCAGGATGGTCATAAATAATAGTTGATGATAAATGACAGTGTTCAGGGTGTGGAGCGATCTCTTGTGGAGGGCCACAGGGGTTGGCGTAAAGCTCTTGTCTTCTCTAACATCTGGATTATTGATGGTTAGCATTAATGATCTGAAAGACAGAGCACACAGCATGCTAATAAAATTTGCAGATGTTACAAATTTGGAAGCTGTTGCACACACCAGGAGACTAAGAATTAATACAAATGGATCTAATGAGATTACAAATACAGAAAGAAAAGAGGAAAATTAGATTCCATTTAGAAAAGTGCAACTAATCAATCTTGGGGGAGGTAATCGGAAACATGTTCACTCAGCAGGTCTGAGGACAAACCTGGGAAGTAATCAATTTAAACAAAATGCAAAGCACAATAATAAGACTGCTGGGATCAGTGAAAGAGTATTTCTCCAAGATCATTCAGCAGTTCCATACATGAGCCTCTCTTGGTCAGAATTGCCCATGGAGGGAGTAGGTCTAAGGGGAGAGGCCTGAAAGCAGGGACTACGAGGATAAAAGCTAAGAAGTAAGATCCCCAGTGCAATGGCTGCACCAACAGCCACTTCCAAGCTCTGGGTGGAGCAGCTGCATGCACAGCCACTGGCTCCAGTATTAAAAGAATGGGCACCAAAACTTGTGTCAACTTGTCTACTAGACCCTTTAAGGTTCATGGTCCCATGCAGCTATTTTTCTGGTGCCAAAGGACCTGAGGACTTTAGCAAGGGTAGGGCTACCAAATAGTCTCAATATTACCAAAAGGTATACATATAGCCTAAGAGAAAGCAGCCCAGCTAACAAACGCAGACCCTTGGTATCCACTCCATCAGTTATGAGCTATGTAACTTTAGGAAAATGATTTGCCTTGCTCTAAGTTATAATATTTAGCTTTCATATTTTTAACTGCTCTGAGCTTCAGTTTTCTCCTTTGCAAAATGGGTATAATAACATCTTCTCAGAGTTGTGAAGCAAAAGGAAAAATGTCTATAAAGTTATTGACACAGTCAATGCTATCAATTACTATTACTACAAATTATTTTATGCAGTTATAGTCCTGAAGGAATCTGGTTTTTTGTTTTGTTTTGTTTTTTTTAACAAACCTCTGAAGTTCTTTGAAGGCAAAATGCTAACTGGAAGTCCTTGATCAGTTATTTTGAGGATATATCAGTTAAAATTTAAATCACTGCAGCCCACGGAAAAACAGATTTAGACTAGAAATTGTCATAGTCAAACTAGAGGCTTTCACCAGACCACAATGTGCAATGATGCAATGATTGTAATGGCAATTGGAAAAGCAAATCATCCTGGCCAGCATGTCCGTGGACAGGAAGACGGAAAATAAGGAGGCAGTGTAATAATGAACACTGTGAAACCTTGAAGCCAATCAAGTGGCAAGGGGGCCTCAACCCCAAAAACAGCATAGAGAGATAGCAGGAACAGATATGGGCAAACTGGAAAAGTTCGAATGTGGTACTCAAAAAACAAACAAGAAACTTGAGGCAAGATTGCAATAAGTGAGGCCTAGAAGATCGTCTTCTGTCACCATTGAAGAAATGTTGTTTGTATCAGAAGTCTTCTGGGTTGGGTCCGCAAAAAGAAAAAATAACAGCAGGAATCCCAAGAATTTGTCATCAAGAAAGATTAAATGTTATCCATAGCAGAGTGAGCAGAGGCCAATATAAAGACTAGGAGGTAATTCAACATGAGCCCAAAACACGAAACAGCTTCCAAGACAGTTAGAGATGATGGACTGGGAAAGTGGGCAGATGCAGTCTTAGGTGTATCAAGGCTCTGGAAATAATAGCAACAACTGAAGGCCCCAAGCAAGTAACAACCTGGCCAAATCCCTTAGCCATGAGACCCAGGATCGTACTCAGCATGTCACTCTCCATCATCTCTCCATATTGAATCCTTCCCTTGGTCCTGATGATTTCACCACGGACAGATCTCTCAACATGTCCTTTGTCCTCGTTTTTATGCTGCCTCCACCGTAATCCAAACCAGCCAACTTCTCTTACCAGCAACATGCCACAGCCTCCCAACTGATCCTTGCTTACTCATTCAGCTTCCTCCTGCTGACATACCCTTTCGAATACATTCTTCAAACTATAGCAACAGTGATATCTTCAAAAGGTCAAAATAATCACATACACATACTCCATTTCAGGCTTGTGTTTAACACACACCCATGACAATCTGCTAGTTTAGGATAAAGGTTAAAGGAATGAATGTGGTTGCCAGGCCCCACACGGTCTGACCCTGCTTTTCTCTCTAGCTTCCTCACATACAATGCTCCTCACAATCTCTATCCTTCTTTCTGTTCAACCCTGAGCGTGCCTTGACCAGGGCTGTTATCTTCCTTTTTCTCTCTTGCTTGCTCTCCATCTAGTTTAACTCTCTTGTTACATCTAAGCTCAATCAACACTTCCTCAGAAAAGCCTTTTCTAAGTGAGTCACTGATCCTTCTTTTAGACACTGCATATCTCATCATTGTGACATTTGTCACAAGTGAAATTTTACATCTTTTATAGGATTCTGTGATTAGAATCTATTCTCACCTTCTCCCTTCAGGCTTACTGAGGGCAGAGCTATGTTTTCTTATATTGCCCAAAACACATCTAGCACAGGTCGTTATTGGAAGTGTCTGTAATTATCTAGAGCATTCAGCCAGAATCTCTGGTTCTTTTGTCAGTTTTCTTGGTGGATATTTCTTCTCTCTTCAATGATACCCATATGAAAAGACTGGTGTGGTGGGCAGAATAACGCCTGCCCCCAAAGATGGTTATGTCCTAATCCCTTGAACCTGTGAATATGTTAACTTAAATGTCAAAGGGGAATAAAGGTTTCAAATGAAGTTAAAGTTGTTCATTAATTAGCAGGTCTTAAACAGGGAAGATTATCCTGGGTTATCCAGATGGTCCAATGTAATCCCAAGGGTCCTTATAAGTAAAAGAAGGAGGCCAGAGAGTCAGTCAGAGGAAGATATGGCTACAGAAGGTCAGAGTGATGAGACCAGGAGCAGCAGCTTATGCTTGTAATCCCAGCACTTTGGGAGGCTGAGGCGGGTAGATCGCCTGAGGTCAGGAGTTCGAGACCAGCCTGGTCAATGTGGCAAAATGCTGTCTCAATTAAAAAGTACAAAAACTAGCCGGGCATGGTGGAAGATGCCTGTAATCCCAGCTACTCAGGAGGCTGAGGCAGGAGAATTGCTTGAACACGGGAAGCAGAGGTTGCAGTGAGCTGAGATTGCGCCACTGCACTCCAGCGTGAGTGACAGAGCAAGACTCGATCTCAAAAAAAAAAAAAAAGAAAAAATCAAGTGATGAGATAGGAGAAGAAATTGACTCACCACTGTTGTCTTTGAAGATGGAGGAAGGGTGTCAAGAGTAGGCACATTCTAGAAGCTAGGAAAGGCAAGGACACAGAATGCCCCTAGAGCCTCCAGAAAGGATGCAGCTCTGCCAACACCTTAATTTTAGCCAGTAATACCCAAGTCAAACTTCTAACCTGCAGAACTGCAAACTCTCTAACCTGCAGACAATAAACTCCTGTTGATTTAAACCACTAGGTTTGTGGTAATTTGTCACAGAAGCAATAATCATAATAAAATACAACCAATACCCTCTACCACTCTTGAATGTAAATAACCTTGAAGGCCATTCACACTGCCCTACCAGGGTAGTGATTCTGCAGTGGATAAGAAGGCCAAGTATGGCCTTCTCAGTCAGATACTCTATCTTCTTTTCCCATGGGTGAAATTTAACAATGAAACTGTTGGTGAATTCCCAGTGACTATTCCTACTAGACATTTCTAGGCTGCTTTCTGCAGGGGCAATTGCAGCTTCTTTGTGGGGGCAGCAGCTGCCTGTGACTATTACTGTTAGAGGATCTGCTTTCTGCTTTGGCTTATACAGTTTACAGTTCTTAGGGGCTTCTGGTCTCGGCAGTTCTCAGTAGTTCTTATCAGTGGCTCTTTTAGGGTTCTCCTTCTTTCAGTGTACCTGAACATTAGTCATATCCCACAGCAACCAAAGAGATCAAGAGTATTTCCTCCAGGGAGGTGGCTCACACTGGGAGACTGCCATGTCAATGTTGGTTTTGTACAGTCTTCCCCTGTCATATGAGAGAAGTGAGACCATGCGGCACTGCACTGCAACGCCACACAGCAGTCCCTCCTCACTCCCTGCCTTTGCTTTTTCCTGCTTTCTACTAAGGTGGAAAAGAAGCACTAAATCTCCACTGATTTAAGATTAAAGCTCTAATATCAGTTGAAAGCATCTAGGAGACGTGCAGAGAGAATCTACCACTCAGGTACTCAAAAATCATGACATACCCCAAATTCCTCTAAATATGTCTATCAATCCATGGGCCACTGGGACCACAAATGCAAGGCGGACCCAAAAGTGTCCAAAGTGGCCTCTAGTTCCATGAGGTAGATAAGCAAATGATACACTAATAACTATTTGATTACCCATTCAACCAAAACTGACATATCATGAGAGGCTCACCAGCTTCAGCACCAAGTCAACTTCCAATAGTTAGGAGATTGAAATCTTATGAAAGGGAAGTAGTGGAGCATCTTGGGAAAAGTACAGGTTACTAAGCATGGGCACACTCAAATCAGGCAAATCTGGCTTCAAATACTACCCCTCCTATTTACCAGTTATACAACTTTGAAAAACAACTTCTATATCTAAATGTATGTTTCATTGTTGTTAAGAATTAGGCAATAGGTGTAACATATTTACCAAATTTTTTGACATTCAAAAAAATGAGTGCTTGATCCCCTAGAATAAAGTTTTGTAAGTGAATTCTTTCTAACCTACAAAACTATTCAGGAGAAAAATTCTATGACAGTGAATTATTTATCATATATGGTATAGTAGATAGATTAAATTTGTCATCAGAAGCCCTCAATATGCCCTGTTTATATATCATCCCTTGAGGCCATCTGTCTCCTTCTTTTTCTTCCGTAACTGATCAAATACAATTAAGATGTGCCATGTCCCCTTGGACCAGTTCATGACCCATCCTAAGATTCTGCCTGGCCTTTCCTCCTCTGATCAATTTATCTGGTCCAGATGTTAATGTGATTACATCTGTCTGATGAAGTGAATTCAGGGAAGTTCTGAGACAACTCACTTTTCTCATCCAATCCAGCCACTCTTCACACCAAAATGCACATGTTTTCAAAAATTCAAGGTTACTATGAATGCTGAAAAAACTTAATATAGCACTTTCTACAATGTCCTAGAAACAATGTTCTTGCTGAAGGCTTAACTGTAATCTGATTCAATCAATTTCATCAAATAATCATTAAAACCAGCATTTACTGGGTATTTTATATGTGGCAGTCACTGTAGCATGTATCATCTCATCTAATGTTCACCACAATCTTATGAGCTAAATATTATCATTATATCCATTTTAAAGATGAGACAATTGGGGTATAGAATACTTAACCAGGCTTGACTGAGTTAGTTCCTTAAGCAGGAAAGCCATCTGTTTATTGTTTACCCAAACTTCCCAATTTTCAAATGATTCACATAGATTTCTATAGCTTATAATGCTCTCCATGCAAGTGAGTTAAAAGCAATTTCTTCTAATGGCACCTTAAAACAGAATCACTCATTTCATTTTAATCAGGGCCCTTAAACTCAGAATTTGGGTAGTTAAGAGCAAAATGAAAACTATAACAAACTAAACACTGCAGCGGCTATTATCACAATTGTAAAGCTTTAAGCGTTTTATATTTTCATATTTATTCCTCACTTTTAACTACTATATTTACTTTTTATTTAAACACTGAAATGTGTCAATATAAATCCTTGCTATGTGCAATGAACTGGCAGGAGTAATTTAACTTTAAAACATTATAAAAATCATAAGGAAAAGAACTATTTTTACATTTTTAGAAACTTTGATGGACTATTTTGCTGAGTGACAGTCAATGGAAGTAGACAAGCAGTGCAACGTGATTAGACAACTACCAACATACGGAGCTGTTGGATTTCTCAACCCCACGGGCAACAGAAATGGCAGAGCAGATTTTTGGGAAATTTTACACATTAGTACATAAACAGTCTGTCAAAAAATCACACTTTTCAGATGTCTACCTCCTACAGTCTTAAAGACATTACAAACTATCACAAATGTGATTTGCAAGGGAGAAGTTTCCTAGCCTCAATATAAAATGATTGTCATCACTGACAAAGTCCAGGAATATCAAGGGAAAAATAATAAATCCCTTAAAAAATTGATCTGGCAAGTGGGTTGTACACCATTACAGTAAAAAAAAGAAAAGAAAAAAAAACCTCAATAAAGTTTGTGTGTGTGTGTGTGTGTGTGTGTGTGTGTGTAAGATTTAATATATTGCCAGGAAGAGCAGATTTGAGCTATGTTGAGTTGGAAACCAGATTTGAAAAAGGACATACTAAAAAAATAAAAAGTATACTGTAAAGCAGCCCTGGAAGTATATAAAAAAGCAAAAAAAAAAAAAAAAAAAAAAGTACTTGGCAACAGTTTGCAAAATGAGATGAATCAAAAGCCAATTAAGAGATCAAAATATATGGAGCCAATAACATAAAAGTAGGGGTGACAATATAGTCAGCTTGGAAGCTAATTAGAATGGAGAGGTGATAATTGTATGCACTGGGGGAAGGCAAACTGTAGAGTGTTGAATGGAAATGAGGCAGAGATTGAGAAGGAAAAGATCTCAAACACGTCTGCAGTGTCGTAGTAAATAGTCAAAAACAAAAATGTGAGAAATGAACCCCTTGGTGAGGTGAAGAAAACTTCCTTGCTAACCCTAAGGTTTGTGCTATAATAGACTCTACAAAGATTATGGTTCCTTGAAAAAAGAAAATATGGGCTAACTCTTCCCCCCCACCAGAAAGGAGATGCTCTTCAGTCATCTATGCTCCCCCTCTTTTTCTTTTACAGTGGGCTTGAGTGAGTCTGAAGATTGGGGATTAGAGATCAAGCTCCACTTCATTTTCTAAACTGTTATCCTGGGCCTCTTGCCAACCTTTTTTATTTTTCTTTTTGGCTTATCCGGTCTCCATAGTTTTAGCATTTTTTGTTTTTTTCCACAATAAATTTTGATCCCAGCCTAACTTACTGCTGCTATTCAGCTTTTCTGTATATTATTGGCCTTTCCCAGAATTTCTGTGAATTCTTGTTTCCTATCTCTCCCTGATGATGACCTGCTTGGTCAGAATGCCTGTAGAGCTTTACTCCAGATGGCAAATGAAGCAAAAACAATGCTTTTCTTTTAATAAGGTTGCTGAAGTGACAATCCCCAGACCATGGCTAAAAAGCACCTTGAAGTTTGGTTAAGATCCACAAATGACTATGTTTCTCATACTCTTAACTCTCTGAGTCTCTGAACACAGCAGTTCTTAGCATGGCCTTTGCCCAAGCAATGATATGCTTACATAAACACTTTTGCAGGTCAGCTTCTTCCAAGCTGCTGCCATGAGCTCTGCCTCTATAAAGTGATTGGAAGGATGGTTGCTTCGAGGCAAATATTAGATTGCTTTTTGTTTACTTATTTGACTCTTGCCCAAGGAAATAGTGTTACATAAGAACATATGAAAGTATTACTTAAAGAAAAAAATACTAAAGCCACACTTTGTAATTTTTTCAAAATGAATGAGGTGTCAAAAAATTTTTTAATTACACAGGGGAAAAAGAACACAGGGTAGCAGGTATGCAATAAAGTAGTTATGATTCTAGCAAATAAGAAATTAACATAACATATTGAAAAAGTAAGATTTGAAGTATACTCAGGAATTAATTGAGTGATATACTGAAATGAGATAAAACATAATTGGGTGATTCATTTTCTCCAAATAATTTATTCCTTCGGAAGACAGACAACTCTTAACCACCCTAGCAAACTTTACAATTCTCTACTCCTCTCAAACATAAGCATTCTTACCCTCTAGAAAACATGTATTATAAATCAAAACCACACTGACAACTTCCACTTCTGATCAAGATGAAATAATAGAAAATAGTTTACTCTCCCACCTAAAACATTTTTTTTAATCTAGACAAAAATATGAAACACCCATTTTAAAGCTGTTGAACATCATGAAACATCTATCGTGTTTCGATGAGAAACAGTATACAAGAGTTAAATCTTGTAATTGTCCTAGAAAATGGCAGAAGACGCACATGTCTTGAGAGAATTTCCTCCATGACATGCATAGGGTATGGGAACCAATGTGGAAGCTGGCAGACTCCTTGAGTTGAAGAGACAGAGCTGAAAATTCAGGGAAACCAAAGAGACTAACGTCTCCCAGGCAGAGCACTGACAAATAGAGATCTGCACACAGAGAGAATCCTAGAGATCTGTAAATGTTCCCTTTGGGTATTCAATAGAATACTGATCAGCACATGCATGTTAGCAAACTACCCAGGGAGAGGGAAAGACCTCCTGGAAGAATTAGAAGGAGGAATACCTAGAGATTGCACAAGACTGGGAATAGTGCCTGTTGCCAACAGCCAGAATGAAAAAATGCATGGGCCATTTAATAGAATACTCAGAACGACCTTTCTTCAATAGTGGGGGACTAATTAGGCCTAGATGCCATACAGTTGTAGTCCTCCATAACAAATCTTTAAAAGAAAGACCTGAAAGGATCCATCTGATTCTAAGTAACTTAACTGTATCCTACAATAAACTTTAAAGATTCTTATAGGAATACGTAGTATTAAGCACCCAACAAAATAAAATATACGATATCTGCCTTCCAAAGTAAGATTATCAGAGTGCAGGAGGCAAAAGAATATGTTCTGTGATAAAAAGAAAACTATATTAATCAAAACTGATCTAGAATGGACATAGATAAAAGCATTAGCAGACTAGGGCCTTAAAAGTCTTATCAAAACTCTATTGCATATGTTCAAAAAGAGCAAAAATTGGATGTGTTAAGTAGAGATTGGAAGATATTTTAAAATATTTAAATTGAAATTTTAAAATGGAAAACCATAGTATCTAAGATAAAATATAGATGGAATTAAAAGATTAGTCATTTCAGAAAAAAAAAATGAACTTGAAAACATAGCAGTATTAAACACACAGAAAAAAAATGTCAAAAACATAAACAAAAGGAAAAATAGATCATCCGTGACCTGTGGGATAACATCATGTGACATGATATATGTATAATAGTAATCCCTGATTTTGGAGAGGAGACACAGAGAAAAATAATTAAACAAATAATGGCTGTTGCATGGCAAGTATAGTAGCGACAACTAACTTGCACCAAAGATTCTTTCTCCTCTTCTATAAGAGTTGTTTGTGCAACTCTGCCATTAGACAAAGACTACACTTCCCAGCCCCCTTTGCATCTATTGTGGCTGTGTGACTAGTTCCCACTAACAGAATATGAATAGAGTGATGTGTGTCACTTCTGGTCCCACCCAGGGCAAGAGATCCTCCCTCTCTCTATTCTTCTGTGGCAACCTCGGAAGTCACAGGTTGATGATGGCAGATTGCACACTATGGAAGACAACCTTTTAATAAAGAATTTGGATTGCCTTTGTTCTCAGTTCCTTAGAGTTACCTTCTAAACTCTTGGAATTTCCAGGGTGACCATATGTCTTAGTTATTTGTGGTAGGTTTCTACATAGCTTATGCTGATGACATGACTCAAGTTGGGAATGGTCATGCCAGAAATACCAATCATGTGATTAGAGGGTTGGAACTTTGAGCCATGTGACATCCATCTGGGAAGGGAAGGAGCACTGCAGGTTGCCTAACATTGCCAATGATTCAATCAATCATGCCTACATAATGAAACCCCAATAAAAACTATGGTGAGCTGGGACCCTCAAAGACCTTGCTATTTGCATCTCTCTTTTTGACTAGTTCAGATTTTTATCTTTTTGCTATAATAAAATTGTAATTGTAAACATAACACTTTCCTGAGTTCTGTGAGTTGTTCTAGTGAATTATCAAACCTGAGGGGGTAATAGGAACCCCTAAATTGATAGCCAACTTGTCAGACATGAGGGTATCTTGGGGACCCCAATACTTGCAGCTAATGTCTGAAGTGAGGACAGTCATGTGAAGGACTGTACCCTTAATCTGTAAAGTGTGGCCTAATTCCAGGCAGTTGGGTCAAAACTCTGCAGAAACTATATCCTGAATCACCACATGGAAGGCTATGAGTTTTCCTGCATTAAACTATTATGTGAGCAAAACCCACACATTTTAAAACATTCAGTCAATGACTTTGGGGGATTTATATGTTATACCAATTACAGTTACCCTAACGTATACCTCTTTTTTTCTGTTTTTTTCCCCCCCTCAAAGTTTGTCTCCTAATGAGACATTCTCCTATTACTCTATTTAAAATCTTAGCCCTCTTTCCTAACCTCTCCCTTTGGTGTGTTTTACTTTTCTCTTTCACACTTATTATTATCACAGCCCATATATTTTATGTAAGCTCCAAGAAGGTGGGAATTTATGTATCAGTTGTTCACAGCTGTATCTGCTGGGTTTAGAACAGTGCTGGCATGTAGTAAAGGTTTACTGAATAAATGCTCAGTATGCAGAATGGATTAGATGGAAAGACAGGACACAATGAGCACAACTAATAGAATTTAGTAAATGCAATAATCTAAGGAAGAGAAAATAAAAACTTTAAGTAGACTAATGACAACAGAATTGAAAGAAGGTGGTAAATGCTCAAATCTTTCAGAGATAGGAACCACATGGCATGAAACATTTTGGAGAACAAGGTAGTGAGAAAGGTGCTAATGAGATCTTCATCTTCAGCAACTAGGGTGACTAGAGAGAATATGAAGCAGTTAGCAGAATAATGGAAGTCAGGAATAAATATAATTTAAGAAAGATTATAAGCTCAATTTTGGATCTGGTATTTAAATTCCTTCCATAATCACATGGCCTTATCACAGAGTCAAGAATGCTGCAGTCTTAAGGATAAACCCCAGAAGTTAGAGGTAGACGAACATTGGGGGAGATATTTCCAAATTAAACAGGGATTCACAGGTTTATGCCACTAAGATATATTGAATAACTTTCTGTAGAATGGAAAAAATTGTCAAACTGACCAGTTTTAATTCAAGTTTAATTTATTTCTCTATTTAGTTTATGTGTTTTAGAGACCCACAAGTGAACACTTAGGATTACAATGTTATTGACATTATTATATTAGAAAATCTTAGGCACAGAAATTCATTTATAATAGACCAATAGGGATAAGTTTACTACCTTCAGCATCTTCAAAACTCTTGAGAATTGAATGGATCTTATCTTTATGGCTGAAAATAAACCTAGAGTACTTCATTACTGTTTCTTAATAACAAAGCCCTTTTGCAAACAAGCAGGCCATGAGCAGAACTTAAGATGAGTAATCACATCCATACAGTTTAGATGATCAATTGTCTTATATATGCATAAAATATTAAACATAATGAACATGTTAGGGCACTATTGATCTATTCCAGTCCAACTCACAACAAAACACGAATGGTTTCTTAGTGATTGAGAGCATTTATTAGACCCTAGGGTTTATACACGTGAATAAGTATAAGGTCTTCAATGTATGACTTCCAGCAGAGATTGGGCAGCTAAACTCCTAACTCACCAAAGAGTACAGTTAGCTCTTGCTATTGAATTAATACAAAAAGTCTGATCTATCATAGGCCATATATTTACAGCTGTCCTATTTGCAGTGTCAATGTTTTAGCCTCGAATTTTATTCCATCTACAAGTATCAGAAATCAGGGGTAGTCTGGCTGCCTAGCTTCCATAATAGAAATCAGTGTGCACCATCTAGCTTTTTTTCTCAACTTCCTTGCTGTCCACTTTTCACCCTTACTTTTTCTTTATCCACCTTGCCTCCTTCCCTCCATGACCCTGGGGCCACATCGTACACTGTCTTTATCATTGTCTTTGTTCATGCTCTATCCTAGTCTCTCCATGTGGGATGTCTGTCCTTTCCTTCTTACCCAGAAAACACCTACCCATCCTTTAAGGCAGAGTTTCTCCAAGTATGGTCAGAATAATCTAAAGCACTTGAATTAAAATAATTTGGAAAAAGTGCTAAGTTTGTCCAGAAATTTTTCACAATTTAATAATCTCCTTTAGAAGACCTGTTTCTGGGTTTGTGATGATCGGTTCCACTCTATCACTGTGTTGCAGCAGATAAGCGATTGTTCGTGCCAGTGGGCTGGCCTCATATGTGCACCTGCAGTCTGTCCATATAGGATGCCTAATAATTACTACATACAGGTTGTTAGGCTTGGCAATGACAGATTCTGCAGCTTTAATTATCCCAGAGTGTGGGGAGGGGAATTCAAGTGCCTTAGAATTGTTTGGGTCTCCCTGACCCAGTGGGGTCCTCGATCCACACTGGCAAGCTGACTATTGCCACTATATCCATGTGCCTCTCTAAGCAGTTAAAGAAAGCATTAAGGAGCTTCCCGATTCAGCTGAATTCTTCATTTGGCATTTATCCTTCTCACTCTTCAATGCTTATTCCATAGTGAAAAGTAATGATAACAACAACTTCCAGGACTTTATCAGTTTTGCCAGTATTAAAATGAGATCAGTCTGGTAAATCAGTAAGTCTGGTGATTCTTATGAACACAAAAGTTTAAGTACCTTGTTAAGGTCTTGGCAGACTGCTGCAGTAATGGGTCTGTCTCAATTTATTCATACCTATCTTTGCTGTGTAACTTGGCATCCCTCCCATCAAGAGCTGAATGTATTTCTCCATGCCTTGAATCTGGTCTTGGCTATATGAGTTGCTTTGACCAATGGATCAGTAACAAATGTGACACCAAAAGAAGCTTGATACACGTTTGTGCATTAAAACTTTCCCTTTCTTGCTGCAGGAAATCCTCTCTCCACGTGCATGACCCCAGACTAGCTTGTTGGAGGAGGAGAAACTATTTGAGAGAGAATCCACCCATTCCAGCTGCCTCATCTATGCTACACATCTTAGCTAAGGCTCCAGACATAACAGTGAGGTTATTCTAAACCTCCATTCCCAGCTAATGAAGCCCAGACTAGAAGCACTACATAACCAATCCATAAATGTATAAGATATTACATATATATTAAGTCACTATGTTTAAGGGTAAAAACAAGCTGATTCAATGGCTTAGTTCAAAAGAACTTATTTCTTCACTTCCCTCCACGGCAGAGCACACCCACTCTGTCTGCTCTATTCTTCCAGAATATTATATTTACAATATTAATGAAATAAATCACTGTTCTGGGTATGAAGTTCTAGACACTACACTAATACTCACCTTGTCTATAGGAAAGTTAATGGCATCCCCACTTTATAGACATGGAAACTGAGACTCAAAGAGGTTATTTAAATTGCTCAATGTCATACAGGTAGTACCAATGGTAGATGCAGTATTTGAATCCTGATCATGTGTTAGTCACTAGGATCCATGTTGAGTCAAGTCTCATGTATTTAGTCACCAGGCTTTACAGAATTGAACTACAATAATATAAGCTGAATATAAGTTTGCCTTCACTGTAGTTGCCAAGTATTTTAAAATTCAAGATAGTTTTTCATTTGTCATTTTAATCAGATACTGGGTTCAACATCTGTTATAACAAACACGTTTAATACATATTTATAGAATAAAATTGACCTTTAACATTATATTTACCTTCCCTATCCCTCTTTCTTGTTTGTCATTGTTCAACTTTTTGCCTACCACCCCACCAAAAAACAAAACAAAAAGGAAAACACTACATTTTTATGGCTCCAAGTACTCTGAACTGTAGCATCCTTTAAGATGGCTTTCACAGGTCCATGCCACTTTTAGGCCTTTTTACCTTGGTTTTATGCCCTTGCTGTAATAGCCACATGGAAATGCTTCTGGATGCCCAGATAGTTCTATGACTCACTGAAATATCAAGGCCCTGGTGTCTACTATAAAGGAATATTACAAGAACAAGATACAGGTACGAACTATAAATATCAGGCTCTAACTTTACATAGGAATAGTATTTATTAAAATTGTAATTCTGGTTCAAATTTCCTCCACCTCTCTTAACTGAACCAATCACTTTGAAATCATCCATGTTGTGTTCTCATTCCATTTAAATGAGGACTGTGACACTGCCTGGCTTAAGCACAGTGCATTCACGACTGTTTTTTTTTTTCTCTACGCACACTGCTGACAGCATCATCCAGTGAATTTTCAGTGTCTCGTGTGTGTGTGTGTGTGTGTGTGTGTGTGTGTGTCTTCGGAAGAGAAAGAACAAATGACATCATTTATATGAGAGACGAAGAAACAGGAGTCTGGAAGGCTTTTTAGCTCTTCCTGAAAGGACATGAGCAGGAAAACAAGACAAAAGTCACAATTCCCTTGAATTAAGTACCATTTTTCCTCCAGGCAGGCCTGGCTTTGATTTAAAATCATCAAGATCTTCAAGCTTTTTCCCAAGGTTTTGGAGTTTTCAAAAAATGGATCCTGTTTCCATGCAGTTTTCCCTTTATTTTCGGGGAGATTTAAACAAATCTAGTATTTCTTGTTCAAGTAAGCTTAAATCATTTAAAAAAATTAGAATATACTCAATTCCCAAAAGTGTTTAAAAATTTTAATTTGTCTTTTGTCCCATTCCTTAGAATTACTTTTCAAATGGTTTGGATTTAGCCAAACCTAAAATAGATTTTTGCCAAGAGTCTTTTCTCCCCGCTTAATTTTTAAACCCATGTGTATTTTAAGGGAAATTTAATACATATGCTTCTAATTCATGTGCACTTAACTCATCAGAATGTTCTTTTGTAAGACCTGTTTGAAGTTTAAGAAGTCTTTTTGGAGCCTCCCTTTAATAAGTCTTTTCAAGCCTTTATTCTTAGAAGCAGGAAGTCACATCTTGCCAGGAGTAAATGAATTTCAACCCCCAAAGGTTCACATTTAGTCCAAAACTAGCAGCCAAGCCACTTTGTGAGCAACTTAAAAAAATGAGTTACTTTGCCCCAGGATGAAGTTGTTTTACTTTTTAGGCCCCAAACTCAGAAAACATAGAGACTTTTATTTGTCTTATTTTCACATATTAAGGTTGTCAATGATATTTGTGAATGAAGATAACTTTAAAATAAATGTAACTCTAAGTGCATCCTAATATTCCTTTAAGATTTACTAATAGATTTTGTGAATAAGCTGATAGGATTATTTCATCAAAATAAAAACAAAACAAAACACAAAATGTATTAGATATTGAGTCAAAAATAAATGATAATGAGAGGGGTGGAGTGAGATATGGAGAGATATTGCTTATAGAGTAACAGATGACAACAGCTCAGTGCATAGAAATACAGCATAACAAGGGCTTTGATGAGTTTTTATCACAGCTCCATGTGTCAGAGAATCTGACATATATGAAATATGAGGATTAAAGAAGAACAAAGGGATTTAACACAAGATGCTGAACAAAATGCCATTAATGAATTATAAAGACAAGAATGACAATAGAGAAATCTCAGTGTTTAAAAAAATTACTAGTTGGGCTAGGATAATATTCCATCAGATTTATTTTTCACTTCCTGCTTACGGCCACAGCTGTTCTTTCTGGTTTTCTATCTCCCAGATCTGGAAATGATGCCCAGGAAGACCAGTCTGCATCTGGTCCACCAAAAGAAGGGCTAGTGAGAATCACAAGATACAGAAACTCACTTACTTTGATTTCTTTATAATGAATGAGCTACCCATGTTAAATAAAGCAAGCAATACTTGTTATTATCAGCAGAACCACAAACATTACTTTTTATGCGGCATTCAGTTGAACAGAACATATGTGTAACCCAATGACTATCATTAAGAAACTTGTGGCCGACTGAGGTGGCACATGCCTGTTATCCCAGCACTTTGGGAGGCCGAGGTGGGTGGATCACAAGGTCAGGAGTTCAAGACCATCCTGACCAACATGGTGACACCCCATCTCTACTAAAAATACAAAAATTATCAGGGCATGGTAGCACGTGCCTGTAATCCCAACTACTCAGGAGGCTAAGGCAGGAGAATTGCTTGAACCCAGGAAGAGGAGGTTGCAGTGAGCCGAGATCGTGCCATTGCACACCAGCCTGGGCAACAGAACGAGACTCCATCTCAAAAAAAAAAAAAAAGTAGGAAAAGAAGAAGTCAAATTGTCCCTGTTTGCAGATGACATGATTGTATATTTAGAAAACCCCATCGTCTCAGCCCAAAATCTCCTTAAGCTGATAAGCAACTTCAGCAAAGTCTCAGGATACAAAATTAATGTGCAAAAATCACAAGCATTCTTATACACCAGTAACAGACAAGCAGAGAGCCAAATCAGGAATGAACCTCCATTCACAATTGCTTCAAAGAGAATAAAATACCTAGGAATCCAACTTACAAGGGATGTAAAGGACCTCTTCAAGGAGAACTACAAACCACTGCTCAGTGAAATCAAAGAGGACACAAACAAATGGAAGAACATACCATGCTCATGGATAGGAAGAATCAATATCGTGAAAATGGCCATACTGCCCAAGGTTATTTATAGATTCAACGCCATCCCCATCAAGCTACCAATGAGTTTCTTCACCGAATTGGAAAAAACTGCTTTAAAGTTCATATGGAACCAAAAAAGAGCCTGCATTGCCAATACAACCCTAAGTCAAAAGGACAAAGCTGGAGGTGTCACGCTACCTGACTTCAAACTATACTACAAGGCTACAGTAACCAAAACAGCATGGTACTGGTACCAAAACAGAGATATAGACCAATGGAACAGAACAGAGTCCTCAGAAATAATACCACACATCTACAACCATCTGATCTTTGACAAACCTGATAGAAACAAGAAATAGGGAAAGGATTCCCTATTTAATAAATGGTGCTGGGAAAATTGGCTAGCCATAAGTAGAAAGCTGAAACTGGATCCTTTCCTTACTCCTTATACGAAAATTAATTCGAGATGGATTAGAGACTTAAATGTTAGACCTAATACCATAAAAACCCTAGAAGAAAATCTAGGCAGTACCATTCAGGACATAGGCATGGGCAAGGACTTCATGTCTAAAACACCAAAAGCAA
>NC_045440.1:92603667-92655245 GCF_002776525.5 Piliocolobus tephrosceles
AACCATCATTCTTAGCAAACTATCACAAGAAGAGAAAACCAAACACCGCATGTTCTCACTCATAGGTGGGAACTGAACAATGAGCTCACTTGGACTCGGGAAGGGGAACATCACACACTGGGGCCTATCATGGGGAGGGGGGAGGGGGGAAGGGGGAGGGGGGAGCGATTGCATTGGGGAGGTATACCTGATATAAATGATGAATTGATGGGTGCTGACGAGTTGATGGGTGCAGCACACCAACATGGCACAAGTATACATATGTAACAAACCTGCACGTTATGCACATGTACCCTAGAACTTAAAGTATAATAAAAAAAAAAAAAAGAAAGAAAGAAAAAAGAAACTTATGTGCTATCTGGTCTGGAACAATAGTCAGAGGTTAAGGAATATTTACTCATTAAATTACTCATTAAAAAGTTATGCTTGTACTAAAAAGATTTTGCTTGACTTGAAGGAAGTTCTCAGTCCACCTCTCCCTAAGAAAACTGAAAGAGATGTGGCCCTGTGGTGAACCAGGGACAGACCTGCCAGAGACGCTCATCTGCAATAACCTGCACTGTGACATTTTGGAGGAAGGGTTCCTGCATCAACAAACATTCTCTTCTTGCTCTGTTCTCTACTCAGGGAACAAGGCCCTTGATAAAAACCAAAATGTTGCTTAGTAAATTGTGCTTGTTCCTCCTTTGCTTTGCATTCCCTCTTTTTGCTTTTCATTATCTCCCTCTGATTTTATCTAATTCCTTTCTTGGGTTCCATCATTATTTTTATTTTCTTCCCCTACCATCTCCTTACTCTTCCAATTTTGCATATATTTCACCCCGTTTGCAATTCTCACAAATCTGTTTCTCTGTGCCCTCCTCACATTCCATCTGTTCTTTGTCCCCAGGTTCAGCTCTTCGCCTGCCTCTGACTGGTCTGGCCTGCTTTTTCTCTGCCTAGTAGCACAAAGGCAGTTGCTCTTTTTTTTTTTGTTTTTTTTTTTCCTAACATCCTCTTCATCCCAAGCCTCAGCTCTGCACAGTAAATTGGCAATGGCAGGAGGAAAAATTTACATTAACTCTTACTTGACAACAGAGAACACAGGGAGAAACATACACACTCATTAGGAATTGGCTCAATGTTCACGTACAGATGTACCTGGCAAACTAGCAGGTCAACTATGATGTTAATAATTAAGTTTTCACCTGTTGATTATGCCACCACCCTGTTGAGGCATGTCACCATCATAACAAGAACCAGGCTTGATGCAAACCAACTACCCCAGCTTCCCATCCCCTGCAGGAATTAGACCTGTAGCCTCCTGACAGTCATGCCACATCTTACTGAAGACTTCCAGCAGTGACCTTACTATTTCAAGATGCCCACTGTTCAGCAGTTAGAAAGTACATTTGACCATTGAAGAACTCAGGGACTAGCGGCACCACCCCCAGGCACATTTAAAAAAATCCAAGTATAGGCTGGGCGTGGTGGCTGATGCCTATAATCCTGGCACTTTGGGAGGCCGAGGCGAGAGGATCACTTGAATCCAGAAGTTCAAGGCCAGCCGGTGCAAGACTGTGTCTCTACAAAAAGAAAATTAAAAAATAAATAAAGGCATAGTTGAGCTCTCCTACGGTCCCACATACTGGAGAGACTGAGGCAAGAGAATTACTTGAGCCCAGGAGTTTGAGGTTGCAGTGAGCTATGACTGTGATTCTGCCTGAAGCAATCCTTCTCTATAAAAATTACAAAATAAACAAATTAATCAGGCATGGTGGTGTGCACCTGTAGTCACAGCTACTCAGGAGGCTGAGGTGGCAGGATTGGTTGAGCCCAGGAGATTGAGACTGCAGTGAGCCATGTTGTTCACACCCTTGCACCACTCCAGCCTGGGTGACAGAGCAAGACCCTGTCTCAAGGAGAAAACGAAAGAAAGGAAAAAGAATATCCAAGTATAAATTTTGACTCCTCCAAATTTAACTATGAATAGCCTACTGTTGACCAGAATTCTTATTGATAATATAAACAATCTACTACCACATATTTTGTAGGTTATATGTAATATATACTGTATTCTTACAGTAAAGCAAGCTAGAAAAGAAAATGTTATTAAGAAAACCATGAGCGAAAATATATTATTCACTAAGTGGAAATGGGTCATCATAAAGGTCTTCACCCCTGTCATCTGCATGTTGAGGAGACAGAGGAGGAGGAGAAAGATGAGGGGTTCATCTTGCTGTCTTAGGGGTAGTTGAGGCAGAGGAAAATTCACATACAAGTGGACCCACACAGTTCAAACCTGTGTTGTTCAATGGTCAACTATACTTATTGTCAAAGAGCTTCTTGTCATTAAGTTCAAAACAACCTCATTGTGTGCTATGGACTGCATGTTTATGTCTTCCCAGACTTCATATGTAGAAATGTAATCCCCAATATGATGGTATTGGGAGGTGATTCAAAAGTGGAGTACTCATGAATGAGATTAGAGTCCTATAAGCGGGCTGAAGTGACCAGAGCTCTCCCCATCTGCCATGTGATGTTACAGTGAGAAAATGGTCATCTATGAACCACAAAGCTAGCCCTTGCAACACATGGAGTCTACTGGTGCAGCCCCCAGAACTGAGAGAAATAAATTTCTGTTGCTTATAAACCATCCAGTTTATGGTGTTTTTGTTATGGATGGACTGAGGCACTGTGATTCCATTTATTGATCATAGGTCTCCCCTGTTGAGTATTGGAGAGGCAATCTTTTGACCATAAGAACAGTTCTCTTACCATCCCAAGTTTCTAATATTTTTCCGGGAGAGAGATCATTGGCTTTCCTCATCGTACTCTAAGCCCTGTGAAGGTAGGTACTGTATCTCTTTTTCACCTCGGTGTTCCCAACTCTCAACAAGGTGCCTAGCATATAGTAGGCACTAACTAAGTGTATGTTGAATAAATGAATTAACCCTTCTTAGAGAAGAGGCAATCCTAGCTCAAGTTCGCACAGCTTGAAATTGGAAGAACCCAGATATGCATCTATCTTCTTCTCTTAAAACCCACATTTAGCCTCTTTGCTGTTTTGCTAACAACATTCTTTGTGGTGGTAATGGCTATGATCTATGGAGATGCTAAGAGAACTAGTAGAACTGAAGAGACCTGGAGTTGGGATCAATGGCCACAGAAAGCAGAGATCTTTCCAGTGAAAACTGTGGCAGGGATGTAGCCTTACCCAGTGAACACCAGCCTTACAGTGACCATCACAGCAGGGTGCTCAGAGGCAGATACAGCCAACCACAACACACCATGTGGGAGACTGTGCTTGGCCAGAGGAGAAGACATGAGTCAGGGGCTCTCTCTAAAAAGTCATTAGCATATGAAAATGTCCATCGTCCCTGAACATCCTCTAGAGAAGGAAGAGAAAAAAAAACTTTTTAGAGAGTCAAGTTGAAGGTTAGATTGACAGAATATTAACCCAATGAGAGTGAATTAATCTGAAAGAGGCTCTCAAGTGTATATTCTGTCTCATTCCCCTATATAGGGAATGGGGCTTCCTGAGCAAGACAAGCTACTTTTATTTATTTACTTTTTTGGGGGCCATATTTGTGAATAGTTTAAAAACTTCAATCCTTCTGTGAGGTTATGCAGTTAGTTATGATGTCTTATTATTACCTACCCAATATCACTGTAATTTATAAGATATTAAATTTCTGGTCAAATATACATATGTAGGAGTGAAATACTCACCTATATTTTATATACATGACTACAGGATGCATTTACATAATATAAAAATATATGTCTTTCATTCTAATGCTGATTCTCCTTTTCCCCCTTTTTTAATTTCTTTTACTTTTTTTATTTTGTCTTGAATAGTTCTCTCTCATGACAGTCTTATAAACTGTGTAATATTAACATGTGGGTATCATCCCCTCTTATATATCTATTTTTGCTTGAACAATGAAGTATCTAATAACCTTCATTTGCCTGTTTCTGAATGTGTTAGATCATATTGATAAGTATTCAATAAACTTAAAACCATACCTTTACTTTTGGTTTCTCAGTCAACTTCTAGCATTAATTGCAAATTCAGACAAGTATCATTATTTTAGTTAACATAAAATTACTACAGGTATTTGTTTCATATTGTTGTCTATTTAGGACAAAAAGATTTTGATTAATTTGTATTTCTTTTTATGTTTATTTAAAACAAACTGAGAATAATTCATGATTGTTGTTCACTCAATCTTGGGGAAACATAAAACTGTCTCCTCTTCTCTCATCTTCCCTCCATTCCCCATCTCAGGAGAGGTTGTAATGACCAAAGACTAAATGGAATCCTTGATATGTTACAATAGAGCACTAATGTGGGGGAGTAGAGCCTTTAGTGGGAGGATTAAAGGATTATATGTAGAACTAGAGATAAAAATCTCTTTTCATGTTCTTTTCCTTTGTGTGTGTGTGTGTGTATCTGTGTGTGTGTGTGTGTGTGTTTGTTTTTGTCCATCTTTTCTTCCATTTAAATGGTTGGAATGGAGATACCAGCTGGAAGAGCATGCTCTCATCCTTGGGAAGTCAAGTAGAGCACTTCTGTGTAGGTCTAAGGAGAGAAATCATCCTTTGTACTTGATTCTTCTCCTCGTGTAACTTTTTTTTCCCTCCATCTCTGGGGTAGCTAATGGGGTAGAACAGGTCCTGGAGGTGCCTCCTTCTTGTCTGGAGACACACAAAGCCTGAATGGATCGACACTCAAGTCTAGAGAAGAAAATATGTGGAGGAGGGACTTAGGGCAGACTCAGCTCTAGGTCTTAAAGGAAACAGGTTCTCTTTTTGACATCTTGCATTCTTGTAAAGAGAGAGATAATGTTTCCATTTTATAGAAGAGTAAAATTATGTTTAGTAAGATGTAGTAATTTGCAGAATAAGTGGCAGAGGTTAATTCAGGCAGCTAACTAGGAAAAGAATCAGATAGAGATTTGCAACTAGAGCTCACCTAATAATATAAAATTTCATTTGCCTACCATGTCGTCTACTCCAGGGTCAGTAGTGTGGAAGTGGCTGCATGAGGAAGCAGTGAAAAATTCGGGTATTTAGTTCAGATCACATAAGTCTGCTTAGAGTTACAACTAACAGAGGTAGAATGGTTCATCATTGCAAACAGGGGATGAGAAATGTGGTTTTTTTTCCTTCATGCCTTTCTGGGGAACCTCAGTATTACTCAAACATTTGGTATCCAAATGTTCCCAAGATCACTAGGAGTAACCATCTGCTTCTCAATATCCCAAATCTTCCTTTATAGCAAGAGAGATGTTCAGTGTAAGATTCTCTGTCATATTTAGGAGTCTCAGAAACTCCTCCAGACTTTTTAGAGTGTGATTTTTTTCCATTAGTCTCATATAACTTTTTCAAGTAATAATTGTTTATATATAGATTGTCAAGTTCCAAAAGTACCTGAAGTTCTTTTTACCTACCACAAAAACACATTGAGAGATATTTAACCAGCATGATGGAAGGAAGACTATTTTCAAAAACTCACTTATAATTTCTACATGTGCTACTCACTATTCTTTATTTTAAAATAGTCTATTTATTATATTCATTGCTAAAAACCCAAGAATATCTTCACTTGATAATTATATCTTCAAGAATCATTATTTATCTACAGATATTAAGCTTATATAAGTCAGGGATAAAGTTGTTTAATTTTCAAGAAGAAGTCCAAGGCTTTATTCATCTTGGGAACTTGTTAAACAAGGTGTTTTGTATTTAGTGTGGTGATCTTCAGATACAAGATTGCTTTTATTTTTCCTTCTGACTGCATATGTGTACATTCAATTATAACAGTGGCAGGGCCAGGGCCAAAGATCTTTGTGTATGATCTTTCAGTCCTTTGTAGTCACCCTGTGTCTTGTCTTTATAAAGTCCTTGTACATACCACTCCCACTGCCCAAATGCCCTAACTATCTCATCCTCTAGCTAAGTCAATTTCTCTCTCAGATTAGTTTTGACCAGAGCAGGAAGACTTAGTTGTGACTACAGCAGGAAGACTTACTCTGACTTACAACCTAGATCAGATCGATCCCCACTACTCTATGGTTTTCATCTAACCTAATAATACAGCTTTGCTTATTTATCTTCTTGTAGTAAGTAGCAACTGCCCTGTGGTGGTAACTAATTTTGTTTAGTACCTCATTTTTACAAAAGACTACCACATACTTCTGAGCTCCAAAACAAATTCATGTGGAGGGTGAATGGGTTAATGTTGTTGTCTCCACTAAATAGAAGATACAAACAAATCTCAGATCAATGAGGAGACTTGTCCATGATGAAATACTGAGCAGTGGCCACATTAAGATTTAAACACAGAACTTCTGATGAAAAATCCCACTATATTTTCATCCTACTACCTCCAACCTATTGGAGAAGGAGCTATATAGTGCGTGAATTTTCTTTCTTCTCTAATGGATATTAATATTTTGCCCACATTTTTAAAAGTTGTTTTATTTAATCTCTAGTGTGGTTTATGAAACAAGATTTTTTTGTATTGTTAGAATAACTGTCACAGTATTTGATATTCATATTATAGTATTTGAGTATTTGTCACAAAACAAATAAATACTCAGCCAGTTTTCAATTTTCATAACAGCCGGAGGCAGTCATAGTTGATTTAGTATACAAGGAAGATAGAAAAAGAGACTTCAAGGATACAGCAAGAATCTAAAACTACTCTAAAAAAGGAAAAAGTAGGCAAAAGTTAAGACCAAAGAAAATGATTTTTCTCAAAACTTCCTCTAGTCTAGTTAAAGATTCTTTGATGTTCCACTGCTGTACTGGTGCCAGTTCACTACCAGCTCCCGAGAGCCAATCATGAAATAGTCAGAAATTTTGTGAATTGGTGCCTTAAAAATTGGCCATGGTGAGAATATTTACACCACAAATATCAGCAAACAACATGAACCTGCGCGTTTTCCCCTGAGAGCAGGTTTACCAACACACCATTGCATATTGTTCATACATAATACTAGAGAATATATGAGAAAAAGCAATTGAATAAAAATAAGATTAAGATAATAAATTTTCCTTACATTTTTTACATCTTGGAGGCTTTCATATATTATCTAATTTAATCTTCACCAAAAGCCAATGAAGTCAGCAGAGAAGGAACTATTTATTATCCCATTTTACACTTGAGGAAACTGAGGATCCAGTTGTTAGAGTTGGTACTGGTGGTAGTGAGGCTGGAATCAAACATTTCTGGGTCCTTCCCCAATGTCCTCTCTGTTCACTGGGAGTACTCTATTAGGATAACAATTTGTGCTTTGAGGAAACAGGGCAGAGACACACAAGTTTTGTACACACTTTGCCATACTTGGAAATGGATGGGAATTCTGTTTTTGTTTTTCCACTGAAAATCTGTGGAATCTGGAATGCTTTTCCTGAAAAAAGAATCCACATGACCATGTGCTAATGTGGGTTTTTTTAGCCCTGGTTTGCCACAACCCTCTGTTTGTTTTCTCTTAAATGTTAATTTCTAATTTGAAAAACCTGCTCAGAGAATAAACACTGAACTCTTCAAGACTATTTTTAAATATCTTCTTGGTTGCTTGGTTAATTTGAGTGTGTATATATGCTGGATTGACAGTTCTAAAGATTGAAGCCATTTATTTATCCGTAGTTTAGAAATAGTACTGAAAATGTTTTTTCAGACATGCCCAGGCAGCCTCATGGGGTGCCTCACACGTGGTATCATGGCAGTTACGACATTGAGAGACAAGAAAGTAGTGCACGTGTCTAGGGCTGCCTTTAGTTTTTTTAGTTTAGCATCCACAGGGGTGGGACACAGACAGATAACTGTTGGTGTTCCCTGATTATGAGGTTTTGTGCCACATGTTGGTCAAAGAAAGTGGCAGTGTCGGAATGAAAACCTCAACTTTATGAAAATGTAAGCAAATTTGCACAGATCCAATTGCACTCTTTACCACATTTCCCTCTACTGCCATGCTTTCTCACTCAAATTTGACAAGCATAATACAATTTGTTGAACTACCACGAGTTTATTATTGTCATACTCTATAACCTCATTAGATATTCAAAATCATATTAAGAAGTGGGTATAGAATCACCAGTCCTCTTTTGTCATCAGAATGTCAAGAAAAAACTGTGACCTAAGAGTCATCGTAGAGCATAGTGTTGAAAGACTATGCAGTACAGAAGCATTAAAATACTAGTATCAGAAGGTATGAATTCTAATGCCCAAAAAGTATTGATTGTATAAATAAATGAATGAATAAATAATTTATGACCTCATGACTCAACAAGGGAATGATACTAGACCTGTCTTCTCAAATTTCAGGCATGGTATTATGATAATCCTTACTTTATGGGTTGTAGTAAGTAATAAGGAAAATAAAGTACGTGAGAGTGCTTTATAAATTGATCTATATTGTAAAATATGGTATTTTATGTGAATGTTTTTCACAGCCTAAGTAACAGGATGGATAAAAATTCACAATGCATCATTTCTCAGATAGGTTGGTTATACAGTCCTATTTATTTAATACACTGTGGCCATTTTCCCAAACGACAGAGTAAACTCTATTTACTATTTGCCTACATGAATCAGAAAGAATCAGTTTTCCATTGTTGCTGTTGGTAATTGGTATCTGTATGTATACTTTGAGATGAACTTAAACATAAAGCCATGTCACTAGATGTCTAATACATTACATTGGACTATGTAAGTTCTTTTCTTTTTCTTCAATGCTCTCAAGTGGCAAAGATTAATTTATAGTGTGTATGTGTTTTTAGCATCTGTGAGGTTCTCCTGTGGATTTCTCCATTGAGAGTAAAGCTTTACAAGCTGAAATTTGAATGAAGTAAAGCAGTTGTTAGGAAGAGATGGAAAACATTATGTGCTTAATTATGTTTCCACACCTGCGTTTATGAATTCCATTTTTGTAGAGAGAAGGAGATGTGGAGGCAATTAAAGTTACTGTATGGACCCTATTGGCAATGAGTCATTAGAGAGTCCACAGGGCCATTACAGTATTGAAGGAAATCCCAGTGCCTAGAGAGATAGAGAAAAGCACCAAGTACTTAATTACCGGTTGTGGAGGTGAGAGTTAAAATGAAATCATGGCATTGAGTTAATAAAATCCAGACTAATATTGCTGCTGATGGACACATTCCTGTTTGAAAAACTATTTATATAAATAAATGAATATAATTTTGTTATTTTTAAAATAGTAATTTTGGATTCTGCTAAGCCAATTATGAACTTGTGTAAAGACTAAAAGGCCGTATTTCAAAAGTGAGCTTGTTTAATTAGTCTTCACATTTCACCAACATTTGTCTTAGTTCAGGCGACAAAATCAATGCAACATGTATTTGCTGATGGCCTACTGTGCGCTATGACCAGCGTGGTGCTGGTTGCTTAACACTTAATCCTAGGGGGATAGTTTCTTCTTTTAGGTACTTATTCTTTTGAAATAATCAAAAAAGCAATGTGCTTTCTGATTCATGGTTCTTATTCCATGCTCTTAGAGCAAATGCCATCTTGCAGTGTAACACTGTTTGCCCAAAGTTTGTTTTGCACTAGGCTCGTTAAGTCCCCAGGGCTCTGGTCCATATGGTGATGAATGAGTTTCAGGTAAAATAAAAAGAATGTGGTGATTTTTTTGTGAAAGAAAGAACTGTTTCTCAATACTCTTAATAAGAGCATTTTTGATAGTGCTTAACCAAACAAGACACAGATTGGAGTGCAAGAAAAAGCCATCAAGAGTATCCTTTCATCCACATTAGGCTGCACATGTGTGAACAAGGACATTCACATGTGTGGACAAAATTCACAGAATGTAAAGATTCTACTACTTTCCACATCATAAATATTGTCATACAGGACACTTAAATTACTTTTCATTCATTATAAAAAATGACTGATAGAAAATACTATGAGGCAGATGGTTAGGACGCATTTTGATGTCATTAAGAGAAAATTGCACATATTTTGTTCCATGCAGTAATATGAGAGGTCATTTAGTGAAAAACACATTTACTAAATAAACATTTTCTGTGGAATGTGTTTGGGTATAAATATTTTTATTGTAATTGAATTTCTTTGCTATGTATGGCACTCATATTTTTAAAAACCAACTAGCTGACCTTAGTGTCTAGGTTGCTTTTATTATTGTTATAGTTGCTGAGGTGCTCAAGATAAGAGTTTTATGGGTACCAGTCAAGGGCCATACATTTCTTCTCAGTGTGCTTGACTTTTTTCAGGATCTTAAGAAACCATACCTCATGTTTCTTTTAGTTACCATCACTCCCGAATTTGCATCAACTCGTATGTGTGTGTGAGCTTATTTTCTAATTTTGTTAACTACAAAGTTGAACTTATGGAAGTCTAGAGTAGAACACTAGTTAGCAGAGGCTGAGACAGTGGCAAAAGAGGTTGCTGGGAAGATGTAGGTCAAAAGATGCAAAATTGCAGTTAAACAGGAGAAATAAATTCAAGAAATTTATTGTACAGCATGATGACTACAGTTAATAACAATATATTGTATTTGTAAAAATTCTGAGAGAGTAGATTTTACATTCTCACCACAAAAATTGATAACTATATGAGGTAGTGCATATGTTAGCCCAATTTAGCCATTCTACAATGTGTATATATATTCTAAAACATCATGCTGTACATGACAAATATGTATAATTTTGTCAATTTTTAAAAATGTATGTCTTTATTGGTTTTATATTTTAGAGAACTTTAAAAGTTTTCCTGTCATTTGTAACATTTTAGATCATTATAAACTGGACAATTTGTTTCAAATTTATTTGGGGCAGAGGCGGGAAACTTCTTCTGGATTTTCTGGTAAGGCCAGATTCTCATCATGTTGGCGTAGTGGGCATCTGTGTCTCTTTCCTAGAGCAGGGGATATCCATGCACATTTTTTTTGGGGGGGGGGTTGTTTTAGAATGTATTTCTTAGGAGTGTAATAAGAATTAAATAAAATAACACAATTCTAATACCTAACAGAGGGTAAATCTTGTAAACTCTCAATAAAGGTTAGTTTAACACACACACACACACACACACACACACACACACCCTACACACGCATACACACACACATATACACCTCAGAATATAGTAATGCTATTTGGCTTCAGACTGACAGGACCCTCCCAAAGCCGTTTTAGGAGTCTGTGGATTGTTTACTGGGCAAAGCACACTGACATTAATTCTTTACTTTTCAGTTCTTCCTGATTCATCAATCACATATTTGTACACACCCTACAATGTGTATAGAACTTTTCTGGGTGCTTAACAAGATGCCAAGTAGTATAAAATAGTTATTTCCTTCCTCCTTCCTTCCCTCTTTCCCTCCTTCCCTCCTTCCTTCCTTCCCTCCCTCCCTCCTTCCCTCCCTCCCTCCCTCCCTCCCTCCTTCCTTTCTTCCTTCCTTCCTTCTTCCTTTTTTTCTTTTGAGACAGAGTCTCAGTCTTTCACCCAGGCTGGAGTGCAGTGGCACGATCTCGGCTCACTGCAACCTCTGCCTCCTGGGTTCAAGCAATTCTCCTGCCTCAGCCTCCCGAGTAGCTGGGATTACAGGCATGTACCACCACACCTGACTAATTTTTGTATTTATAGTAGAGAGGAGGTTTCACTATATTGGCCAGGCTGGTCTCGAACTCCTGACCTCAAGTGATCCGCCTGCCTCAACCTCCCAAAGTGCTGGAATTACAGGCGTGAGCCACCACGCTCGGATTTTCTTTTAAGAAGTTACAACCTAGCCACAGAGACACCACTTTCTCACAAGAAAAAGTAATTAATTTTATTCAGATTAATTGCAATTGCTTTCTTTCTCTTGTCCTCAATTATAATAATAGACCTGTATTTTCAATCATCACCAAAAAATTTAATCAAACCTCCAAAATTCTGAAAATTTGCATTCGTTGATTCTGATTTCAAAGACCTTAAACCTTAAGGTTTTTCCTCCCTAGTAAACACCACTCAAGTTCTAGAACTCCTTAGTTCCTGATAATGGTATGGTCATGCAGAGGAAACAGTGAACTAAAACTTGGGAGACTGTGAATCACCCTTCCCAAAACCACTATCGAGTTCTGGGACCATAAAAAAAAATCATTTCACCTTTCTGAAACTCAGTTCTTATTTTTCAAAACCAAGAGGCCAAAAAAGAAACACCACAAAGCTCTTTGGGAGCCGTAGCAAATGATGGCAACTTTGCTGCCCAGAATATCATGAAGCTATTTGAAAAATTTATCTCCATTTTTCCTAATATGGTACCAAACCATCTTGATTACTCAATAATATAAGCTTAAATATTATCCTTTTAAGCTAACCACAATATACAGAAGTTAATATGGATGTTATTGGCTAAGATAAAATTATGAGTTATTTCTAAAACCAAACAGAAAAAGTAGGCGGAATGTGAGGAGTGCTTCAATAGAATCACACATTTCCTATTCTCACAACTATAGACTTTCCATCTATTTGGAAAAATGGAAACAAATAAATGCAGATAAATCTTATATATGTTTGAGTGAAAACATGAATGCACCATGCTTCAAAGTTTTTTATATATCTAGGGTAGAGACAATACCATTGCGTTAGAAGCTAATGCCCTGAGAGATATAAACAAAGAAAACGAGCAATCTTTAAAGGCCTCAATGAAGAGCTAATAAACTTTTTCTCTGGGAGTGATTTGAAAAGACTATTTACATCATCAAACAGTAAAAATTTCACCTTTAATTGCATTAGAATAATTCAAGGCAAAGATAATTTTTCATTGTTACCTCAAGAAGAACCAGCATGTATGTTTATCCATCTAGAATACATCAAGAACAAAATTAGTCACATTTTAAAACAATTTTCACTATTTTGACTGCCTTTGGATCTAAGTAAAGATACATTTTAAGAGGTGAGAAGATAACTGCTAAATAGAAACTATACCTTTTCATCTCCATGTTGTTCTTTCCAAGAACTCAGGCTGCAGGCAAGAATCTAGTAACCCTACTAAGATAGGGAGAGTTTGTTCATGATTGTGGAGAGGCAACAATTAGTTTTCACGCTGAGAAGCTCTTCCTAGGGAACCTCTGAGTGTTGGAAACAGTAGTCAACAATTACCAAACAAACAAACAAAACACCTAAAACCCAAAATATTGCTTAAGTTCCCCTCATGCCACCAGTGGGTCAAAGACATGGGTCCAGCTCCACTGGTTAGCATATAGGAGAGGGTGGCCGCAAAGTATAGTAGCTCATTGTGTTCAGGCCTCCAGTAAGAATTACGAGACTATGTTCTTGAGCACAGTAGTGCCCCAACCTCATCCCTCCAAAAAAAATTCCATCAGTAGTATCCAACATGACAGCAGAAGACTTAGGCAACTGGTCTATGAGGATACTGGCTCCCTAATCCTTAAAGCCTGGCTCTAATCCTTAATTTTGTCTCATGCATGTCCCTCACTAGCAAGTGCCAGCATCCCACATTTCTCTGGAAAACCAAATTATCGCAATCTTATTTCCAGCTCCGGCACAATAATGGCTGAAAGATTTTGCACTTCCTATCCCACCAACCCATTTCTCCACGTACCTATGAACTGAAACCAGGTACATCTTGGATGGAACAGTCATTCAGGAAGTACCTGACCACCCTGGATTTAAGGCTTAGCCATGTTTCTGGGATGTAATGTCTCTTACCTACTTGGGCTCTGGAATAGTCAGTACTGAGCTTTTGGATACCTGACAAGTAGATGCAGGTCTATAATGATCCTGCCTCCTGGTACAGTAATCATGTACCAGTTCATGGACTGCCTGCCTTTAATTTCTGAGTTAAATACTGGTATATGCAGGACTAAGATGGATAAATCAGGGGTTTCTTATATAAGTCAAGGGAGAATGTCTGAAATAAAGAGATATGGGTAACAGATCTATAATAAGACTAGCATTTAGCTAAGAACAATAATAGTAATATTAAATTAATAAAATAAAAAAATAGCTACCTCTTAGGCACTCTGCTAAGTGTGCCACATGCATTAATGTGTTTAATCTTCAGAACAATCCTATGAGATATGATATCCCAAATTTACAGGTAGTTATGTTTGGAATAATGGGATTATGTAGGTAGGATCAAACAAGCAGAGATTTTTGCAAATCCTTCAGGTAAAAACTGAAACAAGAACTTAGCAGTTGAGTTCTATCTGGCAACTGGCTAATGTCCAGGAGCAATCAGCAAATTAGTAAATCTTTCCCATGTCAACCACCCTAATGTGTGTTCACAAGGGAATGGCTTACACATTTCCTTGAAAATGTCTTTATCAGAGCCAACTGCTACACTAGAACAATCCTAAGAATACCCCAGAACTGAGGAACAACTGCCAATTCTGCACAATTGTGACTGCTGGAAGACAGTGGCTATGAAACACCTACATATATGCCTCTCGCAGAACTTTAAATCCAGGCTTACTCAGTGTAAGTTCAGCCAGAGTGTTGGAACATCCTGCTGCTGCAGCTTAACACACACCATAAAAGATCCTGAGCAATCCTTTGGCATCAGGGGTAGTGCAATGAGAACCACTCAACTCTGGAAAGTTGGGGTATCTGTGACTAAGACTTAATTAAATGACTTGTTCATGATTTGGTGAACTGAATTTCCTTTCACAACTCGGAGGGCTGAATTTCTGCCAAGAAAAGTGTATTTTGCAGACAAGTGTTATAATAGAAAGCAAAGTAAATACAAATGTTTATAAAGTTGGCAACTTATTGGAAATGGTGGAGATTATCATTTGCTTCTGTCCACTGTGATAAATGATTATTTTCCTTTTGTCCTTCTAGATCTGCTCTGCACCCTTTCCATCTGTCCTCAGCCAGGAAAAAACTGTCCTGTAAGGACCATACACCTGCGTTCCTTTGACTTCTGGCTTCGAGTTGAAGACCATCAATGGGGAACATGATTAGGAGACCGGGGCAGAGGACAAGGAGAAGAGTAAGGGTGGCATATTTATTCCTTTTGCTATCTGTCTGCAATGTTGTCTTGGGCTGGGCATGCCCATTGAATGAAGGTCTCTATCCTTCCAGGTTCAGGCAACTGACTCCTCTCTCTCATCTCTTCAGGCCTAGGAATGTTCCACCTGTCTCCAAGCTCCTGCATTTTCCCTTGTGGTAACGCTATATTTACACCCAACCTGTTGTAAAGAAATCCTCATTAAAATCTCCTTTAGTGCACTTTCTGTTTTCAGATGGAACACTGATTGACAGAACCATTCACACTGCTCCCCCAGACATAAATCACCCTAGATTTATTATGAGTCTATCTTCTCCACAATCCTTTTATAGAATAACTTTTAAAAACTCCAAGGTTAAGCTCCCTGATCTTTTCTGCCTTCAACTTTCTCCCATCTTCCAAAAGGCTATGGTCACCTTTCTTTTTATCCATTGCTTCCTGTTAGCTTCGAACCATATTATTCCTGCTCTTGCTATTCCCATAATTTAGTTTTCTAAATATAAAAACTTTCTACAGCCAAATGGATTACAAAGATTCAAAATCCCCTGTGAACATAAGCTGCAAATGGCATAAATAACTTTAGCTAGTTGCCAGTGGCCTTGATAACACAAGTAGTGCTATATGCAAATGAGTGCTAATGTGAAAGTGGCTTTGTCACTTGAGATTAATGTGTTTTAGGTGAAAAAATAAAAGTCTAGGGGTACAGAGATTTATGGTAATTCTTATCTACGTCAGGTGCTTTGAATCTCTTAACTGACCTGGAGTAGTTGTGGCTGTGGCCTTTTTGCATCTACAGAATTTGAAAACAAACCTTCGAAGCTTTAATGTTCATCTATTCACTTGCCAAATGTATTTGGTGCCTACTGTGTGTTAAGCATTATACTTGATTTTATAGGTTTCAAAAATAAGCAGGACACATTATCTGCCTTCAAGAACCTTACAAGCTAGTGGTGGAGGCAGAACCATAAGCAGAAAAGATAATACAGGGTGATTAGAGCAAGAATAGAGAAACAAAATATTGTGAGAGCACAATAAAGGAGTAACCAACTCACCTTGGGAGATCACTGAAAGTTTTCCAGAGAAGACAGTTCTTGACATAAATCAACAGGAGTGGATATGTAGAACTGCCTGCTAGACATTTCCTCCAGAATATCCTATAGAAACTTCAAACTCAACAAGGTTCAAAGTAATGCATCATCATTTACTTTAAACATGCTTCTCTATTTCTCTGTTTTTCAGGTTCTATTTAGTCACCTAAACTACAAACCAGAGCATCAGCCCTATCTAATCAAGTCCTGCCAATATAACCTCTTCAAAGAAATGAAAAAAAGAGAACTGACTAAGGCCAAGAGTTGTGGTTGATGAATGTTGTGAGCTCAACTGTGGTTGAAGATTAGAATGGACTAATCTTTATATTTATAGTTATTCCTCTGATAATATCCAAAGCTTTACTAAAAAAAAAATAGCAAAACTAATAATTTAATGATTTAAGTTTTCAAAGACAATTTAGGAAACATTTATATCAGACTATCTGGAATGTCATTTTTACACCAGTGCCCTTGGAGATTTAGATATTCCCCTTCAAGGTAATAGTGGGGAGAGTAACTATCTCTGACATACCAGGCTGACATGTACTGTTTTTTCTCCAAGATGTTACTTATGGGAGTATGTTTTATATAAGAATATGTTTGAATTAAAAAAAAAAATTCAGACTCAATGAGCAAGGCTAAGATAATAGAAGGAACTAAAATGTCTCTGGGTACCTATCACTGGTCATAATACTAAACTGCTTCTCAAGAGAGAGATTATTTCTCCCTAATTTCCAGTTTTGTGATAAAGCCCTTCTTCAGATTTGAGTAAACATAGGACATAATGTAATTTCATCTAAAACAGATTGTTATCAAGATGAAAGATTCATTGAAATGCCTACAAAACACTAAGAAAGTCTATTTGGAAGTGATAGCAATTAAAAAAAAAAAAAATCAATCCATCACAAGTATGTTAACAGTCCTGGGAAGGTAATGCAATTTGAATACAGTATTAGAGAGAAATAAATGAAATTCACAAATTACTTAGACTACAGCACAGAATGTTGACGCTTAATGCAAGCCGCATAATATTGCTGCTGTTCAATTTTTGTTCATTTTGCAAAGTAACTAAACCCAAATGTGAATGTTCAAAAACTGCTTATGCTAAATAAAATGGATTCTGCTTTCCTTTCACATCAGCAGCAAGTGCTTAGTAATTATTGCTGTCACTGGATGTTATACTGCATTGATCCAGGCATTGAACTCTGATGATATTGATTTGTGCCTAAAGCTTGAATAAAGTTTAGTGAACAGTCTCAAATTCCCAGGAGTAGGTGCCGCTTGCTCTGTTTGTTCCCACCATCCCAAGTAAATGCCATACAACTTGAAAACTGTAAGTAGATTATGACCTTATATATTTTAGTTTAATGTATGCTAATTCCTTATATGACAATTTTTCTTAAAGATCATTAAAGGATCCACTAAAGGTTATTAATCTTAAACATGACCATGTCCTAATGGAGAAGGAAGACAAGCCAGATCTTAATTATTCAGCTGAATAACTTTGAAACATAGATATAAACATTTTTCAAAGATCTCTTTCTCTTTTCCTCTCTCTCATATACGCATAGAGGGAAAATAGAACTCTCAGAAAATTTTATTTTTCAGTCTCAAATTAAAATATTGCTTTTCAGTCCTTCTCTTATGCTTTAAAAATACCCACTATTTCTAATTTCTGACTGTTTACCTTTTTATTACATTTCCTTTTACATTTATAAAATTTTTCTTTGAAATATATCCATCTAAGGTAAAAAGCTTTGGGGTAAGAACACTTCATAAGACTGAAAATTGGCCTCTCAACCAGTGTCACCATAGAAAAGGTGATTATAGAAAGACTATAAATTATTCTCTAAGAAAATGGGAAAGTACAAATGCCACTCCCTTTGGATAGAACTATTCCCCCAAATAGTAGGGTTTTTTTTTTGGTTTTTTTTTTTTTTTTTTTTTTTTGAAGATGCAAGACAAAAGTGAGGAACAATTTGAGCATTTAATAGTAAGATTTAACCTCAGAACATATAACTTTAGCCAGTGGTGTCCAGCAGTAAAACCATATTACAGCTTAATGGAATAGAGACTTCATAAAGCCTACAGATCCTGTTGACTGAGACATTTATATGAAACACTTTTTCCTTTTTGATACTACTGGGATTAATAATATGTGATATTTGATGGTATCTAAGTTTATTAGGAAATATTTGTTTATTATGCTTCTGAAACGATAGAAGAAACATTAATTCATTAAATTTGGGAATCTCAGTCCTAATTTCCAATGTTTCTTGTATCTTCTATTGCTTTATAAGAATCTTTATTTCAAGGATTCTGGAGGTGATTCTCTATTGAAGTTGTTTCCATAATGGAATTAGAAGAGAAAATGACAGACATATGCATCCTATAGTATTTTACTATGTCAATTCAAATGAAATGAAATAAATAAGAAATTGGAAGTTTTCAACTGTGTTTTTTGGTCCCCACCCAATTGTTCCCGGCTGGCTCAACTATAAAACAAAGTTGGTGTACTCCTGATTTACTTAAATGGGAAACAATGACATTTTCTTGAGGAAACTTAAATTCCATCAGGTGTTTCTCCCAGTAAGGAAAACAGGTATTGAGTTACTTGATCTCTACTAGGAACAAAAACAGATTTCACTTGATATCTCTCAAAGCCCAAAGAGAAGAACCTAGGTACTTTCCTCAGTCCTTGGCTCAAGTTGCTTTATTCTGTATTTCTACGACATCTACCCTAGCATAGAAACAACTTTTAAAACAAAATGCCTCTTGTTGTTAAAAAGTCATATTTGTTGTTTACAAACATAGGAAAAATAGCAACGTTACAGTAGAGAAGCCTAGTAGATAGCAGGACAAAGTGCCTACTGATGTGAGGCTCTGAGGAAGACCCAACACAATCTATGCATCATTTCAGCCCAAAATGCATAACGTGGAATCTACTCATGGGGAAACATCAGACAAATGCAAATTGAGGAACAGACCACAAAATAAATGGCATACACTATTAAAAAACACAAAAGCTAAATACAATAAGCACCCTGGGATTGGATCCTGAGACAAAAAAAAAAAAAAAAAAAAATCACCATAAAGGATATTATGACAATTGACATTTTTAAAATAAGGTCTTCAGATTTGATCATGGTATTGTACTAATGTTAAATTTCCCCATTTTCATCAATGTGCTAAGATTATATAAACAAATCTCCTTGTTCTTAGGATACATACACTGAAGTATTTAAGAGTAAAGGAGAGTGATATTCTCAACTTATTCTCAAATGGTTCAGAAAAGAAATACAGATACACACAAATATACATACATATACACACATACACACACAATGGGGGTGTGAGATGGAGACAGAAAAATGGTAAGTATAGCAAAATGTTAACATTAGGTGATTCTGAGAAAAGGGTAAACAGAACTTCATTTTATTCTAAACTTCCTGTAAGTTTGAAATCATTTCAAAAGAAAAAGTTTATTAAAAATTATATCAGTTAACTGTAAAGGGGTTTTATGTCTACTTAAAAGTGTTGTGGGGTCCCTTGCATTTCTGATGGTTAATGCTATGCAGATTTAGGATAGGAGCAGATCAAAACAACTTTTTGCTCCAGACAATGGTTATTTTGCTGAAGATCTGATAATTTCTTTTCTGTTTACTGCTGGCCAACACAATTTCCTTGATTTCCCTTGCACTGTATAAAATAAGCCATACACCACAAAAGAGTGGTGTCCTGTCTAGTTTTTTTTTTTCTTTTTTTCATTTAAAAAAATACTCTTATTCTAATTGTATAAAGAGTAAATGGTTGGCAGCTATTATCTTGTAAAAGATCTGTGCATGTGAGCTGAAACAAAAATATTAACAACTTGACATTTATTCCCACATTCACTGTAGTTACTATCTCAGAGATACCAAAACAAATACGGCACCAACAGTGCACTGAAGCCAAACAACTGGCCTGCACTTCCTGGGCAATCGGGGCGAGGGATGGATCTGAAGGCCATGAGACTCACCAAACTTCCTAAAGCTGGCTCAGTACTAGCCTTGGCCATAGACAGAATATTCGGGAGAAGTAGAACAGTATTTTTGCACATGAATACCTTTGGCAAAACCTACTGTTTATTCTTTTGATTTTCTTTTACAATTGAGAGCCTCTTCAGTTGCTAAGTGAAGGATCTAAAAGTAGAAGTACGTATTTCACTATTTCACTGGGCGTGCTTTGGGAGGCACTTTGGGAGGCAAAGATGGGTGGATCACCTGAGGTGAGGAGTTCAAGACCAGTCTGACCAGCATGGTGAAACCTTGTCTCTACTATAAATATAGTATTAGCCAGGAGTGGTGGTGCATGCCTGTAATCACTGCTACTTGGAGGGCTGAGGCAGGAGAATCACTTGAACCCAGGAGGCAGAGGCTGCAGTGAGCCAAGATCACGCCATTGTACTGCAGGCTGGGCAACAAGAGTGAAACTCTGTCTCAAAAATAAATAAATAAATAAAATGAAAATGAAGGTAGAAATACATATTTCTGTAACAGTCAATTAGATAATACCTACAATAATTCATAGCTACCTAGATAAAAGAACAGGATCACACATATTATGAAATGTAGAATACTTAATGTGGCCTGGTGATGGTTGACAACAAATAGTGGTGTCTGATTCTAAAGGGTTCACTATGGCTTGCCTAGGAAAAGCTGTTCAACTTCCTCATTTTCCTCTTCCTTGAATTGTTCCTTGCACCAGAATAACTACTTTTTTCCAAGACAGAATCTTGTACTGTTGCCTGAGCTGGAGTGCAGTAGTGTGATCTGGGTTCACTGCAACCTCCACCTCCTGGGTTCAAGCGATTCTCCTGCCTCAACCTCCTAAGTAGCTGGGATTTCAGGTGCCTACCACAACTCCCAGCTAATCTTTTTGTATTTTTAGTAGCGATAAGGTTTCACTATGTTGGCCAGGCTGTTCTCAAACTCCTGACCTCGTGATCCACCGGCCTCGGCCTCCCAAAGCAGAATAACTACTTAAGATGAATGAACCCGTCTTTCAGATGCAGGATATCAACTAAAATAATGCCACTGAAAATTTGTGCTGTTGTGCAGATAAAGGGAGTGCTTTGGCATAAAATGCTCAGAGGTTGTGATGAGTAGATTTAGTGCATACAACTGTCAGAGGTCCATATGATCTTTCATAATGAATTTCAAAGATTAAATTCACTCCCAAAGAAAAATCCCTGCCCATGAGAGTTCAACTCTTTCGAATGCCTGAGTTATACCTTGCTTAGAAACTATCCATATTGGATAATTTCGTATTTCTCTTTGACCAGTGGAGTCCCAGTAGCTATATCATATTCTCATTCATAAATGCACAATTAAGTCCTAAGGAATTAAGAGCTTTGATGGACCTGAGTTCAAATCTGACGATTCTAATAGTAGGCAGTATGAGTTTTGCACCAGTTTTCCTAGTACTTACTAAACCTTAGTTTTCTCTTCTGTAAAACTGATAAAAAATAATATATGTTATAGGAATATCGAGAGGCTTAACTGAGTCAACAACGGTAAGGTCTTTAGCACAATGTGTGGTATTTAATTAGAGTTAAATAAATGTTGGTCATTTTTCTACACACAGGAAAATAAATGGGTATGTCAGGGTGATCCCATTGTCTAAAGGGTGATCCCATTGACCAAAGTCTCTGCACTAGTGTCATCACATTGGAATATGAGAAAACAGGAAGACCTAACTTCCTTAACATCATTATCTATTTGTTTACCTTGATTTTCATAGCACCTGAGTTCTCTCATGCTTATTTATGCATTTAGACACATTAACTCTTAAAAATGATTTTAACATGTCGGTTGGTTTATAACCCATATTTCTTTGCCATTCCTTTCTGTATCCTATACTTAGTCCCCTAGTTTCAAGACAAAACAAAAGAAAATTGAAATGAGGTAGTGCCTCACCAGCCTGCCTTCCCTCCCCAGGGTAGCAAGACAAATAAAGGTTTTGTTGTTTGTCTCAAGTAAGCATCAACACAGCCTGCAGCAGCCCTGTCAGCACCAGCCCATGATGCCAGGGAATTGCTGGGAGTGCCAGGATACTGGTGCCAATTTGCTGCCTGGGCTCCTTCAAAACCACATCAAAGTATCTGCCAGTTTCTAAACTTCCTTCCCAGGCTCATGGGAGGAACATGGGGACCTCTAGATGGGATCAGATGTGTGGTTTTTCACATTTCCCCCCTCCATCTCCCCGCCTGCCAACTTGGGTGAGCCTCCAGTATTCTCTGTGTCCACAGGACTCTTCAGTTGCCTATAAAATAACATTCATAATAGTTGAAACCTATAACAGTTTGTGAGAAGGATCCAATAAATTACATAATCTATGTATCTTCTCTGTTACAAAAGGCCTGACTCCTACAAGTATTTCAAAATTTAATAAATAATTCTCCAAAAATTCAAATGCACATAGTTTGTTTTAGAGGTACAGAAAATACCATTATTGAGAGGCTTGTTGGAGTGGTTTAGTGATAAAAGGAAGAGAAGAAAGACAATAGTTTATTAAGTCACCACAGTGGACAACTAAATCCTGTGGGAAAATGCTGTGAAATAGTGTAAAACATAAGCCATGTGTGATGGCTCATTTTATGTGTCAACTTGGCTAGGCTATGGAGGCCAGGTGTCTAGTTAAACTAAACACTAGTCTAGATGTTGCTGTGAAGTCTACAATCAGTAGTCACCAAAGCAGAAGACTACAGCATGGAAAACCTGCCTGAATTTCCAACCTACTGGACTGTCCTTCAGATTTCAGATTCAAGACTGCAACATCAACTCTTACCTGAACTTCCAGCCTGCTGACCTGCCTTACAAATTTAATATTTGTCAGCCCCTACAATCACATAAACAAATTCTGTAAAATCTTCCTCTCTCTCTCTTTCGCTTTCTCTCTCTTTCTCGTGCATATGTGTGCATGGTTCTCTTTCTCTGAAGAATCCTGTTTTAATACACCACACAAGAAGTAAAGATGCTAAGTTAGTGATATACCAATGCCTTCCAAACATTGGTTGACAGCTGTGCTCAGGGGTGGTAGAGCCCTGGACATTTCCAGACTGTTACATGCACAAGCAGAACATCTTTTTCAGCTCTAGAAAAAGCCTAAAAAGCCTTTAGGCACAGAAATAAATACATTGGTGATTGGAAGCAGGCTGGAGCATGCCAAAGTGGTAGATCCAAGGGATATGAATGAGGCAGTAACTTATCTGCTTAGTCCATCCCTTGTACCTCTTTACTTAAACGGATAGCTTGTCACAATTTCCAAAACAAAAACAAACAAGTTAATAAAAATTTAGAAAGTCTAGTGGGTTAAACTGTAGCTCTTGTTATTACAGTTGGTTGCTTCCCACTACTCCTTCTATATATATTCCTGCTCCTTCAGCATGCATTTCCACTAGTCTTGGTTGTTTGCCTAATTGTGTAGCCCAGACCATCATGCCTGAGAGGTCTGAGCCCCTAATTGTCAAGCCCTTGTCAGGTCACAGTTGCTGCAATTAGCCATTTATGGTTTTTACTAAATATGGAAACAGCAAGAGACGTCTCAGTGAATCTCCTGAGTTCCAGACATACTCCACCCTGCTGCCATTATTAGAGGCACACCTGTCTCTTCCTGATTCTCAAAGTCCTTTCTCTGCTTGCTGATCAACTGGCATGAGGGTCTCAAAATGACCCTGCAGTGGCTGTAACTTTAGGTTTACTAAAATCATTGCTTTGTCCCTGGAAGGACCCCATCCAGGAATAAGAATTTTTAGTCTAGTAAGTAGTAAAGTTGTGGGAGGTATGAAGCACAAAGTCACTCTGAAGGCTACTGAATGAGAGAGGCCACTCTGACTTCCTCCCCTTGGGTCCCAGGTCCATGTTTTCTGTTTATCAGAGGTACACCATCATATAATAGCTGTGGCTTCAACATATATAACACATCTTGAAAGACAGCACCCCCAGTCACAGGGTATCATGGCCATTCTTGCGCCTTAGCTGAGCCTTCATGAAGCCATTGCAATGTTTTATCAGGTTGACAGCATAAGGGTTTATGATGTATGTGTATATAGTAGGATAGATGAATCATCTGATCACGTGTCTATTGTAGCATTTTCTTCACCATAAAGTGGATTCCTTGGTCTGAAGGAACATTCTGCAGGATTCTATTACAATAACTCAGACACTCTCAGGGACTCCTGAGTGTGTGACTTACGTGTGCCCTCCATGCCTGCTTGGGCTTAATCTCAAATGTACCATTTCTGTTGTGCAGTGGATTGCTGCTGTACCCACTTTATCTTATGATTTGTTGGCCTGACAATACCTGGGACATGATAAGCAGTTCTGGTCACTTAGTCACTTAATGTTCTGCAGTCAGGTTTTCAGGATTCTACAATCACAGAAGTAACATATGATGACTATTGTTTCAGTGTATACATCACATTCTTAAAGGGCTTTTCCAAGATCTGCAGGATATCCTCACCAAGATAATGCTTGAGTCTTGAAGCCATTACACTCAGAATATGGCATTTTTATTAAACATATTGACTGTGGAAAAGGGGCCATTTCAGGGGCCTCAACTTGTTTTTTTTTTTTTTTTTTCCTGATATTGTAGCTCTTATTCCACTAGTCCTAGAAGCAATGTGAAGGAACTGCCTACTTCTAAGGATATCCATCCCAATTATGTTAACGAGGCACTGAGAAAATGATCACTGGACCAACTGTAAGGCACAGGTGGTTCAAGACTCCGTACTTAGGTTGAGGCTCCCTTCCACACACCACGTCTTAACAGAAGGCCATGATGGGACCCAACCACCACTAAGTACTCAGTGTAGGGAAGAAGATGACATATGTCCTTAAAATATATTTGTATCTATTTAGAGGTCTGTATTTGCATTTAATAATTTAGAATTTAATTCTTTATTTGTGTTTAGAGCACAAGGAGCCACAACTGAACCTGATGAGAAGATAAGAAGATGATGTATCACCTTGACTTTGAACTGGGTGTAGTGGATGGATGGAATTTGAGATTATCCTCCTTAGGGAATGGATATATTCTTTGTGAGGGAAGAAGATTGAAACACATATTGTGATGAGAAGAGAAGATGTTTGGGATCTAGTCCTGTTGCTAGATGAGCATCAATTCCATTTTGTCTTCTTGAGCACACAGGAAGATTATGTGTACCAGTATTTCTTTGTGTTAGGTTCAGGCCACCAGGTTAGGTTCTAACTAATGAGACATACGTCATTTCCTGGCCTCGGCATTAAACATCACGTGATCCTCTGCCCTCTCTCTTTGTTAGTCAGTGCTACAGCATGGAAGGAGCTGAAGTTCCTGTCACAATGTGGACAATAATATCAGGAGTAAATAAACTTTCATGTGTTAAGCCATTGACATTTGGGGGAGTATATTTGCTGTAACAGTTAACATTATGTGAATATAAGATCTCTTTTGGAGTATCTCTGTTCATTACTTGGCTGGTCAAAGTCCCTTGTCTAATACTTTTTTCAAGGAAATTTAACTGAAAGTATATTACTTGTTTACTGTCATATTTTAAAATGGTTATCTGAGTTTATGCTTAAATAGTAGTTTTGTTGGATATGGTTTGCATACATAAGCAAAAATATAGTTTTATTTATTTACACTTTCTTTCCCCGAGAACTTCACAGTCAATACTAAACTCCATTCTGGCATTTAATGTCACTCTGGAGAAGTCTGGGGCTGATGTGAATTTTTACGCTTCTGGGTGAGTTGCTCTTTCTTTTAGCTATAGGCAGAGATAATTTTTTTCTCATTCTTTATCATTCTGTGTCTATTTTTAAAGATAATGTGCTCTGTCAAACTACAGATTTAATTCTTCCTTTATCTTGGAAGAATTTTAAAATTTATTTTATTTTTAATTTTATATTTGACATATAATAATTGTACATATTTATGGGGTATATAGTGAAACTTCATATAATATATAGTGATCAGATCAGGGCAAATATTCTATCTATCATCTCAAACATTTATCATTTCTTTGAGAACATTCAGTATCATCTCAAACATTTATCATTTCTTGGTTCTGAGAACATTCAATATTCAGGAGGAATTTTTTTATAGTTATATTCTTTCAGTAGGCAGGATTCTAAAAATAATTCCAAATATTCCACACTTTAAGCTCTGTAACGTTTGATAATGATAAATTATCTTTCCTGTGATTATGTGTTTTTGTAAGGCACAGTTGATCTTACAATAAGTAGCTTATTTGGGTGGACCAAATCCAATCTCTCAAGCCCTTTTAAAAGCAGAGAGTCTTCTCCAGTTGATGGCTGAACACAAAGTCAGAGAGAATAGAAGCATAAGAATTTGGTACGTCGTTGCTGGCTTTGGGGACAGACAGGCCACATGGCAAGGAACAGAATGCAGGCAGCCAGTGAACAATATCAGTGGCCTACAGCTAGCAGCAGAAAACAAGGACAGCAGACCTACAACTCAACAAATGCAATTTAACCAACAATCTGAATCAGCTTAGAAGGTGATTCTTCTCTAAATCCTTCAGATGAGAGCACAGTTGGTCATCTCTCATTTCAGACTTCTGAAACCCTAATCAGAGAGCCCAGCTGAATCACACTGGATTTCTTTCTCCTTCTCCTTCTCCTTCCACTTCCCTTCCCCTTCCCCTTCCACTTTTTCTTCCCTCCTCCTCTTCTTCTTCTTCTCCTCCTTCTTCTCCTTCTTCCTCTTATTCCTCTTCTTCCTCTCCTTCTTCTCCTTCTTCTCCTTCTCCTTCTTCTTCGCTTTTATTTTAGATACAGGGGCAAGTGTGCAGGCTTGTTACATGGGTATACTGCACCCAGGTAGTGAACATAGTATACAACAGGTAGTTTTTCAGTCCATGTTCTCTTCCTCGTCTCCCTTCCCTAGTAGTGGTCCACAGAGTCCATTGTTCCCATGTTTATGTCCATGTGTGCTCAGTGTTTAGCTCCCACTTATAAGCGAGAGCATACAGTATTTGGTTTTCCGTCCTGTGTTAGTTCGCTGAGGATTATGGCCTCTGTCTCCATCCACGTTGCTGTGAAGGCTGGATTTCTACACTGCAGAAACTGTAAGATAATAGATGAGTCTTGTTTCGAGTTGCTAAATTTGTGGAGTTTGTTATTATATAGCAATAGAAAAGAAATACAATATTAAAATATTTCTTCTCTTTTTTATTCTCTTCTTCAAAGTCACCTATTTCTTTTGTGTCCTGAATTTTCTTTGTGCTCAGTATATTTCTGTTTTTAATCTTTTGTTCATTACCACTTCATCTTGAATAAATTTCTCCATCCCATCCTCCACATACTTTACTTTACTCCACCTACTGTGTTTTCAGCAGTGCCTAGTTTCAGCAGTGCTACTTACAAAATGGTCTTTATAACTAGAATGGTATGTTTTGTTCTCCTCCAAATATGAATTATAGGTCTTTCTATTTATCTCCTTTGGTCATCATTATATCTTTTCTATGGGCCCAGATTTCTACTCTGAAATCATACTTGTAAAAGATTTATATTTTATGTTTTTCTTAAGTCAAGGCAATATGTTTGGTCTCAATTTTTATACACTTCTTAGTAACATTTTTCAAGTGAATGTTCTTTGTTATTTGTTTTCCTGTTTTTTTCTTTATTTTTACTTGTAGTATTTTTGTATAGATCCTGTGCTTTTATCTTGTTTATATCATTTTTGAATGATGATACTTCTCCATGGACCAGCAATTTGGAAGTGATCTGTACAGTGGGAGAGATCAATTTAGGGTCCAGGCTAGCAAAACTTCTCCCTGGTACACCATGAGCTTTCTTAGAATAAAGGTTTGTGCATGTAAGTTAATTGTTTCCATTTTTAAATCTACCATCAAATATAGATTGTCTGTAAAGGGTTCCTACTAACTCAGATTCCCTCTTTCACTCTACTTTACCTATAAATTTCTTGCAAAGATAGAATGAGGTTTCTTCACCAAACCCCCTGCATCATCCCACCCAAAGAGGATGGAAGCTCTGACCAACAGCCTATATACACTGTTTTTATTCATCCAACTAAGGGGCTGTTTCTTTTTTCTTTAAAGTTGTACCTCTTACTTTGTAGAGCTATTTTCAACTGGCTTGTGTTAGATCTGTATATTTCTGCAAGTTTTATAAACATTTTTCTGAGCCCTCTTCAATCTCAACTTTATTAGACACATATTATAATATAAGCCATGCCTAGAAATTGTGTGCATGAGTGGGAGGAAGTTTTGACCAGGTGGGCAAATTTAAGATTATTGGAGTTTTGTGGGATTTGGTTTGTTGTTTGTTTGTTTGCATTTTCTTTCAGGCCAGAGATGCAAGGGATGGTCAAAGAAAACAATATTTTTAAGATACTAAAACAAGAAATGGATGAGAAATATCTACATGTGAGTGCATGTGACATATCTATAGGAAGAAGAGACACGGAAGAATGATTAGGCTATCAACTGGAGCCAGGTTTTCTACACAACAGACAACCTGGCCACACAGGCCTTTGCATTCTGATATGCAAAAGCATACACATCAACATTCTACCCATTTGCCAAATACATAATGTGAAGTAGTCCTCAGTGGACATCTGAAAACTCTGATATAATCGAGAATAAGAAGAATATAAATGAGAATTAAAAAGAATTTCAAAAATATACATAAAACCATCAGAAGAATAATTCTAATAACTTTATTATAGTCAGAATTTGCTGGCAAAAACTGCAGATGTGGTCTAAACTACTCTCATGACTGTTAGAATAATTACCCTTGAATGTTAAAAATTCAGAAATACCAATAAAAAGAGATGGTATAATTGTTTTATTACTTATTGAAATCACAAACTCCCAATATTTTAGCCAATATTTCTTATCTCAACCAAGCAATTGCTACTATAAGAAAGAACCAAATAACTGGATTCTTTCCGTCCCTGAATAAAGGTTAAAAAATTAATAGGAAGGGAAAATACCAAAACATGTAAAACTCTATATATCCAAAAGTTGTATCATGTGTTGTATCATGTAAATGTGTTGTATCATTTCGCTAGAAGAAGAACCCAGAACCAAATTGGCCACAAGCAGAATTGCTATTAAAAACCTAAAGGTTCTGTATATCTTCACTATTTACTAAGTAAGATCTTCCCTTGGGAACTTTAGGAACAAAACAATTTTAACACCTCCAGTATTTGTCTTATTTACACAAAAGCAACCTTTGCACAGTTTCCTCTAGTGGTCTCATTGATCCACTCACCAACAGTCACTATTCGAAAAGTCATTTTTATCTTTCCATCTTTCTCATTTTGCTTTTTTTAAAAATCAGTGTTTAACTGTTTACTGTAGGCTACCCAGATGTTCTTTAGACTCTTATCAGCTCATTTTAAAATTATGTCTTAAAATTCTTTTCTTTTTGTTGTCATTTTTTTCTCTAACCAAATAATCTTCTCTTTTTTTCCTCCTCTTGTTAGCTTTTTGTTTTGAATGAATACATCAGTAATAATCTCGTTCTCATTTCATGAGCAGCAGAATTTATTAAATAATTCTTTGGGAGACTTCCAATGCCTTCCAACAACAGCCTTAGAAATACTATTCCTTCTGCCACATCTGCTACAGTATGTTTTAATCACATTTTTAAATACCATGAGTGCAATGCAATGTACCTTATTAAGTCAGGGATAGTAAGAACTAGAGTAATGTGATGTTTTAGTTGAGTAGGATGAAGAAAGCTAAGGAGAAGGGAGTAAAGGGAAGAGAGTAAGCAAGTGGGTATCAAATATGCAGATGAAGATTAACTCACTCTGTGTCCCCTAAGTGGTTCTTTTTCAATTATTTAAGAACTTAAATCAAAGGAGCCAGAAAAGCATAAACTCAGGCCTAAATGAAAAGATACAAAAATTTCTAAAATAAGCCTATTCCTTGTTTAGGGAAGTGGCTCAATGACCTCACTCCTTCCTACATGCCCTTTTAAAAGTAACAACAGAGTAATGGTAATAGAAAGACCATAAATGCTCTCTACTAGGGTGCTTTCCCTAAATAAATGCATCTTCCCAAGGTTTGAGACTGAATCTTGCCCCAGGAGGAGCATGCTCAGCAGTGGCTGAGAGCTGCACAGAGCCTACAGGAACACTGAGCCTGTGATGACAGCTGCCTTTAACCATGCACCAGGCACACCAGAGGTCCAGTCATATGCCAGAACTGTACCTCATTCTGCTATAAACACTCTCTGTGACCAACCCCTTGAAATTTCACCTCTCTCAGGACAACAGAGGTTGTAGAATTTTTTTTCTTGGATAAATTCATTAGAAACTTTTGGTTCACACTACACCATTGATTCCTGACTTATGTCATCTTTTGTATTTTTCGATCTCTTCATGTGCCTTTGTTGTCTCTATACAGATTGGAAACTCCTCCAGATAAAGAACATGATTCATCTCTCATGGTGTTCTTGCACAGCTGTGCATACCATAGAACTCATTTGCTCAATATAGAGCTAAATCTGTTTTGGAATTTCAGTATCCTACCTTTGTCTCTAAATGCAGATTTTATTCACAAGATAGAACCAAGAAGTTGTCAATAAAATGTCTTCTTCTTTGGATGAACTTCTTATGAAGGCAAGTCACGGTGCATCCCTTCCCTTTAAACTTTCTCTTTCCTTTCCTCCACCTCTTAAAGATGAGTTAAGAAATATGAGTAATACCTGTATTAATAGTTAAAGGCTTATATGCCCTCAGAACTCATTGAACACTGCATAAAAATAGAAATTATTGATTTAGACCATTAATCACTGATCTGATAAATCACTCCATCTTTTCACAAGGCCCAATAGCTTCTGCAGTAGTGTAAGAAATAAAACTGACTATTGTTTATGCTAGTAGAAAGAAAGAAAGGAAAATTTTTACCATTCTTACATTAAATTTAAAAGACTTTCCATGGATTCTTGCTTTCTGCCATTTGACAGACTATCTGGTAATAATCAGATATTAACTGTGGTCTTTAAATCAACAGTCATTTATTGAGTACCTTCTATATTCCAAGCACTATGCTAAGTATGAGAAGGAAAACAATTAGACATGGTTTTTCTCCCAAAGTGGACAAAAAATGGGAAAAACATGATAATGGAATTATTATCACAGAATGTGATCATCACTAAATTATAAATTAGGAGGTACTGAGGAAAGACAAAAAAAGGGCATTTTTATCAAGGTGCAAGGTCTTGGGAGTCTTCTTAGAAGAAGAGACTCTTGGCTTATCACTTTAGTGACGGGTGGATATCAGATACTATCTTGGGATGGCTTACTTTACGCTAGAGATTAAATGAAATTATCTCTATGGACCTCTTCTGATTTTTGTCCTCCTAGAAGATTCAAATACTTTTCAGAATTATGCAATTATTTAATTTTTAGGACAGATACAGCATAGATTAATAAATTATAACAAAATACATGAGTCTGCCTTGGTCAAATAAATCTTTTTTTTTTTTTTTTTGGAGACGGAGTCTCACTCTGTCGCCCAGGCTGGGGTGCAGTGGCCGGATCTCAGCTCACTGCAAGCTCCGCCTCCCGGGTTTACGCCATTCTCCTGCCTCATCCTCCCGAGTAGCTGGGACTACTGGGACTACAGGCGCCCGCCACCTCGCTCGGCTAGTTTTTTTTTTTTTTTTTTTTTTTTTTTGTATTTTTTAGTAGAGACGGCGTTTCACCGTGTCAGCCAGGATGGTCTCGATCTCCTGATCTCATGATCCACCCGTCTCGGCCTCCCAAAGTGCTGGGATTACAGGCTTGCGCCACCGCGCCCAGCCAATAAATGTTATCTTTATCAGCCACCTGTAGTAAGAATTTAAAGAAAATTTGAAATAAGAATCATGACAGTGAAGTTATGAACTATTTAAAAGGGTGTAATGCAACTAAAATCACGTTAAAATGAGAATACTATGCAACCACTGGAACAACCCAAGTTTCATCAGATGTCATCAGCTTACATATTTTAATGAGTCATGGTAACAATAACAAATCAGGTTTGACTGGGCTTTGTCATAAGATGTTGCTATAGGTACTCTGAGTTTCTGAAAATTTCCACCACCCCACTGCAAGTCCTCAGATTATTATATATGCTCATTGATCATAAAGTCCTTTCCTTTCAGATGTTGCTGCTGTTCCAACAGGCATTCCAACATCTGTCTTTAGACTGACTTCCCTTGAAGTCATTGTCATATTGGACAAGGTATATATATATGACTTGTACCAAAGTTCTTTGTGGAGCATTGCAGCCACTCATATGAGCACCATGGTCTCTCATTCATTACTGCAATGGCTCCCAGTATCTTAAAGAGGATTCTGGTTATCCCTCTCAGGTTGACTATCTGACAGAACAAACAAAAAATTTCAACATTCTCCGGATACTGATAATAGGTTCTGTAGTCTATGTAACAATTACAATGTTATTTATGCTATCATTGACATACAAAAACAGAGAGGAGAAAGAAGGAGAAAAAAAGATGTGCTCAACATCACTGATCATTAGAGGAATGTAAATCAAAACTACAATGAGATATCATCTTATCCAAAAGACAGGCAATAACAAATGCTGGCAAGGATGTGGAGAAAAGGGAACCATTTGCACACCGTTGGTGGGAATATAAATTGGTACAACCATTATGAAGAACAGTTTGGAGGTTCCTCAAAAAACAAGAAATAGAGCTACCATACAATGCTGAAATCCCGCTGCTGGGTATATATTCCAAAGAAAGAAAATCAGGATGTCAAAGAGAAATCTGTACCCACATTTTTATTGCAGCACTACACACAATAGCCAAGATTTCAAAGCAACCTAAGTGCCCATCAGCAGATGAGTGGATAAAGAAAATGTGGTACTTTTACACAATAGAGTACTATTAAGCCATAAAAAAGAACAAGATTCTGTCATTTGCAACAACATGGATGAAGCTGGAGATCATTACATCAAGTGAAATAAGCCAGGCACAGAAAAACAAACATCACATGTTTTCACTTATTTGTGGGATCTAAAAATCAAAACAATTGAACTCATGAAGCTAGAAAATAGAAGCGTGGTACCAGAGACTGTAAAGGATATTGTGGGGTGGAGGTGAGGTGGTTAATAGATAAAAAAAAAAAAAAAAAATAGAAAGATGAATAAGACCTCGTATCTGATAGCACAACAGGGTAACTATAATCAACAATAATTTAATTTTATATTTTAAAATAACTAAAAGACTTTAACTGGATTGTTTGTAACAGAAAGGATAAGTGCTTGAAGGAATGGATAAGCCATTTTCCATGATGTGATTATTATGCATTACATGCCTGTATCAAAATATCTCATGTATCCCATAAATATATACACCCACTATGTGCCACAAAAATTAAAATTTTAAAAATTAAAAAAAAACAACTTTAAAAGAGAAAGAAAAAAAGAATATGATGGATTTTCAAGAGAAAAATCAAACCTTGAGATGATCCCAATTTTAGAGCTGTAAGACAAGCAGTTCTTACAACTATGCTCAGTGAGGTAATGGAAAACTAATCAAAATCAATGAAAAGATAGGAACACAGCTGAGAAATGGAGACTGAAATACAGATAGGTGGAAATTATAAAACAAAAAAAAATCTTGTTTGAAAAAACTCACTGTGTGGGATCAATAATAGAAAGAAAATGACAGAGGGAAGAGTGAGTAAAATTGAAAATAAATAGAAATTATCCAATCTGAAGAATGGAGAAAAAGATCGAAAAAATATACAAAGCCTATGGAATCTGTGGGACAATATCAAAAGGTATAATTTAAATATAAGTGGGATTTCATGTGAAAAGGAGAAAAAAATTGGGGCAAGAAATGTATTTGAAAAAATCATGATGAAATTGTCCCAGATTTACTGAAAGGTATAGATGTAAAGATTTAAGAAACTCAACAAATCCCAGATAGGATGGGCTCAAAGAAAATCACACACAAACACACTAGAGTCAAACTGCTAAAAAACAAAAATAAAGAAAGGAATTTTGAAAATCTTAAAAGCAGGTAGAGAAAAATGAAGCAATCCAAATGCCCCAGGATTTATTGATAGAAAACATGAGGCCATAAGATAGTAAAAGTCTTAAAAGTATAGAAATAAAAAAATGTCAATTCATATTTCTATATCTGTAAAATTAGCTGTAAAATTAAAGACATTTGCACATTAAGTGGAATTAAAAGAACTTCTTACCAGTATAGTTATTATACAGAAGATGCTAGAAGGTTTTCAGGATGAAAGAAAATGTTATCAGAGGAAAATTGGATTTCTAGGAATTGGAGAAAGAGCAACAGAAGTGGTAAATTGTGGAATGTTGTGCATTGAATTGTGCACCGCAAAAGACATGTTGAAGTTCTTACCCCGGTACCTATGAATGTGACATTATTTGGAAATAGAGTCTTTGCAGATGTAATTAAAATATAACTAAAGATGGGGCAGTGCTGGACTAGGGGAGAGAGGTCTTAATCTAACATTACTGGTGTCCTTTTAAGGAGAGAAAGGACAGAGAGACAACATATGGAGAAGGGAGAATGCCATGGGAAGACACAGACACAACCTGAAAGATGACCACGTGACAAAGGAGGCAGTAAATGGTCTAGAGACTCAAATTAAAATGCAGAGAACGACAGAATAGATTTTTTAAAAAGCAAGACACTACTGTATAATACCTATGAGTGAAACACTTTAAATGTAAAAACCCAAATAGTTGAAAGTAAATTTACAAAGAACAATATATTACTCAATCAGTAATCATAAGAAGGCTGGAGTTGCTATTTTAATATCATTATAAAGTGACTTTGAGACAAAAAATGTTACCAAATATAAAAAGGGAATTTTTAATGAAAAGGGGACAATTAATGAGAAAAAAGTCAGTATGTATGTAGTTACAAATGGTAGCTCAAAATATATAAGGCATAAAGTGATATAGTTTAAAAGGATACAATACAATTCCAAGAACATAGTAGAAGATTTTAACAGGCCCTCTCAGAAATTAAAACAACAACAAAAACTCAAAAAAAGATTTAGAACAATATTATCAACCACTTGATGTGATTGACATGTACAGAGAGATAAACATTATTTTTTCAGCTTCCTTGAGAAGTTATGTGACTTGTCCAAATTCACACAGCTTTTAAATAGCAGAGCTGGGAATCAAACCCAGAAATCCCAGCTTCAGAGTTTATATCCTAACAGCCTTATGTAGTGGTCCAGCTGTTAAACTGTCATGAATTCTAAAATTTCCCTGAAGAAAATGTTAGGCTTCAAAAAACATGTCAGAACTTTTTATACATATTTAGCATTATTAGTTGAATTCATTGAGGTGTAATATAAAGGACACTGAAAAGATTATCCCTATCCTCAAAATATCAATAGATTCATTCCCTGATTCCTAGAAACCATAATTAGAGAATAATTGTTTTGACATAAAGTTTGATTATAAGGTAAGTGTTCTTGGGAGTGAGACGACATTGATTTTATACTTTATTATAAAGAGTTCTATAAAACACCTCTTGAGTTCTGGTTCAATCAAGAATGTGAACAGCTATATACAGCCTTGGTAGTAGGGTAGGTAACTGAAGTGGGTTAGGAAAGAGTGAGAATACCATTGTATAGGAGAAAGGCAGAAAAAATAAGTTGAGATTGTCAGAGGACTTTTCTGACTCAAGATTTTATCCTATAGCAAACTCTAAAGAAAATAATGTTTCTATTAAACATGACAAATGAAAATATAAACATTTTCTTCATCATATAAATTACAGTTTCATTGCTTGATGAAAACACTAGAAGCTAGATCTCAGCGACAGAAGCACCTCAATGGCAGGAGCTGCAAAGGTGCTTGGAATTATGACTAGAGTGAAAGCTCACGTTGGTTCTGGACAATATTGCACCCCAGGTCCCGCCTTCAACAAGTGATTTGTCTTCTGTAAATTTTAAAGAAGTATTCAAGATGCAGGCAGCATTCACACAGCATTCACACGTTAGCCAATCACAGTTATCTAAGCTAATGTTTATTCAAATATTCAAAGCTCTTCCCAAGTATTAACTCACTCAGCATGCTCCACAGTAACAGGAGGTGGCTAATCTTCCCACCCCACAGATAGAAAAGTGAAGCCTCTGACAGTCTAAATGCTCCTGGCCAAAAACATGATGGGGAAAGTTTTCTGAAAATAAATACTATTTTTAAGAAACAAGTGGAAAAGTAGTTTAAAATATTTGAAATAAGTTTGGGCTATTTAATAAGCCCCCTACAGCTCAATTCCCCATCTTGGCATTTTTTAACTTACTAAAAATTTAAAACAACTGAAAAGGCAGGTATGACAAAGCAATTAGAAGCAAGAGGCAACAGTGCAGAAGTGAAAAGGAAGATGGAGATTCAAATATCTCTAGCATCCAGTGAAACAATCAAGTTAAAATCAAAAGCATGTAAGAGACAAATCTCAAAAATGTGCATGCCAATAGTGTAGTGTAATAGAATAACAATAATGGCATTTTTAACATTTTAAAAACTGATATATTGTAAGAACATTGCTCTGTCAAAGAGCAGAAAAACTAAAAATAAAACTCTTCTCTATGCATACAAATATGTAAGGAGACTAAGACTAACAAATGAAACATATCAGCGTATCTATTTTAAGAAGAGAAAAGAAGGAAGGAAAAAAGATATTTAAAAAGAAGAAAGATGTCATATTGGACCTCTGCCACCATCCCTCCTGAATTTACTTTCTAAAGCAAGAGTAGCAGATTGGTGAACTGGTAAGCCTCCTTTGATTTAAAACCCAACAACTTTGCCGTTCCAATCATTTTTATTAAAATAAGTGTTCTAGTGCTGCAAAAAGCAACCATGTTTACTGCTTGCTAATAAAGCAATCAAGTTGACTAATTTTGATTGATATTCAAAGCACCCTTTAACAAACCACAATTTTACAGCCATCTGTCTTATAATATGACATCCCCCAAAGAGATTGTTTCATTTCTAGCTGCAACGTGGTATGCAGGACTGGTCACATGCTCCCGTGGTCTCCATCTATACATCATAAAGTAACAATTTTGTTTATGCATTTATAAAATATTTACTGAATGTACAGAATATGTCCAGGTTTGTATTTAAAACAGTGAATAAGAAAGCTATTCTGTCTTGGAGGTGCTTATGGTCTAGTTTCTACAAGATCCCTAAGCAGACAGTTCTAGTTCTATGTGATTCGCACTATGAATAGAGGTAAAGAAGAGGCTCGGGAGCTTGCAAGAGAGGCTTACAGAAACGACATCTGAGTGGAGACCTTGAGGATGAAGAGATTTTAGCCAGGCAAGTTAGGGGGAAGACTGTCCCAGGCTTAACGAATGGCTTGTGTAATGCTAAAGGGAACAAATGTAGTGCATGGAATGTAGACTCTTCTTTATTTGGCAAGTTAATTACAAACTTCAGCAACTGTTTCTGTTAGAGCTGTATTTCTATTGGAACTGTTTCTGTTGGAGGGGGAAAGAAAAGACTGAAAAGTCAAAAAGGAAAAAAGGCCTCAAGTTTAAGGCAATTCAACTAATAAACAACATGTATTAATTTGCATCTGTTTATGTTAAGCACACAGCCTAACTGACTGAATGCTCAATTTGTTGAATGAATGAAAGATCAATGCATAATTGCTTTGAGGCTACTACCTTCACAACTTTTTTTTTAGTTTTTAATTTTTCCAAATAAATGACATGAAAGCCCGATTTTTACTAATGGCACAAAGCAAGATGTTTAAAGCTACTCCCAAAATACATAGGAAAATAAGAAAGGCATATTTTCTCCCTAGTGACTTATAACTTGAAGGAGGAATAGTTAAATTTAAGTCAGTTCCATTCAATATGCGTTTGAGCATCCTGTATGTCTAGTAGCATAGTGTTAGGCTCTTTGCAAATGCTTTATGATTAGTGTTTTCACTTGCAAATACTTATGTATATGAAACAACCCAAGGGAAATACAGGAAACATGAAATAGTACAGACAGCATTGAAGTGTCACAAATACAGAATCAGAAAATTCAGTACAGTGACACTGAAAAAGGAAGGAGTTGTTTTGGGCTGGTAACCTCAGACCTGGCACCCTCAGGGCTGGCTATTCAGAGGACACAAGGTGTCTTCCAGGTTCCAAAGGATGCTTGAGATTGATCAAAGCCTGAAGGAGGACTATAACCAAATATCAGATAAACAACATGAGACTGAAAATTCATGTCTAACTTTTCTTGGGATTCAGGTTGTGAAACAAGTCATGGAATAAAAGAACAAAACCAAAGGGATGTCAGCGCAATTATGGAAAGGGAGCTGAACTGAGACTGGGAAAATCTAGGTTCTACTTTCTGCATTGTCACTAATGCACTGCATGACCCTAGTCCCAGGACTTAACCACTGGGAGGGTCACAGTCTCCTCATCTGTAAGATAAAGGCGTAGAGCTAGATCAATGTGAAGGGTTCCTTCCCATTTGAAAGTCTGTGATTCTAAGAGTACTTATTCTCAGAACTAAATTTAATGCTCATCTGTGATAATCAATTTATACTAGGTTCCTCTGATTTATACTGATGCTTCAATGCCAAATTTATGCAGACTTGGGTGAAAAATATTTGTTAATATGAGCAGATTTCAGATAAATTTGAATATCCATCTCAATGGTTCTACAAAATGTAAGAAACTGCTGCTTCTTCAGACAACTGCTGCTTCTTCTAGCATCACCTTGTGTAAATCATGAAACAATCCACACTATCTTATTACTATCTGGTTATGTGTCTGCTTTTAAGTAGATTGTGAAATCTTTCATGGCAGTAACTGTGTTTCATGTATTTTTATGTATTTATTATGTAAACTTAGAGCTTGGCTTATAGTGATAATTAATCATCATACAATAACAATTAAAACATAGCCAAACATTTTGAGTTATCAATATGTTCCAGGTACTTTTCAAAGTATTGTTTCATTTAATCTTCCCTTAAATTCTATAAGATAGATATTACAATTATTCCCACTTTACAGGTGAGCAAAGTGGAGCATATACACAGGTTAAGCAAATTTCCCAAGTTCACACAACTAATAAATCTGGCAAAGAGTACTCACACCCAAGGCCTCTGGCCCCAGAGCTTATGCTTTTAAGTACATGGAGATGCTTGAGAGATCCCCATTGGATAAATAATGCAGCATATTTATTACAACTAAAGCACAGAGGGAAGGCATCAGTGATGGAAGAAGAAGTGGCGATGGGAGCAGGGAGGAAGAGTATGTCAGCGAGAGGAGAGTACTACAGATAAAGGTGTGGAGAAAAGGAACCACACTATGTTAGGGAAGAAGTAACAAGCAGTTCAGTATTGTTGGAGAAGATAGGAAGAAGGCTGTTGCTGGAGACAGTGAAAAGAATCAAAACACAGAGAACCTATGCCTTGTGGGTACTCTGGGAAACTAGGAGCACTGATGGATCTGACAAGTATAAGTAATCTTATGGAACAATGAGATAAAAACAGTTGAGGACAGTGCCCATCTGAAAAGTCTTGGCTATGCTGAAGTAGTAGTCCATGAAACTCTTTAAAGTCCCTCTATTGACTTTTTGTCTTTGCTATTTCTTTTGCCTGTAATGTCCTTTTTCTTCCAGTGTTCCCTCCTTATTACTCCTGGGTTTTTCAAATACAGCTGAAATGTCATCTTCTACAAGAAATGTTCTTTCTCTCCTTTTCCCCAGCACCTGCCCTGCATGGCACCCTGTTGTAACACTCATGACACTTCACTGTAGTCATCTCTTCACTTGCATTTTCAGTCTTTTCTCCCAGGCTATGGACACTTTGAAAGTCCACATCACCCTTCATTCTCTTCATCCTCTCTCTACCAGTCTCTGGAACAAGATAAAACTAAGTAATTTCTTTAATCACTCAGTTTTTAATTGGAATTATATTACAGTCATTTAATTATGTTATTTGCATATATTCTTGGTATAATGCATTGAAAATAACCTACCTGCATTATGTCTACCTCTTATAACACCAAACTGTCCACATAGTACAAAATTAAGTGCAAAGGTTAGCAACAATATAGCAAAAGTATGGAACATCCTAATTCAATTTTACCAACTTAGCATAAAAGAAAATAGCCCATACTGCCCAATCTCTTCTTTCTCCTTTTCTAATAAAGGCTTATTTCCTGTCAATACACTGCAGTTTATAAACCACCCTAATAAATAATAGAGCTTCCTCATTTTGTCAGTTCCCCATTGTACCAGTTTCTGGTTTTTCACCCAGTACTCTCCACTCAGTCCATGAGAAATGTTTCTGAGGGCCTGAATGATCTCAGTGCATTCCCTACAGTCCTAGTGATATTCCTATGCTTTTTCCAACCATTGCTCCCGGCCACTGTTTGTTTGCTATCCATCTCATTCTTTCCACGATCAACAAATATTCACTGCTCAGCATGCCAGGCACTATGATGAGAGCTGGGGATATTAAGCGAATAACATAGCGACAGACCCTACACTCCCAGGATGCACACCCCTCAGGGAAATTAGAGATACTAAGACTGGGGAATCCAAGGTGCTACGAGAGCAGAGACAAGGGTATCAGCCCCATACTTAGTTGTCAGGGGAGGTTCTAGCATCTGGATATTAAATTCAACTCAGCCAGGAAAAAGGAAGGAATGAGATGATGGGTGTGGGAAGAGAATGGAAACTAAGGCAACCAATACTTGAAGTTTCAAAAGTAGATAAGGGTTCCAAACTAAGAAAAGGAGGTAGTTCCAGTAATTACATCCCAGAGGCAGAGAATGGTGGGTACAGCGACCAGAGAGGGCACTCAAGAAGTAGCAGGGTCAAAACACACTGAGCTTTGGAACCAGATCAACGCGTTTGGCCTTCATCTTAAATGCAATCATAGGGAAAAGTTTAAACTGGGGAATGACAGTTCAATGTTTGTTTTAGAAAGATCACTCTTGCCCCCTTCTAGAGAAGGGTTTGGAGAGGAATGCAGTTGAGGCAGAGATGCCAGTGAAGAGGCTAAGTGGGAAGGCAAATCAGAGAGTATGGTTCTCTATAGTTATGTGAATAAGGAAGGACCAAAGCACATCAAAAGGACAGATATCTAAGTGTAGAACACTGTGCTTAGTCAAAGACTGGTAGCAAAGAGGGAGAGAGAGGCTGGGAGATAATGTCCTAGACTTCAAAACCTCTCCTGCCTGGTTACCTAAGTCCAGCATAAATATCACTCTGGGCTTCTAGAAACACCTCATATACGCCTCTCAATCATCATGTGACCTGAATTCTGTAGTTAACTGAAAGTATCTGCTTCTGTGCATATTGCTATTTCTAGCCTAATGAAATAGGATGAAAATCATAAGTGGGTTTATTGATTGGGTTTATTTCCTCTGTACTAGGTTGTTAAAACAAGTTATCTGTGTGCTGGTCACTTCCTCTGAGAAGCGAGTCATAACTGCCCTAGCAGACCTAGGGCTTCCTCCAAGATTGTATAGCATCATACAAACCTCCATCATTATCACATTGCATAACATTATAACATGCAATTGTCCAAGTCTCCACTACATTGTGAGGTTTGAAGGAAGGATACTCTTTTTATCTTTACCTCTCCAGTGCCTATCAATGCCAGAGAATATGGTACAAATTTCATATGTTGACTTAATGTATTATTTTAATTGTTTCACTGGTATTGCCCTTGCAATTTAGAAAGTCTCTTTTCCTGACACGATTAGGAACTCTGCCAAAGCAAATACGTGTTCTGTGTTTTTTAAATCTATTAAGAATTTGCATTAATTTAAAATGAGAACAATCATGGGCAATAATTCTAAAATGTTTCCCCAGCTATTTATTCTGCATGTTGATGGAACAAATAACGTGAAGGGCAATAGGTATGAGCAGGTTATGGTTTCTTAATGTACCACACACCTATCAGATGGCTCCACAATGCAAGCCATTTATAATGTCTTTCCCTTTATATTCAGGCATTGATAATCGGAAACTGAAGCTGAAATGCAATGATTCATTCAAAGCAGACCTGACATCCAAACCTTTCTGAGGTGTTCATCTACATAATTGTATGAGTTATTCATTTTCTCTCTTGCTCAGTCATTCCTTGCTCTCTGCCATGAAAATGCCACTACAGGATATTTGCCGCAGTGGCCCCCAAAGCCTGGAAAATTTAGGGGAGGGGTAAAGAGAACAACAAATAAAAACACCGTGGCAGCAGCATTCACATCTTCATGTCCTTTCCTGCCAGCCTGGCCTTCCATTTATGTCTGGGTGCTGGTTCTATCAAACTTCTGTCTTGTATCAATTTTTAGCAGCATGGATAATTTATTGCATCTAGGATGATAGAAAACCAGCTTTATACATCATTCAGCTTGCAAAAGATGTGTAGCTTCAGTCCCTTAATGGTGTCATTTTGGCTGAATGCTATTAACAGATTACCCCTGCCTAGGGCAGTGGAGCATGTGCAGCAGAAAGATAACCTTGTGTTCGTAATTTAATATTAACTGTTTTCTCCATAGTACCTCTTTCCAGTACATTAACAACAAACCAATATGGACTTGTCCCCTGCGGTCATATTCTTCAGCAAAAAAATGGATTACATGATAGCAAGTTCCTGAAGATTTACAATGAAGTATTACAAATCACTCAACACTCGCTCTGCAGAAATGAAAAATAAACAGGCTTAGATTCAATCAAATTTAATTCCTCCAATTTAGCTTTACCGCACTTCAAAGGGTGCTCTTATTAATGTCTTGGTGAACAAATTTAACAGACATTTTTTGTCCTTCTTATACGAAAGCCTCCAGTTGTGTTCAACATATAGTGAGATCAAGAAACTGTTTTTTTTTTTTTTTTTTTTTTTTTTTAGTGACTACTCTGTCACAGTTTGATATAAAAGTGTAAGCCATTTACAGAAAACTCTTTATGGAATTTTTATCCTATTCCATTCCCGGGAGCTAAATTTATATCCTGCATTAGCTATCATAGCACTAGAGTATTAGTCTTCTCCCTTTGCAAGCAGTTCAGGGCAGTTGGAGGCCCTATCACTCTCCACCACTCACATACACAGGCATTATGAGTTTATCTCATCTTCTGCAGCAAGTACCGGGCCCAATTCATTCCTTTAGGCTACTTTACTAATAACCTATTCCTTATCAGGGCCTCTCCACCTCAGCTTGTGATCAAAGACCCAATTAATGGAATGGAGAAAGGTGAAGCATTCAAATAATGGAGACAGCTGTTTTTCTCTGTTAGAGAAAATCCATTTGTATTGTTATCGCACTCGCAAGTTCTGCAGCTCCTGTTTAATTCAGTCTTCCTCTATTTCTGCTGATGATAAAAAAAAAAAAAAAAAGTCACAATGAACTCCAAAGAGAATGGCAGAAACATCACCATGTTTCAACTCAGTCTGGGAGTTATCAACTTGAAAGTGAAAATACAAGCAGATAAGAGGAGGAAATATCCAACAAAGACCATATCAAAAAATTTTAAAATTTTTTCAAGCAGCATTCTCTATTCATCATTCTGAATTTTTGTTCAAGTTCTGTCCTATCCCATATTGCTCAGCTGTCTAACTCAGCAAAGCAGAAGCTGATAATATCTTGAGTTCCACATCAGTTGAAAAGTAATTAAAGGCACAGAGTAATCATAATTGGTTGGTGGGGACATTTTTATGAACTTCATGCACTTATGGGTCCGGGAAACCTTATTAGAGCTCCAACTTTAAGTAGGATATTTCTCCACAAGTCAAAGCATTTTCCCCTAAACTGCTTATTAAACTATTTATTTCTTTTTCCCTTTAAACATTTTAAGCATTTCCTGCCCTCAATGCCATGCTTACTTTATTTAACTGAGCCCTAATATGAGAGAATTGTATGAGTGATTCTCAGACACAAAGTCTGACCGTGTTAAGACATCATTCCTCTGTAAAGAAATTTCACTTGTCTGTAAATGCTCTGTCCTTTTGCCTGGTAATGGAGCAGGAAAGACCTCTTGGTTTTAGAATTATGGCTATGCTGTCTATCTTTTCTCTTAATAAAAGCAGGTCAGATTCAAAGCTGGAAAAGAAACAAAGACAGTCTTTTGCTTTTACTTTGTGTAGAACATATTTCCTTGTAAGGGTCTAAATCCAGGATTGTTTTTGGTTTTGTCAAATAAAAAGAGAAACATGTACATTGTTTTTCTCCCCTCAGGAGAATTCCCTTGGAAAGCAAGAATGAGAATCACATATTTGAATTCCTGCCTGAACACATATAAGTAGCAAAATAAACACGTACAGAGCTACAGTATATGCAATGAATAGAGACAGCAGAATCTTAAAGGGCTGTTCTCCCAGGCTGATCGCTCACAGGGGATTCCAAGATGTGTGTGAGACTGAGTGGAAAAAAAAGCATTATGCATTTGCATGCAAAATGAACATTTAAAAGATTTTATGGAAATAAAGAATAATATGTATTAAACATGGTCTGGTAAACAGGTCAGGTTTTTCTATCATTTTTTCTTGACTTCAACCTTCAAAACAACAAAAAAATTAGATTGGCTTTTTCCTTCTGTATTGGAATAAAGCAACTCTTCCTTTCTTTGCATGTTATGGATCTTCATATTCTTTCCTTAATATTGAAACTAGAGCAAATAAATATGAAATAAAATAAATCACCTTTCTCAAAAAGATAAAAAATAGTAAAAGCAGAACTATCAATAATTTCCCTTAGGCATACTAAAAATATAGAGACACAGTTGGTGACAGTGGAGTAGAAAAAACAAAACAAATTATGAAATGCAGCTTTAATCTTTCAACTGTGAAAGGAAAGATCTATAAACCTTTTAGTTTTTAATATATGTTAACTTTATCTATATCAAGGCAATAGCATAAATATATAGTAACTTTTCTCTAGCAATGTTAGAAATACAGGGAAAAAAAACACTTTCTTTTAGCAGAAGGATTTTGTCAGTCAGGATAGGCCAGTTATATTGGGGTAACAACCAACCACAGAAACCACAGTGGTTGAAAGCATTTATTTCTTATTCACACTATGTCCAGTGGGGATGAGCAAGGTATGCCGCCATCATATGTGTTCAGGGACACAGAATGACAAAGGCCCTATCATCTTATGGTGCTGCTTTTTCAGTGCGATGCTTCAGGATGTACCAGGGCATAGATGAGACCATGGAGAACATGTTCCCAACCATTAAATACTCGGGTCTAGAAGTCATCTTCATCAATTTCACTCGCATGTCATTGACCAAAGCAAGTCCCATGGCCACACCTAATTTTAAGAGGATGTGTACCCAAAAGGAGATCCAGGAATCTTGGTGCATACTAAGGAACTATTTGTACTTGCTCCACTGTTTAAGAAAGGAAAGTATACTGAAGAAAGTGTTTTTTGTTCGATCTTCCATTATAAAAGATGCTATGATAACTTGACACTAGGGGAGCCACATTCCACATTTAAGTTTAGCTTTTTTTTTTTTTTTTTTAGATGGAGTTTTGCTCTGTCCCCCAGGCTGGAGTGCAGTGGCTCAATGTCAGGCTCACTGAAACCTTGGTCTCCCAGGTTTAAGCAATTCTCCTGCCCTAGCCTCCAGAGTAGCCAGGATTACAGGCATGCAACACCACGCTGGCTAATTTTTTGTATTTTTAGTAGAGATGGCGTTTCACCATGTTGCCTAGGCTGGTCTCAAACTCCCAGGCTCAAGTGATGCACCTGCCTTGGCCTCCCAAAGTGCTGGGATTACAGGCATGAGCCACCAGGCCTGGCCTAGCTTCTTTTTTCTTAGAAGTAGATGTTATATACACTTTGTATAGGAGGCAGGATCCTACTCAGACCACAATTTAATCTTTGATCAAGAGGTCTTATGCTGGAGCTTTAAGTTATTTTACAATATAAAGTCCTCGAGGGCACAGATACAGAATTTTCCTGATTCAAATCCACTAGGTTTACTGAATAAAAGTGTTTTTATGCTCTCAATGATTTATAATTAGATTATGTCGTCTGGCTGAATAGTTTCTTAAATGGAGTATTCTGACCTGACCTAGAATACTGAATTATTTATTCTTTTCCTTCCTTCATTCATTCTTGCATCATTCTTTATATTTATTCTGTAGGTAAGATTGATGGTCTACTATAGTCAAGTATGTATTTAGTTTTCATTTCAAGGATCAGGAAGAAAGCAAGTTCCTAGGCCTCAGGAAACTCAGTTTAGGGAAGGAGTCAGACTAGAAACTGAAACTACACCGGATGAGGAAAAAGGATAACAATCACATTTTAAAAAGTAACTTATTGGGGGGAGGGGCTAAGATGGCCAAATAGGAACAGCTCTGGTCTGCTGATCCCCCCAAGACCAATGCAGAAGATATGTGATTTCTGTGTTTCCAACTGAGGTACCTGGTTCATCTCACTGGGCATGGTTAGGCAGTGGGTGCAGTCCACGGAGGCAAGGAGAAGCAGGGTGGGGCGTCACTTCATCTGAGAAGTGCAAGGAACCAGAGCCCTACCTACCCCTAGCCCAGGGAAGCCGTGAGGGACTGGGCTACTTTGCCAGGTTACTACACTTTTCCCACAGGTTTTGCAATCTGCAAATCAGGAGATTACCTTGTGTGCCTACACCATCAGGTCCCTGGGTTTCAAGCACAAAACTTGGTGGCTGTTTGGGCAGACATTGAGCTAGCTGCAGGAGTATCTTTTCATACCCCAGTGGCACCTGGAACACCAGTGAGAAAGAACCATTCACTCCTCCGGAAACGGGGCTGAAGCCAGGAAGTCAAGTGGTCTCACTGAGCGGTTCCCACTCCCACAGAACCCAGCAAGCTAAAAACCTTTGGCTTGAAATTCTGCTGCCAAAAAGCAGTCTGAAGTGACCTGGGACTATTAAGTTTAGTGGGGGAAAGGGTGTCTGCCATTACAGAGGCTTTAGTAGGCGGTTTTCCCCTCACAGTGCTAAGGAGGCTGGGAAGTCTGGACTGGGCGCAGCAAAGCAGCTGTGGCCAGACTGCTTCTCTAGATTCCTCCTCACTGGGCAGGGCATCTCTGAAGGAAAGGTAACAGTTCTAGTCAGGGGTTTACAGACAAAACCCCCATCTCCCTGGGACAGAGCACCTTGGAGAAGGGGTGGCTGTGGGCATAGCTTCAGCAGATTTAATGGTTCCTGCCTGCCAACTCTACAGAGAGTGGCTGATCCTGACAAGAGAGATTCTCCCAGCACAGCACACCAGCTCTGGTAAGCGACAGACTGCCTCTTCAAGTGGGTCCCTGACCCCTGTGCCTCCTGACTAGGGAAAACCTCCCAACAGGGGTTAACAAACACCTCATACAGGAGACTTCCGGCTGGTGTCAGGCCAGTACCCCTCTATGACGACGTTTCCAGAGGAAGGAGCAGCCAGTAACCTTTGCTGTACTGCAGCTTCCACTGGTGATACCCAGGTGAATGGGGTCTGGAGTGGACCTCCAACAAACTAAAGCAGAACTGCAGAAGAGGGGCCTGACTGTTAGGAGGAAAAACTAACAAACAGAAAGCAACAACATCAATATCAACATTAAGGACCCCCACACAAAAAGCCCATCCCAAAGTCATCAGCCTCAAAGATCAAAGGTAGATAAATCCATGAAGATGAGGAAAAAGCAGCACAAAATGCTGAAAATTCCAAAAACCAGAATGTCTCTTCCAAATGATCGCAACTCCTCTCCAGTAAGGGCACAAAACTGGACAGAGAACGAGATTGATGAATTGACACGAGTAGGCTTCAGAAAGTGGGTAATAACAAACTCCTCTGAGCTAAAGGAGCATGTTCTAACACAATGCAAGGAAGTTAACAACCTTGATAAAAGGTTACATGAACTGCTAACTAGAATAACTGGTTTAGAAAGGAATATAAATGACCTGATGGAGCTGGAAAACACAGCACTAGAACTTCGTGAAGTATACACAAGTATCAATAGCCCAATAGATCAAGCAGAAGAAAGGATATCTGAGATTGAAGATCAACTTACTGAATTAAGGCATGAAGACAAGATTAGAGAAAAAAGAACAAAAATGAACAAAAAAAGCCTCCAATAAATATGGGACTAGGTGGAAAGACAAAACCTACATTGATTGGTGTACCTGAAAGTGATGAGGACAATGGAATCAAGTTGGAAAACACACTTCAGGATATTATCCAGGAGAACTTCCCCAACCTAGCAAGATAGGCTAACATTCAAATTCAGGAAATGCAGAGAACACCACTAAGATACTCCTTGAGAAGAGCAACCAAAAGACATAATCGTCAGATTCTCCATGGTTGAAATGAAGGAAAAAAATGTTAAGGGCAGAGAGAAAGGTCAGGTTACCTATAAAGGGAAGCCCATTAGACTGAGAGTGGATCTCTCTGCAGAAGCCCTACAAGCCACAAGAGAGTGGGGGCTAATATTCAACTTTCTTAAAATAAAGAAACTTCAACCCAGAATTTCATATCCAGCCAAACTAAACTTCATAAGCAAAGGAGAAATAAAATCCTTTACAGACAAGCAAATGCTGAAAGATTTTGTCACCACTAGGCATGTCTTACAAGAGCTCCTGAAGGAAGCACTAAATATGGAAAGGAAAACTGGTACCACCCACTGCAAAAACACACCAAAATATAAAGACCAATGACACTATGAAGAAACTGCATCAACTAATGTGCAAAATAACCAGCTAGCAACATGATGATGGGATCGAATTCACATAAAACAATGTTAACCTTAAATGTAAATGGGTTAATGCCTCAATTAAAAGACACAGACTGGCAAATTGGATAAAAAGTCAAGACCCAATGTAAATACACCCAGATTCATAAAACAAGTTCTCAGAGACCTGCCAAGAGACTTAGACTCCCACACAATAATAGTGGGAGATTTTAACACCCCACTGTCAATATTAGACAGATCAACAAGACAGAAAATTAACAGGGATATTCAGGACTTGAACTCAGCTTTATACCAAATGGACCTAATAGACATCTACAGAACTCTCCACCACAAATCAATAGAATATACATTCTCAGTGCCACATAGCATGTATTCTAAAATCAACCACATAATTGAAAGTAAAACACTCCTTGGCAAATGCAAAAGAATGGAAATTATAACAGTCTCTCAGACCACAGTGAAATCAAATTAGAATTTAGGCTTAAGAAACTCACTCAAAACTGCAAAACTACATGAAAATTGAACAACCTGCTCCTGAATGACTACTGGGTAAATAACAAAATTAAGGCAGAAATAAATAAGTTATTTGAAACCAATGAGAACAAGGAGACAATGTACCAGAGTCTCTGGGACACAGCTAAAGCAGTGTTAAGAGGGAAATTTATAGCACTAAATGCCTACAACAAAAAGCTGGAAAGACCTAAAATCAACATTCTAACATCACAATGAAAAGAACTAAAGAAGCAAGAGCAAACAAATTCAAAAGCTGGTAGAAGACAAGAAATAACTAAGATTAGAGCAGAGTTGAAGGAGATAGAGACACAAAATGCTTCAAAAAAATCAATGAATTCAGGAGCTGATTTTTTGAAAAGATTAACAAAATAGATGAACTCCTAGTTAGACTAATAAAGAAGAAAACATAGAAGAATCAAAGATACAATTAAAAAAAAGATCACGTGGATATCACCACTGATCTCACAGAAAAACAAACCACTATCAGAGAATATTATAAACACCTCTATGTAGATAAACTAGAAAATCTAAAAGAAATGGGTAAATCCCTGGACAAATACACCCTCCCAAGACTAAACCAGGAAGAAGTTGAATCCCTGAATAAACCAATAGCAAGTTCTGAAATTGAGGCAGCAATTAATAGCCTACCAACTAAAAAAAAAAGCCCAGACCAGACGGATTCACAGTAAAACAGCACAGACCAGACGGATTCTATCAGAGGTACAAAGAGGAGCAGGTACCATTCCTTCTACCTATTCCAAACAATAGAAAAAGAGGACCTCTTTCTTAACTCATTTTATGAGACCAGCGTAATCCTGATACTAAAACCTGGCAGAGATACAACAAAAAAAGAAAATTTCAGGCCAATATCCCTGATGAACATTGACGTGAAAATTGTCAATAAAGTACTGGCAAACTGAATCCAGTAGCACATCAAAAACTTATCCACCATGGTGAAGTCGGCTTCCTCCCTGGAATGCAAGGCTGGATCAACATATGCAAATCAATAAATGTAATCCAACACATAAATAGAACCAATGGCAAAAACCACATGATTATCGCAATAGATACAGAAAAAGCCTTTGATAAAATTCAACATCCCTTCATGCTAAAAACTCTCAATAAACTAGGTATTGATGGAACATATCTCAAAATAATAAGAGCTAATTATGACAAACCAGCAGCCAATATCATATGGAGCAGGCAAAAGCTGGAAGCATTGCCTTTGAAAACTGGCACAAGACAAGGATGCTCTCTCTTACCACTCCTATCCAACATAGTATTGGAAGTTCTGGCCAGGGCAATCAGGCAAGAAAAAGAAATAAAGCATATTCAAATAGGAAAAGAGAAAGTCAAATTGTCTCTGTTTGCAGGCGACATGATTGTATATTTAGAAAACCCCATTGTCTTGGCCCAAAAACTTCTTAATCTAATAAGTAACTTCAGCAAAGTCTCAGGATACAAAATCAATGCGCAAAAATCACAAGCATTCCCACACACCAGCAATAGATAGGCAGAAAGCCAAATATGAGTGAACTCCCATTCACCATTGCTGCAAAGACAATAAAATACCTAGGAATACAACTTACAAGGGACATGAAAGACCTTTTCAAGCAGAACTACAAACCACTATTCAAGGAAATAAGAGAGGACACAAACAAATGGAAAAACATTCCATGCTTATGGGTAGGAAGAATCAACATTGTGAAAATGGTGACACTGCACAAAGTAATTTGTAGATTCAATGCTATTCCCATCAAGCTATCAGTGACTTTCCTTGCAGATACAGGGAGAAAAAACTACTTTAAATTTCGTATGGAATGAAAAAAGAGCTTGTATAGCCAAGACAATCCTAAGCAAAAAGAACAAAGCTAGAGGCATCACACTTCCTGACTTCAAACTGTACAATAAGGCTGAAGTAACCAAAACAGCATGGTACTTGTATTGAAACAGATATATAGACCAATGGAACAGAATACTGACCTAAGAAACAGCACCACACATCTGCAACCATCTGATTTTCTTTTTTTTTTTTTTTTTTTTTTTGAGACGGAGTCTCGCTCTGTCGCCCAGGTTGGAGTGCAGTGGCTGGATCTCAGCTCACTGCAAGCTCTGCCTCCCGGGTTCACGCCATTCTCCTGCCTCAGCCTCCTGAGTAGCTGGGACTACAGGCGCCCGCCACCTCACCCGGCTAGTTTTTTGTATTTTTTTTAGTAGAGACAGGGTTTCACCGTGTTAGCCAGGATGGTCTCGATCTCCTGACCTCGTGATCCGCCCGTCTCGGCCTCCCAAC
>NC_045440.1:92655345-92692811 GCF_002776525.5 Piliocolobus tephrosceles
GTGATCCGCCCGTCTCGGCCTCCCAAAGTGCTGGGATTACAGGCTTGAGCCACCGCGCCCGGCTCACAAAAACAAAAAATGGGGAAAAGATTTCCTATTTAATAAATGGTGCTGGGAAAACTGGCTAGCCATATGCAGAAAACTGAAACTGGACCCCTTCCTTACACCTTATAAGAAAATTTACTCAAGATGGATTAAAGACTTAAATGTAAAACCCAAAGCCATAAAAACCCTAGAAGAAAATCTAGGCAATACCATCAGGACATAGGCATGGGCAAAGACTTCATGACTAAAACACCAAAAGCAATTGCAGCAAAAGCCAGACTTAAAAATGGGATCTAATCAAACTGAAGAGCTTCTGCACAGCAAAAGAAACTATCATCAGAATGAATGGGTAACCTACAGAATGGGAGAAAGATTTTGCAAGCTACCCATCTGATAAAGGTCAAATATCCAAAATCTACAAGGAACTTAAACAAATTTACAAGAAATAAAAGCAAAATAACAACAACAACAAAAACATCAAAAAGTAACCAAAGGATATGAACAGACACTTCTCTAAAGAAGACATTTATGTGGCCAACAAACGTATGAAAAAAAGCTCATCGTCACTGGTGATCAGAGAAATGCAAATCAAAATCACAATGTGATACCATCTCATGCCAGATAGAATGGCGATTATTAAAAAGTCAGGAAACAGCAGATGTTGGCGAGGCTATGAAGAAATAGGAACTTTTACACGGTTGGTGGGAGTGTAAATTAGTTCAGCTATTGTGGAAGACAGTGTGGTGGTGATTCCTCAAGGGTCTAGAACTAGAAAATCATTTGACCCAGCAATCCCATTACTGGGTATATGCCCAAAGGATTATAAATCATTCTACTATAATGACACATGCACACATATGTTTATTGCAGCACTATTTATAATAGCAAACACTTGGAACCAACCCAAATGCCTATCAATGATAGATTGGATAAAGAAAATGTGGCACATATATGCCATGGAATACTACACAGCTGTAAAAAAGAATGAGTTCATTTCCTTTGCAGGGACATGAATGAAGCTGGAAACCATCATCCTCAGCAAACTAACCACAGGAACAGAAAACCAAACACCACATGTTTTCACTCATAAGTGGGAGTGAACAATTAGAACACATGGACACAGGGAGGGGAAAATCACACACTAGGGCTTCTCGTGGGGTGGGGGAAAGGGGAGGGAGAGCATTAGGACAAATACCTAATGCATGCAGGGCTTAAAACCTAAATGACAAGTTAATAGGTGCAGCAAACCACCATGGCACATGTACACCTATGTAACATATCTGAACATTCTGCACATGTATCCCAGAACTTAAAGTAAAATAAAATAAACAGAATTTATTACTACTAATAATAATAGATAAGAATTATAAACACTTAACATCAGATGGTGTATTGTATTACTTTATTTTCATTATGAAAGTGATCAGCAACTTGATTACCTTCAAAAAACTGTTTTTCCAGCCTCCTTTTCCAGCTCAGGTCTTCTTACTGCTCTCCCTGCTCCTCCGGGTTGTTCTGCTTCCAACCCCTATCAGAGGTCCCTGACCTACCACCACCGCCACCTCCAGCAAGGTTTGCCTCAGGAGTTATCTTTCCTTTGACCCTCTACCATCTTCTGTGTCTCCATTTTTATTTCTTCAATGCTCTATTTTATGATCCTTTCTCGTTGGTTCCACTATGCTCTGAGAACTATAGGCTCTAAAGTGTATTAAAACTTACATATTTGACTACTATATACATAAAAATGCCTCTAGCCACTGATCAGACTTTATATAATTTTGGGTCATCTGGGAGGCCAAAGGACCTTTACCTCTTATGCTCACCATGGCATAACACTCAGTGACGACTTCAGACCCAAGCTCTACATCTCCAGTTGCCTAAATCTGGACTTGAATATGAGAAATTTAGTATGCAAAATCGGTCTAAATCATCTTTCTCTGAAACCAGATTTTTCCCTCAAGAAAATTCTCATTTTTGCTAATGCTTCATCCAGGCACAAAACTTGGCCTCACCTCTTCATTTCCAAGTCAAACACCTAATACTCTGAGATTTGTGTTTCTAGGAAAGATTGACATTTGATTTGGTAGACTGAGTAAAGCAGAGGGCCCTCTGCAATACAGGTGAACCTCATCCAATCTGTTGAGGACCTGAATAGAGCAAAAAGGCAGAGAAAGTTTGAATTAGCCCCCTCTACTCTACTGCTTGAGCTGAGACATTGGTCTCCTCCCTTTAGATTAAAACTTAAACCATTAGTGTTTCTGGTTCTTTGGCCTTTGGACTTGGAATGGAATGTATATCACCAGTGTTCCTGGGTCTCCACTGTCCAGATGGCAAATCATGGGACTTCTAGCTGCTCGTCATTTATCCAATTCCTTATAATAAATTTCACATATGTATATACAGTCATGCATCCTTTAATGACAATGATATGTTCTGAGAAATGTGTTGTTAGGCAATTTTGTCATTGTGCAAACACCATAGAATGTACTTAAGCAAACCTAGATGGTATAGGCCTACTACAAATCTAGGTCATATAGTTATAGCCTATTTTTCCTAATCTAAAAACCTTTACAGCATGTTACAGTACTGAATATTGTAGGCAATTGTAACACGGGATAAATGTTTTTACGTATCTAAATATAGAAAAGGTACAGTAAAGATATAATATTATAACTTTATGGGACCAAGGTTATACGTGTGATTCATCATTGACCAAAACATCATTATGCAGTATATGACTGTGTGTGTGTGTGTGTGTGTGTGTGTGTGTGTGTGTGTGTGTATCTCCTATTGGTTTTGTTTCTCTGGAGAAGCCTGACTAATACAACTGGCAATAATTTCCCATTGTGTGCAGAGTTAAGACGTGTGTCTATGGCCAGATTTTAAGTCATCCCATAATCTGGCACCTCCAATACTCCCTCCATCCTCTCCCTCCTGACTATCCAAACTTTCTGTACAAAATGAATCATCTGTTTCATTTGAGTTGGTTGTTTTGGAAATAGAGTTCATGCTTATTTTCGGTCTGAAAGTCACTGCTCATGTTGCTTAATGAATTGAAAGAATACTGCCTAGCCTAAAATATAGCTCAAATTCTGCTCCTTCCAAGAAATCTTTTCTACATTTCCATTAACTTTGAATTATTTTGTAACATGGCAGGCTGTGCTTGTAGACTCACTGTGGCACAGACAACCTGTTGGTGCTCTGTTATTTAACCCCTGACTCTCTTGTTATTTGCATGCAAGCATGTCTCATCTCCTATTGAACAACAAGCTTCTCATCAACTTTGGGCCACACCTCCCATTCCTTGTCTACCTTTTATAATATCTCACAAAATTCTTAATATATGTGGTACCTAAAAAAAATACTTGTTAAATGGAGAGCAAAACAAATCTAAGACTTCTTTAGCATTTGACTCACACTCTCTCAAGTCATAACTTCTTCTATTTTCAATTTCAGTTCAAGACTATGCCTTTAAATCATTTTATCATCCTTTTATATATTTTTCTAAATGCATTTGAAAATAACATGCTTTCTAATGTTAGATGAAAGCATTAAATGGGAATAGCAAATAAATAATATAAATATGATGTGGTTTTAAAAGGCTGTTATAAACAGGGCTAGTATTACTTACAATATTTTTAGGTGAGAAATGCATTCTAAAGCACAGAATAAATAAGGGAATTGGTCTGTTCTGGGAACAACCAAAAATTGAGAAATATTTTTTTTCCCTGTGTGATTGGGTCCATGTGTCTGGAGGTTCAGAGCTCCAGGGATGCCTCTCCTTCCCTGTGATGACACCTCACCCCAGTATAGTATCAATCAGGCATTTGTTGTACAGATAGTTGATAAACAAGAGAGACTTGCATATGTGGACAATAAAGGCCATTTTGGTTTAAAAATAGGGAATTTGTGTGTTACACTAATTATGTTCATCTTCATTCCAATCTGACCCAATTTTCATTTATATTATTCTGGTCATCCATTTGTTCTATTTCTAAAATCTTTCTTTTCTTTTGAAGGACCTGCATTTGTTGTAGAGAATTCTATTCCTGGATACCATGCATTTATAATTCCTTGAATTTATCAAATAATATTATGACATAGGTATAGATAGATAGATAGATAGATAGATAGATAGATAGATATAGATATAGATATAGATATAGATATAGATATACATAACCATCTGTCTCACCTGGAAACAAGTCCTGGGAAGTTTTCTTCCCATGCCACCATCTTTCAAGTCAGGAATCCCACCCTCTAAGGAGGCTTGAGTAAGCTCTGGGTAGGCAAAGTCATAGGTCTCAAGAAATCTCAGAGGTTGGGCAGGCCTCACTTCTGCCAGATGATCTTTAGCTGTCAATTGACAAACAGCTGTCAATGGATGATCCTCCCCAGACTACAATGAGGAAACCGATCTTGAGGCACGTCTGTCCAGGCCACATAGAGCACTCACCCAGTGACAACAGGTGGTCAGTTTCTAGCTTGGATCCACTTAGCTCCTGATAAAATGGATGACCTGAGCTGGGCCATGTTTGATGCCGTCGTTTGGAGCCAAAATTTGCCCATTTTCTACTTTTGAGAGATTAGGGTAAGGCATTCTTCCTCAAGATAGTTTTCTTTCATCTCTCACAAACTTGACATAACATCCTGATTTTCTTAGAGCAATATGATTTCCCACTATCACCAAAAAAAAAAAAAAATCATAATACACAAATCTGTGATGTTTATCATGTGAATGTATTCTCTTATATGTGTAACCTTGTGCAGTATACAACTGCACATCTGTATCTGAAATGCCCTGTTGATCCTGATTACCCGACTCATTATCTCATGCTTCATCCATCAACCTTCTCCAAAGTCTTCAAACATCCAACAGTTTTGTCTTGGGTGAGCATCTTTGTCTTGTTCTTAATATAGATAGAAATTCTCATATTTCTTCATCAAGCCTGAGGCTGGCTTTTGGTTTGAAATACCTATATTACCTATATTTTTCAAGAATTTTAAATATCTATCCAGACCTATTTGTAAACCAATTTTGTTTCAAAAATCAGAATTAAGATTTTATAACATTTTTTGTAGTCAAGGAATGCAAATCCACTTAACTCTTTTTTTAATTTTTATTTTCATGCTCCTGTAAGGTAACAGGGCCATATGTCTCTTTCTGAGGGCAATTTGGAAATATCTACTGATATTTTAAGCATATATTGTTTAACCCAGAAATTCTAGTTCTAGATATTTTGCCTATAGATATGCAGGTGTATATAAAGATGTACATACAAGGATATTTAATACAAGAGAGAACACTTAAAATGACCTAAATATCTTTTAATAGAGGACTGATGAAATAAATTGTGGTACATACTTACAAGAAAATAGGAACAAGATTCTAAGAAAAAAAGTAAGGGAAATATTTGTAAATAAAAGATTTTTGAGATTCATTCGTGTACTTATTCATCCATTTCTTGTTTCAACAAATATGTATTGAGTGCCTACTGCATGATAGCCACTGTTCTAGGGATGGTAATTCCACAGTAAAAGAGATAAACATGATCCCTGCCTCATGAAGCCTATATAGTAGGAGGAGAAAAAATTAATTAATTAATTAATTAATGAAAATAATAAGTATTACAAGGAAAACTACTTCAGAGCAAAAGAATACAGCATGATAGAGGCATTACTGTTTTAGGCAGAGTTATCTGTCTAAAGGATAATATTTGATAAGAGCTGAATTAAACGAGGAAGTTGGTTATGCAACTGTCATGCAGGAACAAAGGGCAGGAGAGAAAATAGAAAGTGCAAAGTAGGGAAGGTACTTGTCTATGTTTGAAACATGCTAGAAAGGGCAGTATGGTTGGAGTGTATATGAGAGGGAAGAGGGAGAGAGTGAAGTTGGAGAGATAGTTAGAAGGGACTTAAGTACCTTAAAGAGCTTGATAACTTTTTTTAACAAAAAAAAATTACTCTAGAAGTACCATAACGAAAAATTACCACATAAAAGAACATAAAATTTGTCAAGCTTCTTGTAAAAGTTAATTATTTTCATTAAGTTTATATCAATTTAAACATCCACCAGCCATGTGTAATATACCTCATGTCAGTGTATCCTCACCAACATTGAAGATTATAAGTTTTGAAATAGTTGATAATTTTACATGTGCTATCATTTTGTTAATTTAATTAGCTTTTTTTTTTTTTTTTTTTTTTTTTCCTGAGATAGAGTCTCGCTTTGTCGTCCAGGCTGGAGTGCAGTGGTGTGATCTCGGCTCACTGCAACCTCTGCCTCCGGGGTTCAAGTGATTCTCCTGCCTCAGCCTCCTGAGTAGCTGGGGTTACAGGTGCATGCCACCACTCCCGGCTAATTTTTGTATTTTTATTAGAGATGGGGTTTCACCATGTTGGTCAGGCTGGTCTCAAACTCCTGACCTTGTGATCCTCCCACCTTGGCCTCCCAAACTGCTGGGATTATGGGCGTGAGCCACCGTGCCCGGCCAATTTAATTAGCTTTTAACAAATAAAAATTACTGAACGTTTTTGTGATACTGAATGCTCCCTTTTACATATGTTCCAGGTTCCAAACCATAATGGGACTATATTCCCATCTACACTCTCCATGATGTTCCAGGCTCTTCTGAATTGTCACGCAGCAAACTGATGAACTGATTCAGTGGAGTGCTGGAACAACTCCCACTGGTTCTAAAGATCTAATTGTACGATTTTCAGTGGTTTTTCAAGCCAGTTGTTAAACCATTGGTATCATGAGATTGACCATCGTGGGAATATTTATTCATACCATGTGAACTGATAAATGCTATAAATCAGTACTTTAAAATAAAAAAATAGAGCCAGCTTGCCAGCACATCACTGATTTAAGCAATCTTTTATTTTAAGTTACAAAATAATTAAGACAAAATTATTGCCTCTGAGGAATATTTGAGGCATTCAACCTCTACAGAGAGCTCATTTCTTTCATCTAATCAGCTGATAAAGATCCAGCTTTTAATTAGCCACAGTGGAAGTGGAACTTTCAGCAGGGAAAACATAGGCACTGAAAGATCTTGGTTTGGTATGCAGTTCTTTTGAGGAATTCATTCCCTTTATCTTTCTGTCTCTCCCATTGCCATTTGGGGAATACGTTGCCTCTTTGGATTTTGACTCTTAATCTCCTTTAGAACAAGGTTGGAACTCAATTAATATAAAAGTAAAAATGGACAAGTTGCAGAGCTTGCCTCTAATCTAGGCCTCTCTAGGTCACAAGAGTTGGAGGGCAAACAGGAGTCGGCAACCACAGTCTGTATCATCCTCTTGGTATATTTTCAGTGCAATGGCTGGCTAAAGATTCAGAGGCTTGGGAACTTGGCTGTAGAAAGTGGAATCATATCCTCCCAAAATATATGTTAAACTTCTTCTAACCCCTGGTACCTGTGACTGTGACCTTATTTGTAAATAGGGTCTTTGCAGATGTAACCAACTTTAGATGACGGCATACGGGATATGATGATTTCTAAATCCAACAACTGGTTTCTTTATAAGAGAAAGGGGAAGGGTATTTAGGCAGACACAGAGGAGAGACAAGGAGAACACCCTGCGATGACAGAGGCAGAGACTGGGGTGATGCAGCTGCAAGGCAAGGAGTGTCCAGAATTGCTACCAAGTAGCAGAAAATAGGAAAAGGCAAGGAAGGATTCTCCCTTACAAGTTTCAGAGGGAGCATAGCCATGCTAATGCTTTGATTTTTGATATAGGGCTTCCAAAACTATGAGAGTGTCTAATGTTTTAAATCACCAGGTGTGTGGTTCTTTATTATAGCAGCTGAAAAAACTAATACATTGACGGACTCTGTCCTTTCTTCATGATTAAACTAGCAAATCTCCAAATCTAAAACCGTGGTTCACTTTATAGGACAGAGTATTATCTTCTAAGGGCCTGCCTATGTAATATTGTATTTTTAGGAATAAAATTATTTGGGAAACTTTCTACTTTATAAGTAATTAATAGTGTAAATGTGCATATATCTGTCAGGAAGACACCTTAAACATTTCACATTAATGTCATTTTTAAAAGGAAAAAAATGAGATAGAACAAAAAATATGAAAAAATCAAGCCTTTCACTGATTTCCTGAAAAAGTAAACAAACAGTATGATCAGGGTTTAGTAATCAAAATAGTGGAAGCATACTGAAAAACATTTCTGTAAAATCCAAAGGAACACAGAATAAGTGATCAACAGTCTGAGTTTATAACAACCAACTCATGCCAGAGAAACCTGATTGATTTCCTTTCAGTTTCATTATAAAATTAGAGCACAAGGAGAATTCTGTAGTAGACACTGTATATTTGAGCATTAGAAAAATACTTAATTGGATCTCATGAAATCCTACTTTAAAGGTGAAGTAAAATTGGCCTGCACACACATTCACAGAAATAGAAAACGGGTGAGCTGAATATAAACAAGAAATAATGACAAACAGCAGCAGACTGGGTGTGTGAAAGAGCTATCCAGTGAGTCTAAAAAACAGGTTTAGATAGAGTTCCGTTTAACATCGACTCTCACAATCTGAAAGAATGGCTTGCATTCCATGTGGTCATTAAAGTAGTACAAGATACTGATTAGTGGAGTCCTTGAACCCCATGAAAACTAGCAATCCAGTGGGTTCACCAAAGTACCAAAATTAGGCAAGATAAACATGACTTTTGCCATGAAAAGAATGAAAGATGAAGTATTGGGAAGTAGAAATGGCAACTGGAGGGTTATAGCATCCGGAGAATAACCACACAGTAATGAATAAAACATAGCACAATGGTGTTAAAACCTAAACAAAAGGCTTCATGTTGATTTAGAGACTGGAGTGGGCCGTGTTGTTAGAAAAGCTCAATAGGGTCTAAGACTTCATAGATAAATGAAGTGGACTAAAAAACTAAAGAAGTAGTATTGCCTACTTGATTTGTCTCATGAAATTAAAAATTAGTGAGAACATTTATTATCTCCCTGGTAGAGATTCTTCAGCAGATTACAAAAGTATGTGACATGGTTAGGCTTTATGTCATGATGCAAATCTCATATTGAACTGTAATCCCCACATGTCCTGTGAGGGAAGTGATTGGATTGTGGGGGTGGTTTCCCTCATGCAGTTCTCATGATAGTAAGTGAATTCTCATGAGAGCTGATTGTTTTATAAATCATAGTTTTTCCTGCACTCACAAACGCTCTCTCTCGCCTACCTCCATGTAAGACATGCCTCTTCTGTCATGATTGTAAGTTGCCTGAGGCCTCCCCACCCATGTGGAACTGTGAGTCAATTAAATTTACTTTCTTTATAAATTCCCGGTCTCGGGTATGTCTTTATAGCTGTGTGAAAATGAACTAATACAGTAAATCTTTTTGGCACATGTCTTAAAGTAATAGATCTCCCTCGTGGCATATAAGGGCACTATTGTCACTCAGAGAGATTGTGTGGATTTATTAAAACACAAGTATTTATTCATTCAGCAAATATTTACTGAGCACTTACAATGTGATAGACATTTACCTAGGTGCAGGCCATTTATTAGAGAATAAAATTAAGGTCCCCCTTTCACAAAACTTACATTCTAGTGAAAATACAGAAAATAGAAAACCACAATGAAGAACTATCAAGGACAGTGGGAGGGAACAGAGAATGTGAGCTACTTTGAACAGAACAGTCAGAGATGGCAACTCTACTAAGGGCACTTTTAAGGTAGAAAATGAAATTGAGGGAGCAAAACATACAGATATCTATGGTAAGAATTTTTCAGGTAGATGAAACGATCATTGGAAAGGCCACACGGCAGGAGCATATTTGGTGTGTTGAGAATGCAGCAAGAAGGCCAGCATGGAAGCAGGACTGGTGATGTAGCATGGAAGGAAGCAGAGACTAGATCCTATCGGGTTTTCCGAGAGCTGCAGTGGTTGTTGGAAGACCACCACCCAGATCTCCTGCTGCCTACAGCATGCGTGATGCATCCAGTTGTTGTCCCACTAGATTCACCAGCAAAATTGTGCCAAAGTCACACTTCCCCTAGGCTGCTCTAAGGCTATGCCTGAGTATAGCTGGGACACTCACGCCCGATTCAGGATTTTTCCAAAAGGTGCCTTTGACTTGGAGATTTGTGAACCTGTCACTACACTGTCCATAGCTGCACTCTATCAGTGACCACCATCACCATTACTATTATCCAGGCCTCCAGGGAGAGGACACCACTCACCTCTTGTCCACTTCTTTCCAAGTGTTGTGTGGGTCATTCTCCTGCAAACATCAAAACCTCTCATAAAATAAAGTGGAAGGTTGAATCATATATGCTTTTAACTTACATGAATCATGAATCAAGTACAATTCCTCAGTGAAAAGAAAAGAGGGGAGGTAGAGGGGGAGAAAGAGAAATAATTTAAATAGTGAAATGTGGGACACTCTGCCCACAATTTCTTTCAGTGTGACTATTCACCGGAGGTTGGTCTCAGGTCACCACGCCACTCACAGCGAGAACACTTTGCAGCTCAGAGTATGATTTAAAGATACATATTTTTGCAATGTGTCATGAAAAGGGGTCATGGATACAGAGCAGTAGTGCCACATGGTACAAACATAATATAGAATTTATTGGAGAAAAATTTAAAAATACAGAGGGAGAGAAGCAAAGGAACATATGCCTTGCACTGTCATTATTCTGCAGCATAGGGCAGGCATAGGTCGTCATCACACAGTGGCCAAGATTCCAACAGAAGGGGGTTGGCCCAGATCCGCAGGCTAGACACATGACAGCAGGTACCCCAAGAGAGAACAAGTCCAGCTTCCACATCAGGGTACATAGTTATAGTATAGCACAGTATTTACTGGTCCTATAACTAGTTAGAACTAGATATTTGAATATTTAGTTTATCTGAGTACCAAAAAAAAAAAAATATATTCCAAGGAATCTCTGGGTCTAGGAACAACACTAGTGGTTATGCATACTTAAAACCAAAGTCTTAAGACACAGGTGCCCTAGAAAGAGCCTTGCCAGCCTGGAACGCCAACACTAGTCAAGGGTCTTGCTCTCTCTTAGCAAACTAGGTCAGTCCAGCTGAGCCAGCTTTCTGCTAAGCTACCAAAAAGAGGAAGAAAATTCACCTCTAGAGCAGCTCAAGTTTGTTTTTCATCTGTACACATGATCCCTAAATATAAGTCAACTACTACATCCGATAAACAAAGAAACAGCTATTTAATGGGCTGTGATTTCTATCCACTCATTTCTTTGTCTTTCCCTGCATCAAAACCACACTGTCTTAGCTACCTTAATACTGTTTATAAAAACACTACAACTACTATAATAAGTCTTGATATATAGCAGCAAAGTGAAGCTGAGAAATAAATTAGCTTTTCCTAAATTGCTTGGCAAATAAGTGGTAATATTTGTAACAGCTAACATTTTAGTCTCTACTCTGTCAAGCTCTGTCATTTAAAAAATTATTTAATTATAGGAGTTGTATTTTTCTCGTTTCACCAATAAGGGAATTGAAAATAAAGTTATTAAATGATTTGTCCAAGATCCAAGAGGCAGAGGCAGGATTTGAATCCAGGAAGGTCTGAACCCAAATCCTAGGCTCTTTTCATAAAACCCAATGATTAGACTTTAGCCGTTTTATTTTAATGCCCTTCTCCCTATTTAGCCACCCATAACCTTCATGTTCCACTAGTAATGAAAAAAGTTTTGGAGCAAGGAGGCATTCTTAAGCAAAGTCATTCATTATTAATTACCCCAAAGAAGAATCTCCATAGCTATTTTATGTGTTGTAACCTTTGCACATGTATTTAATAGGTGTGTAGTGTGTGTTATGTGTAAATATCTTACAGAAATAAGCTCATTTAATTCAACATTGCTAATAAACCTATGATGTATAAAACTTTGGCTCTATTTTACAGACTCTTGCCTCAGGTGGCATAGCCCCTAAGTAGGGAGTGAATGTTTACTTAAGCAATCTAGATTAGTGTCTATGTTCTTCACCACCAGGCTGTGCAGCCTCTCATGGGAAGCCCAACAGAGGTTTTTCTTTTAGACCTCCCTTGCTGAAAAAAATAACAGATGAATCCTAATGGGAGATAAAAGACTAAGGAGTCACTAGCAAATCCTTTTCTCAAAGAAGCATTCCTTGACACTCACCTTCCCTGTCAAGACCACGTTAGGGCACCGAACTCTGTGTTCCTTCCCTTCCTTTCCCTTCCACAGGCAGTGTAACAGAGAGGCTAAAACACAGCTTCTGGAGCCACACAAAGTTGGCTTTGAATCTCCACTCTTCTACTTACCAGCTGAGTAAGCTTAGGGACATACTCAGACTGTTTGGGCCTCAGTTTCCTCATCTGTACAATGGGACAACAATCATAATTGTAATAGACATGGTAATAGACATAGTAAACTTCACAAAACACCCTAAGTTTTTGTAACATTTACATTAAGATAGAAAAGAATTTAACATAGTAATTAGCACTCAGTGAATCTTGGCATTTTCTATTGTTGCTGTCAAATAACTTTGTAATTACCTCTATACTGTCTATATTCAATGTACAGTAAGCTTCCTTGTAACCTCAGTGTGGGACACACAGTAAGTATTCAGAAAGCATTCATTAAATGAATGATGTCCTCATTTCTTTCTAAGAAATTCTCACACACTCTTCTTTTACAAGTTTATCTCTCTCGCTGGCCGTGGTAGCTCATGCTCATGGTTCCAACATTTTGGGAGGCCAAGGTGGAACGATCACTTGAGCCAAGGAGTTTGAGACTATTCTGGGCAACATAGTGAGATCTCATCTCTACAAAACATAATTTAAAAGAAAATTAGGTGTGGTAGTAGCAAGTGCCTGTAGTCCCAGCTACTTGGGAGGCTGAGGTGGGAGGATCACTTGAGCCCAGGGAGGTTGAAGCTGCAGTGAACCATGATCATGCCACTGCACTCCAGCCTGGGTGACAGAGTTTAACCCTGTCTCAAAAAACACTACAATGCCACTCTCAATTATTCCAGTGGAAGCATTAACACAAAGATATCCCCAGTATGCATTGTGCCATTACTGATCACATAGCATGCTCTGTGTCTGCACATATGTGAACTCCAGGCTTGCTTTCTCCACAATTTCCCTCTAACTGCTGATGGTTCCTGTACAATGTGCCTGTTGAGTACAGCCTGAAAATGGAGAGTGAATGGAGATAATTTGGTATATTATTTTGTGGAATATAAAAGATAATTCCTGCATTCCTTTCCAGATGTCTACACAAAGTAAAGTTCTTTATTTTTTTTTTTTCATGATATGCTTGTAAATAAATGTAATTTTAGGGAGAAAATGGCATTTTTCTCTGCATATATATTTAAATGTTTTCAAAGTTGTTTTTCAAAGAGAAGTGATATAGACCCAGGGAAAATTGTGTGAGCTACTAGGTCTAGAGCTGTTTTATAACAAGATGAGAACAGCTAAAGTCACTATAGTAATATTACTTTTAAACCAAGCCTCTCTAAAATGGAACAAGAAGATCTAAAATAGTCTCCTCTCTTTCATGCACTTGCCATTTCCTGTTTCTCTCAGTTGACTCAATGTCCTTTCCTATGGTTCAGTTACTGGCTTGTCCTTTCCCTCTGGTGACCTCTAAAACGTGAAATGAGCAATCCTACTAAACATTACTAGGGTGGCAATTGACTTGTTTCCAATGTGGGGACCTCAAATAAGCACTGGAGAAGGAGTTCTTGGGAGAGCATAGATCTTTCTTTCTTTCTTTTTCACAGGGTCTCATTCTGTTGCGCAGGTGGCTAGAGTACAGTGGCACGATTTCAGCTTAATGCAACCTCCACCTCCAAGGTTCAAGCTACTCTCCTGCCTCAGCCTCCCTAGTAGCTGGGATTACAGGTGTGTGTCACCATCTGTCTAAATTTTGTATTTTTTGCAGAGGTAGGGTTTCATCACATTGGCCAGGCTGGTCTCGAACTCCTGACTTCATGTGATCCACCCTCCTCAGCCCCCAAAGTGTTGGGATTATAGTCGTGAGCCACCATGCCTGACCTGAGCATAGATTATTAATTTATCAACGGCTTTACCTGGATGAAGAGTATAGACATTATCCTATCCCTGTATCACTTTGTATTTAATATCTTGGGTGTGTGTGGAACTTTTAATTCACAGGTCTTTGGAGACAGTACCAAGGAAGATTTTGATCTCTATTACAATTGGCTCTCTATTCTTAGTGATTCTATCTGTACCATTAGCTTTATGGAAAAAAAAAAAAACTTTTTAAAGAAACCCTTCTATTAGTCATCAGAGTATTCCTTTTTAACAATTTCAGCTGGCAGTGTTTACAAGGGCTCCTCTAAAATTGTATTGTTTCTTCCATGCTGTCTTTCTTTACAAAGTTAATATAAACCTTTGGCTTGGTGTGATCTAATTATTTCAAACTTTGGACCTCTTGTATGGCAAATGGACAATTATTGGGTTGTTTGATACACCTTTTGATAGGTCACTTGGTCAGAAGACTCTCATCTCTGCTGGGATAAGTTCCAAAAGAAAATTTATGTTTACAAGACACTAAAATTCAAAGACAGAAATACTTGTAGCAATAATAAACCAGGGTACGTGTAGTTTTGAAAATTAGTTTGCAGAAAAGCTTTATAAAAGATATTAAACATTTAGCAAATGAATTTAGAGAGCAACATAAGAGGCACAAAAAAGTCTGACAAAAACAAACTTGGTATGTTCTTTGGGAGAAATCCCTAGGTTTCCCCCTTACTTACATAACTTACAATAATAGTTCTTTCTATTACTCTATAATGCTGCTAGTAATTGAAGATGAAGCTGAGACCTCAAGTCACCCCCAGAAAATCTACCAGTATCCTAAGATTTTATTTATCATTCTAAATTTAAAAGTCAATATGAAATTCAGTCAACTCAGGCAGCAGACCATCCAAAGATGCTCTAGCAAAAACCAAGCCAAGAAGGCCAACAATTCTTTAAAGAGTGGGAATCAAAACATGTAGCTGAAGTGACAGCAATCTGTTTAAGCAACTAGAAACCTGATAAAAAGTGATTTACCTAAAAGATTCCTTGACATCAGTGACTTGAAATCACCTGAGGACATCTATTCATGTAATCTTTTCTTTTTCAGACCACACAATGTCTCTTACATGGTTCCTTATTGCATCTCATCTCAAATTCAGACTTCATATCTTCCTCTTCAAACTCATGTCATGTACAGTAACCATCTTTCAATTACTTGAAAGTTTTCCCTCCATATGACTTATATTCTTTTCTCTGCATAGAACATGCTCCTACTCATCCTCAAACACGCACTTGCACCCTTCAGCCATGCTCTACCTCATCATAGAGCTGTTCACTATTGTTATTTGTTTTTTAGCTTAAATGTCACCCCTTTAGGCTTTCCCTAGCTACCCTATAAAGCAGGTTCACTGAATTCTTTTTTTTTTTTTTTTTTTTCTGAAAGGAGTCTTGTTCTGTTGCCCAGGCTGGAGCGCAGTGGTGCAATCCTGGCTCACTGCAACCTTTGCCTCTCAGGCTCAAGAGATTCTTTTGCCTCAGCCTCCTAAATTTCTGGGAGTACAGGTGTGTGCCACCAGACCTGGCTAATTTTTGTATTATTAGTAGAGTCGGGGTTTCACTATGTTGGCCAGGCTGGTCTCGAAATCCTGACCTCAAGCAATCCACCAGAATTAATTCTTTATTACAGTATTTAGCTTATTTCCTTTAAAGAATTTATCACAATGTATAATTACATATGTATTTGCTTACTGTTTACTTTTTTATTGTCTGCCCCTTCCCCAAATTAAAGACTATCTGTGCTTTCCATTTTTTTCTCCAAATCAGCTACAGTACATGACATATAATAGGCACTCAGTAAATAAATGTTGAAAGTATGACTAAATGAACAAATGCAAAATAGGAATAAAAAAGATAAATAGAGGGTGATATAACAACATGTCTGGGAGCAACTGTCTCCTAAACATTTCAAGACCTTATATTCAATGTCATTGTCTCACTCTAGAGTTCCTCAACTCTCTCAGCTCATTATATCTGTATGGGGAGTGTTTTAAAGTACCAAGTGGATAGGCTCCATCTCAGACCAACTGAATCTGAATCTCTTGTGGGGTGCATCCCACGTTTTGGTAGTTTTAAAAGTACTCCAGCTAATTCTAATGTGTAACTAACACTGGCTTATTCCAGTGGTTCTCAAATGTGAGCTGTATCAGAATTTCCCAGAGAGCTTGTTAAAACATGAATTTCTGAGTCCCACCTCCAAAGTGTCTAATAGGTTTGCATTTCTGATGGGTCTGCATTTCTAATGAGTTCCCAAATGATGCTGATGCTGCTGGACTGGGAACTACACTTTGAGACTCACTAGCTTATACTTTCATGTAGATTGCATTGTGCTTAGCTTCTCCACTTTGGGAGGAGAGGGAATACTATAATACTATCAGGGCTACTTTTGGAGGGAAACAAAAAGACTTGAAATGAAAATAACAAGATGCTTTAGGCATAGTTTCCAAGTTAATCACTTGGATGTTGCTCACAATTGAATAGAGATGCCAGAAATCACAGAATGCCATTCAGCTGAGAGATGGAGGCAACAGGAGAGCCAATACATTGGCAACACACTCTGCACTAATTGTATATAGAGAATCATGAGAAGAAAAAGCCCAAGGCATGCTAATGAAGGAAGATGATGCCATGTGTCTCCAAATAGCCTATAACTTCTCCATCAATGCAATCATAAACTCAATTCTGGTAATAATGCTATCTTTGAATAGACTGATTTCTATATGTGATTTCGAGAATTTCTTTACAGCTGCATACAGTATGCAACCTATTGGTTTTTAGTAAGTTAACATGCAGTTGGAGTAGCAATTAACTGTGCCATTGCTTTAAACTTTTCCTTAATGCTTAATATTTATGCTTCATCCTGAGTATTCCAGCACTTTAAAAGGGTCAGTTTCCTGGGCAAAGGCAAAGGGATGCAATGCACCTTTAAATGCAGTGAGGCTGATTTGCTCACTTAAGAGCTTCAGTGCATCATTTTGCAATCACATATCTCAGAATAATTTATACAATCAATTAAAGAGCATTATCAAGGGATGATTTGACAACTGTTGCCATGCCAACCAGTGAAGTAGACAGCGCCTTCGTGTTTAAAGGCTGCACCTGGTGATGGATGTAGCAGATTTTGAGGACTAAGACAGAATCACAGATGTCCAAAGGTGTGGAGGGAACATGATTTAAAGCTTTGATGTTGTGCCATTTTTACTGGCAAAAGGGTGTTGATGGCATGTTGTTCACTTTCTCATTAAAATTCTGTCATTTTTCACAGTGTTCTGCATTCAGAGCTGAAAACTGAAGTGAGAATGCACTTTACAGACTGATAAAATATGATAGCAAAATGGATGATGTTCATTTGCAGGCTGAATTAATTTTTTTTAAAAAAGTTTGTGTCAGTGAATTTATGAAAACCCCGTTTATCAGATACAACTTTATCAGTCTTAATGGACATTTCATAAATATTTTTACATTAATAATTAAAATTTTGGGTGGCAAATGAATTCCAGTGCATTGAGCTATAAAATATTTGGAATGGGTCACTGTATAATACAACAGAAGAAGAAAGCACACTTTTAAGTCTTAATGTGTTGCCTGATTTCTTGATGTCAGTGGCATGATGAAGTCAATAAACCTTAAAGACTTTGAAGACAGACTGGTCTTTTCTTCACTGAGTTATCCCAGAAACCAAGGCGGTCCAAGAGGATTTTCAAGTATAACCCTATATTAGTAAGCAACAGAGATGAGATGAGAGATTATGGGATTGGCCAGCCTGTTCTCTTCCTAGCGTTACTTTCTTGCCCTATTACATCACACCTTTTCTTAAACCAAGTGATTGTATGTTAATAAGTGTGATCGATGCATTGTTCACAATATTTTTAACAGCATGATGGGTTATAAACTTAAATTCTAAATCCACTGTGTCTGAATCTCAGCTCCTCCTCTTTCTAGTTATGTGATGTCAGGCAAGTTATTTGATCTCTCTCTCTGCCTCAATTTCCCCATCTGTGAAATGGGAATAATAGTATCTACATCTTAAGGTTGTTGTGAAGATTATTTGAGTTTCTATAAATACTTATGACAGTGCCTGAAGTGTTTATCCTCATGGTCGTCATCATTACAATGATCATCATCATTATTTTATCTTAGCCTTTCTACAAATAGTTATTGAGCATCCCTAATTTTTTTTCTTTCCATTCAAGAACATGTGTTGATATAACCTGGGGAGTAAATTGCAAAGTCCAATGAATGATTTAATGAATGAATTGAAAAAGTTACCTTGAGATTTTTTTTTCATAGAAATAAAATACAATGAAATGTAATAGATACAAGCACAGGAGGCCAAAAAAAAAAAAAATGAGTGAATTATCTGATTTTCTATAGCAAACTTTGGTTTATTTCTACTTTTTTCTGGAATATACCTCACGCCACGCTAGGATAATAGAAGGGAATATTTTGTAAGACATAAAGTAGTGTAGAGACTCTTTAAAACAAAATAATCACTTTCCCCCAAAGTTATGCTCAAAGGCCATTTTAGCAATTTAAAGATGACCTTTTAGAAGGTTCAATTCAAGGCTGGATTCTGAAAGGGCGTTGTTCTTTATCCTCTACTCTCAGAGGCAGGAGGACACTCCTCCCTGCTTGAAGGAAAGCAGATGAAACCAAAGGATGGATGCTCTGCTTTGAGACTCAGGAGAAAAAAGAAATGAAGCCATACAAGTTTGGGCAAAAGGAGAGGGCAAATTGCAAGGGATACCATACAGTAGATACTCCCTCGCAACATTCCAAGGACTTGTGTAAACTTACCAGGTGACTCAGGAGAAAAGCAAAGTGTCTTTGATTCATTCTCTGGATTCCTGGTATGTGCTTGATCTTCTGGTAATAAGATTTATTTTTTATGATGGATTATACTTTCCCATCCTTTCAATATTAAATGCAAAAAAATGAGGAAATTTATGTAACCAAGAAACATTAGAAGCTAATTGATTATCTTGGCTGATATGAGAAATGATAATGATAAATTTAAGAATGAACACCAGTTATGTGACAAATTTGGTTTTAGTACTCTCAGCCCTTAGAGTCAAAAGCTGGCATCCAAACCAAAAAATAATCTATGTACTGTATGTATAGCAAGAATGATCCAGTTCAAAAATGCCATCAAAAGGCATTATTGGAGCTATCTTTCAAAGTATATTAATATTGTGGTTGATTTGAATGTTACTAGATATTTCTCTAAAGTTAGCTATAACCATTCATTTGTAGATAGATGTGTTTATTTGCAAGTGGACAGGTTTTCATGTAAGGCCAATTATATATAACTAAGACACAAGCACTATAAATATGTAAGAATATGCAAGTAAATACCGTTAATTTGTATATGTGATTACATTGCCTGAAGATGTCACTTGCCTCATTAGTTTCTGGCTCTTGCTCTTGTTCACCTTATCCAGTGATTAGAGAATTATCAGACTCTGTATATACATGCTCACAGACACATACACAGACACATATACACTGTAAAAATTAATATGTATGTGATAAAACATGTGGAAGTCTCTGCTTTAAGGACCTTACAATCAAGTTAAAGAATAATAAACATGAAAAGCTAGATAAAAATAGAAGACACTGAAAAGAAAACTATCACAAAGTATACTTTTATTTTAAAATGAGTGGTGTTAAAAAATGCATACATTTCTCTAGAAATTAGAGCTTTTTTCCTCTCTTGGGTTTTCTAATTATTTCATTTCCCTTCTTTCTTCACCTTGATTTTGAGCAGTTTCTTTTATTTCCAGTTTTATTGAAGGTATCCAAGATTTATTTTTCCCTTTGATGTAAATAAAAGAAATACTGACATCTGATCATTTATACATGTTCTTCAGTATCTAGGAATGGTATAAAGTTTCTATGTTTCTGAAAACATTTCTGAGATGAAACTTTTGGAAAGAAAGTTTGCATTCTAGACATTGGTTTCAGTTTTTTCTAATGATAATCACCAATGCCTTTCTATGATAACTGCCAATAGCTTAATCACCAATTTTTTTTGAAAAAAGTTTATTTCTTCATTCATTGAGCAAGCATTTACTGAAAGCCTGCTGTGTGACAGACACTCATGTTATAAAGAGATATAAGCCAAGGTTCCTATCCTTGAGGAATTATTGTTTTTAAATGAAAATAAAGGATGATGGTTAACCAGTTATTAATCCCTAGGGGGCATTGATCAATGCAAAAGTTTTAAAGGTTTAAAAGTTTCCAGAAATTGGCCAGGCACAGTTGCTCACACCTGTGATCCAAGCACTTTGGGATGCCAAGGAGGGTGGATCACTTGAGGCCAGGAGTTTGAGACCAGCCTGGCCAACATGGTGAACTCCATCTCTATCAAAAAGGCAAAAATTAGCTGGGCACGGTGGCAGATGCCTGTAATCCCAGCTACTCGAACCCAGGAGGCGGAGGTTGTCGTCAGCTGAGATTGTGCCACTGCACTCCAGCCTGGGTGACAGAATGAGACTCTGTCTCAAAATAAATAAATAAATAAAAATGAAATAATAAAAGTTTTCAGAAATCTCCCAACTTGCTTGATCTCTCTATTGGTCAAACACTGCATTTTTTCTTGGGGGGTGGGGTGCAATTTTCCTGGCTATTGTTTGTTTATTGATATTTCCCCAGATATCTTGGGAATAGCTCAAGATTTGCAGCTTCCTGGGAACTGGAGGTAGCACCCTTTGTGAATGTTTCTGCATTCCTCTCTGCCATCTTTCTGTTTCTTACTGCCTTTCTTTCTGCCCTCTCCTGAATCCATTAAACTCATCTATCAACTTCTTAAAAAAAAAAAGAAAAAAAAAAAGAGGCAGGGAAAGGAGTAGTAAAGATACATAGAATAAGAGGTGCAGGCTTCTGAAGTCTATAAAGTGAGAAGGATGAGGGATGTGTTGTTGCAATGAACTGAATATTTCTGAGATGAATCTTTTAATTTGCATTAATCACTAGTCACTGAGGACATATCCCTGCCTAGAAGACAAGTTAGGGTGTGTGTGGGTAGCTCTTTCCAAACAAACGTGAAAGCTTTAGGCAAAAATATTTCAAAACCAGTGGTTAAAGGAAATGAAATGCACATGGAAAGACAGACGGAGATAAAATGTGCACTTACTTCAAAGTTACTTTACAACATACAGATGACTAGACTTAAGAACTGAAACACAGAGTAATTATGCATTTGCTCATTAGACAAAAATATGCTGAAGCACAGAAGAGATTAGCCTTACGTACATGCTTTTCTCTCTCTATCTCTTGGATTTGTCTCCTTCAAACTTCAGTAGGAACATTTTGAAAAGAAAGACTGTTTATGTTGATTTCACGGCCAACCTATGCAACTTTTGTTTGGCTTTTTGCTTCATATTTTTAAGGCCACAGGGCAAGAAAGATTAATCCCCTCTAAATCCCATAATACTAAATGCACTTAGAGGGCACTAGATAATTATTTTTTAATTTTTAAAAAATGGTTCTTAAACATTATGAATAGAAATAAAGACTTATTAAATTTGCATCTTATTTTTAAAATACATTTTGTATGCTTTATTCTGCTATTGTAAAACTAGAGTTCCTCAGTCATAGGTCTTAAGGCAGATTTCTTATTGGTGAGGAACAGTAATAACAATTTTATTCAATTTATAAAAATCTTTCATTTTCAAAACTCTGTCTCCTCAATTCTTTTATCTGGTTTTTCCAACAAGCCCTCTGAGCTTTACAAGTGAAGGAGATGATGGGGAAGAGAGAAAAGAACTAATATATAGTGAGCACTTATTTACAGTGCACCAGGTGCTGTACCTGGTGCTTTGTATATGTTGCCATATTAAGTAAATCCTTTCACTAAATCTGTGAAGGAACTTTGATCAAGTCACTTACTTTCTCCATGACTCTACTTACTTATCTGAAAAATGAGGATAATAATATCTAAGTCGCAGGATTTTCATAAGGGTTAAATAAGTTAGTATATATAAAGTTTCTAGAATAATGAATGGGGCACTTTAAGCATGCAGTAAGTGTTACTATTATTGCTGCTGCTATTTTATAATGTTTCCATCTTACAGATGAGCAAACTGAGGCTTTTAGGAGTTAAGCAACATACATTTACTAACTAGCTGAATAGCAATTTGAATCCAGATCTATCTGACTGACTCACATATCTGAATATTACAATTCGACTTCCAGTTCCAAAATGGCAGCATAGAAGTAGGCTTCGGTCTCCTCACAGAAATCCAAAGACAATTACACAGTGTTGAGATTATTACCAGCAATTCCCAGAACTCAAATACGAAGAGAAGACAGTTCCATACATCATGGAGAAGTGAAAAAACTCTGAGCAGACAGTAAGGGAATCAGACTTCCACATCCACAACACCCTTCCCCATACTCTGCCCAGCACCGGATTTATGGGAAGTTTTTATCTGCTTTATGGTTTCTACATTGGAAAAACTGAGATTGAGATGGACAAAAAGCTTCTCTGCCATCTTGGATTCCCTAGGAGGAGACCTGTTCCTGCCTCAATCCACAGGAATCATCAAGTGTGCCTAAAGGTAGAAATATCCCTAATGATATCCAGAGACAAAGAGGGACTACCATCTCCACCCCAGGAAACTCTGCTCTGTAACTTGGCTAAAGGAGATGCCAAATCAGAGTGGCTGTTCAGCAGTACCATGCTATAGAAGGTTTGTTCTACAGGTCCCCTGGACAGGAACCCCTAACCAGCCTTCCTGCTCTCTCAGGATATCTCCTTTGCAACCTCCTCCTTTTGAGATGGACAGTACACTGATTGTTTACTAGAACTGGGACAAACTGGGCTTAAGGTACCATCTAGTGCTATAAAGGAGGCAGCAACCTAGTGGGGAAAAAATATTAAAAAATAAAATCAGCATATACATTTGAAAGAATGTCTCAGCAAACATATATAATGAAAACCAAAATGAGCCAGAGAGAGAAGACTGGAATAAATAACTAATCCTTTAATACAAAGACATTGACATACATCCACAAGAAACAACAGAAAATGGGGAAACATGTACTCAAGTGGACAAAGCAGGTAACCAATGACTGACCCTAAAAAGATGGTGACATGTGAACTCTTTGGCCAATAATTTAAAATAGCACTTTTAAGGAAATTCAGTTATCTCCAAGATAACACAGAAAATCAATTCACAAATGTATCAGATAAATTTAGCAGATAAATTAAAATAAAAATTTAAAAAATAGAAATCTTAGAAATGAAAAGTAAGTTCACTGAAATGAACAGTTCACTAGAGATCCTCAACAGCAGGATAGGTCAGACAGAGGAAAGAATCAGTGAACTTCAAGGCAGGCTATTTGAAAACATATAGTCAGAGGAGAAAAAAGAAAAATAAATAATGAAAATGAACAAAGATCACCCGCAAAATACAAAACAATTACCTCAAAAGACCAAATCTAAGAATTGTTGATATTCAAAAGGGAACTGAACAAGAACAAGAAATAGATGACTTAAAGAAACAATATCAGAAGACTTTCCAAAACTTGAGAAAGAGATTAATACACAAGTATGAGAAGGTTGGATAACACCAGACAGATTCAACCCAAATAAGACTACTTCAAGGCATATCATAATATTTTATCAAAGTTCAAAGCCAAAGCCAAAGAGAGGATCCTAAAAGCATCAAGAGAAAAGAAACAAATAATATATAAGGGAGTTCTAACTCATCTGGCAACAGACTTCTCAATGGCAACCATAGAAGCCAGGAAAAAGGATGGCATTTACAAAGTGCTGAAAGAAAAAAACTGCCATCCAAGAATATAGTACCCAGCAAAGCTACCCTTCGAATATGAAAGAGAGATAACGTATTACCCAAACAACAGCTGAGAGAAATCACTAACACCAAATTCATCCTACAAGAAATGCTAAAGGGAGTTATTCAATCTGAAAGAAAAAAATCACGAATGTGCAAAAAGAAAACATTTGAAGGTATAAAACCAATCACTAAAATTAAGTACACAAAAGACAAACCCAGGATACTGTAATATTGAAATTACGGTGTATAATTCACTCATTACTCTAGTATGAAACCCAAAAGACAATTCTATCAAAAACAATAATACCTATGGCAATCTGTTAAGAGAGATGCAATACAAATATATAAAAATGGAGACAATATAGGTTAAAATGTTGTGACAGGTAAATGAAGTTAAAGTATAGGGATTTTTTTCATTTTTCTTTTCTTGTGATATAAAGTAAGTTGTCAACATTTTAAAATAATTTGATACGGAAGTCCTAGATAGAGCAATCAGACAACAGAAAGAAAGAGCATCCTTGTTGGAAAGAAAGAAATCAAATTACCCTTCTTTGTAGATGATATGATCTTATATTTGGAAAAACCTAAAGGCTCCACCAAAAAACTATTACAACTGATAAACAAATTCAGTCAGTTTGCAGAGTACAAACCAATATACAAAAACAAGTAGCATTTCCATATGCCAATGGTGAACAATGTAAAAAAGAAATCAGGAAAGCTACAAATAAAATTAAATAATAGGAATTAACTAAACCAAAGAAATGAAAGATCTCTACAATGAAAACTATAAAACACTGAGGAAAGAAATTGAAGAGGACACACAAAAATGGAAAGATATTTCATGTTCATAAACAGGAAGAATCAATATTGCTAAAATGTCCATATTACCCAAAGCAAACTACAGATTAAATGCAATCTCTACCAAAATGTCAATGACATTGTTCACAAAAATGAAAAAAAAATTCTAAAATATATATGGAACCACAAAAGACCCCGAATGGCCAAAGCTATCCTGAGCAAAAAGGGCAAAGCTGCAGGAATCATATTACCTGACTTCAAATTGTACTACAGAGCTATCATAACCACATGCCAGCATAGTACTAGCATAAAAAACAGACACTGACCAATGGAACAGAATAGAGACCCCAGAAGTAAATCCATACACCTACAGTGAATTCATTTTTGACAAAAGTGCCAAGAGTATGCATTGGGAAAAAGACAGTCTTTTCAACACATGCTGAAGAGTGCTGGGAAAACTAGATATTCATATGTAGAAGAAGGAAACTAGACCCTTGTTTCTCACCATGTACAAAAATCAAATCAAAGTGGATTAAAGACTTAAATCTAAGACCTCAAATTATGAAACTACTGCAAAAAAAACTGTGGGTAAACTCTCTAGGACATTGGATTAGGCAAAGATTTCTTAAGTAATACTTAATAAGCACAGGCAACCAAAGTAAAAATGGACAAATGGAATCACATCAAGTTAAAACACTTCTGCACAGCAAAATAAACAACCAATAAAGTGAAGAGACAACCCACAGAATAGGGAAAAATATTTGCAAACTATCGAACTGACAAGGGATTAATAACCAGATATAAAAGGAGCTTAAACAACTCTATAGGGGAAAAAATATAGTAATGAGATGTTTCAAATGGGCAAAAGATCTGAATAGATACTTCTCTAAAGAAGACATATAAATGACAAACAAATATATGAAAAGGTGCTCAACATCATCAGTTATTAGAGGAATGCAAATCAAAACTACAATGATATATCATCTCACCCCAGTTAAAATGGCTTCTATCCAAAAGACAGGCAGTAACAAGTGTTAGCGAGGATGTGGAGAAAAGGGAACCCTTGTACATTGTTGGTGGGAATGTCAATTTGTACAACCACCATGGAGAACAGTTTGGAGGTTCTTCAAAAAGCTGAAAATAGAGCTACCATATGATCCAGCAATCCCACTGCTAGGTATATATCCAAAAGAAAGGAAAGCAGTATATCTAAGAGATATCTGCACTCCCATGTTTATTGCAGCACTGTTCACAATTACCAACATTTGAAAGCAACCTAAGTGTCCATCAATAGATGAATGGATCAAGTTAATTTGGTACATATAGATAAGAGAGTACTATTGAGCCATAAAAAGAATGAGATCCTGTCATTTGCAACAATCTAGATAGAACTGTCTTTTTGTTTGTTTGTTTGAGATGGAGTCTCACTTTGTCGCCCAGGCTGGAATACAGTGGCACAGTCTCAGCTCACTGCAACCTCTGCCTCCTGGATTCCAGCAATTTGGAGGTCATTTTGTTACGTGAAGTAAGCCAGGCACAGAAAGAAAAACTTCACATGTTCTCACATATTTGTGGTAGCTAAAAATAAAAATAATTGAACTCATGGAGACAGAAAGTAGAATGATAGTTCTCAGAATCTGGAAAGGCTGGTCAGGGTATGAGGGAGAGGTGGGGATAGTTAGTGGGGACAAAAAAAATAGAAAAAATGAGTGAGATCCAATATTTGATAGCACAGCAGGGTGACTGTAGTCAATAATAATTTAATTGTACACTTCAGAATAACTAAAAGAGCATAACTGGATTGTTTGTAACACAAAGGATAAATGCTGGAGGTGATGGATACCCAATTTACCCAGATGAGATTATTACACCTTGTATCCCTGTATCAAAATATCCCATATACCACATACATGTATATACCTACTATGTGTCCACAAAAATTAAAAGGTAAAAAATTATAATTTGTTATATCTATAAGCTGTTTTGGCTAGGCCTTATGGTAAACCACAATGTAAAGACTTATAATAAATTCACTAAAAATAAAAAGCAACAAATTAAAACATGCTACCAGGGAAAAATCACTCAACCACAAAGAAAGACAGTGAGAAAGGAAGAGAGGAGTTATAAAACAACCAAAAACATCCACCAGAAATAATAGCAAGCAGGTTCTGAATCATGACATTCATGAATGAGAATCATGACATTCTCAAATGGAGAAAGGAAGGAACAAGTGCAGAAAAATTATAATAGTAAGTTCTTACTTATTAATAACACTGAATGTAAATGACTCAGTTCTCCAGCTAAAAGGCATAGAGTTGCTGAATGGATAAAGAAACAAGACCCAACTATATGCTACCTACAGAAAATCCACTTTACCTATAAAGAAAAACATAGATTGAAAGTGAAGGGGTGGAAAAACATATTCCATCCAAGAGAAAACACAAAAAAGTAGGAATAGCTATACTTCCATAACACAGACTACATTATTTCAGCTTCCAAGATTACTGATGAGAATAATATGTATTCATTTATTTGATTAATAGTTACCGAGTTACTCACTTTGTGCCTACTGCCAAACTGATCACTTTGAGTGATAAAAAGAGGTATAAAAATATTTCTTCAGGGGACGTACCCACAAAGGTAAATAGCAATAATAATATATGCTAAACAGCAGTAAAATGATATGAGATGCATGCCACAGGGCAGGACAAAATTCAGTTCTGAAAGAATAATGGAGACAATATGTTTTGCATTTTGTGTGTAGGAGGCAGCACTCTGGGTGGAGGCATTTGGAGACACTGCAGGGGAAGATATTGGAATTACCCTGACTATTAAAAATAAATTTTAAGAGTGAAAATAATGACCATGGTTACAGGAGACGTAGCCACAATACAAGCATGTCAATACTACTATAAACTGATACACTGTTTCAGAAATAGAATTCTTATCTAACATATATAACTCAGAAGCATTGACAAAAAACAGAGAACACTAGAACACAGTAAATGGCATAAAATATGAATGGTGAGGAAGTATGAGTCTCTTGCAGAAAGCAAGGCCATGAAAGGTGGGTATTGATGGCACATCTCACCTCCTGCAGATACAACAGCCTCCTTGTAGAGGAGTCAGTACAAAGTAATGTGGAAACTGTGAAGACAGCAAGATAATAATGGGCCTTTGGTAGTACGGGATGCTCATGGCAATCTTACTCCCAAAAGAAATTTATGGGAGGTCATCGGAGGGGGGCTGATGGTTGTGGATGTGAAAGTAGGGCCCACTTTCTCTGCAGCAATTATCTCAAAGCTTTGTCAAAGAAATATATCTGATTAGAATGCCTGCTTATCATTTCTATTTTATTAACAGCAATGCAGAAAGGAGCCTGTAAGGTTTAGTGAGACCTATGTATAATTTGTTTACTTGGATGTTCCACAGGCCCTTCAAATTCACTGTGTTTTAAGCAGAATTCATCATCCTTCCCCAATTTCCATACTTTCTTGTCCTACACATAATTATAGAACATTCACTTTCTCTCATTTCCCTTGGTCCATCAGATAGGCAACCAATTCTGTCAATTTTACTTCCTTGGTGATTTTCCTCTCTGTTCCTTTCTCTCTGTCTTCATGAATACTGCCTTAATTCAGATACTACTTATCTCTACTCAGATTTTTACATATGTATCCTAGGTAAGTAAACATTTCTCTAGTCTCATTTCTCACCATATCTCCCAATCACTCTGCCATAAAGCCACCAAAATATCTGCCAAAAAGGCAAACATGAATATCACCTCCATTGTCTTTGGAACAAAGTCTTGAGTCTTTGCCACAGCCCACAATGTCCTTCACTGGGCCTTTTTAGATCCATCTCACCTATAGCACCAGTCATGCCAAAAGCCTGTCCATGCTCCAGTGGGCCATAAGTTTTCATTTTCCTGCCTCTGCTCACGTTCCCTCAGCTTAGACTGACTGGCCCTTTGTCTGTATGAAGATTTACTCATTTTCTTTTATTTTAAAAGATCTATCCATTTTTAACACCTAGCTCTCCCAGCTACTCTGAGTAATCTTTCCTCATTGTTCCTGGAGAGTTGAAAACACCCTATTTCAGAATCTACTGTACTTCTATTGTTGTGCTTTATCATACTTCTTTATTCGTTTATTTTCTCAACTGCTATGCTTTGAGTTCCTTGAGGTAAGAATTTTCATCTTTTTTCAAATTTGCATTTTGATATCTTGGATAATTCCTGGGCTATTGTAGGTGTTAATAAAAATTGGTTGAAACAACTGGATAAATGGAAACATTACACACAACAAACATTCATATATATACATGTACAAAAATATGTTATGTGTGTGTTCATGTATTTTCTTGTGGCATAGAGAAACCTTCTCTTTCAAAAGTACTCAGGAGAAAAACAAGAGAAAGTTATTAGAAGATTGAAAAAAATAAGTTTGGTAAAGTATATGTTGAGGTGATTGACCACAGGAATGTGCCCATTTTAGAGAACAATTTGAAAAACTTAGTGTATTATTGTTAGCCACAAATAGAAATTTCTTCAGATTAACTGAACTGTAGAAATAGTCTGAATACCGCCTGAGAAAGACAAGAGGGCATTAAGACCTTCTCAAAGATAGTGGAAGACAATTTAAGATCCAATGACTTTCTATAGAACAGAACCACTTCTGGTGACTAGGATGATGTATGTGTACTATCAGCAGGTTTGGAATGATTTTCACAATTTTCTGTAAAGACACACAGCAAAAGAGGTCTCCTTCAACTGGAACCATATCATGTTTAATGGAAGAGGTGCATTCTGGGACAGTCTTTCCAGAATAGTACTTGACTTTAGGGAATTCATCCTCACTTGAAGAAAATGAAGCAGGGATCATCCCTTCCTGTCAGGGAAAGGCCTACAGAACTTACTTGCTCTTTTCTAGCTCTGGTTTTTCTGACTCTCTATTTCCAACAAATAAAGATTTTTAAGGCTTATTTTAAAAACTCATGAGGATTTTTAGTCATTGAATATCTTACGAAACAATATCATGATGAGTTAAGTGAAAATTAGAGCCACATGCCTGAAATTTCCCTGAAAAGACACACATGTCCTTTAAAATGAAGGAGGAAAGTGCCAGGAAAAAAATATGTTTTTAATTCGTTTGAGTTGAAAACATTAGAAACATATTTTTAGATGTTTGCCAAGGGTTTTCCAAAAACCACTGGATTTCTCATAAACCCTAAAAGATGTCTTTCTTTTTAGGAATGGCAGGGAGCAACTGGTTCATTTACTAACTAAATATCCTATCTTCAATTGCTTTTGACCATTACTCTTTTCACACTTCTAAGTTTCTTATTTGGGATCAAAAATAAAATATCCATTAGGCTTGTCTTTGGGGTAAGAAGGAAAAGCATTTTACCTATCTATCCTTTCATTTCTAAGAAAATAAGAGTTAATGATCCTAAACGATTTGACTTGGATGTTGGAACTACTGTAGAGAAAGTGGGTGACCATCTTTATAATGAATTAAGAGTTAGTGACAGACTCCATTGCTGCCTGATGTCAGAGTTCTCCAAAAGGATCACAGTTAAGTTTTCCATGTCTACCTATATAATTTAAAATTATTGTGAGGAGAACCCCTAATGTCCTGAGTAACAAATAAAAAAGAATTTTCTCTAGAAAAATTGCTTATATAACTTAAAGGGCCATTATCTTCTCCATTCATTATTGAAGTAGTTTAACTTATCAAACATAGTGCTTCATCTGTTGGCCAAGAGGAACCTGATAGTCTTTAAGTTGCAAATCGTACGCTCCTACCTTGCCAAAGAATGTAGGAGTCTAGGTATGGAACTTTTTAAGGTGTGTGTGTACGAGTGGAAGAAGGAGGGATGGAGAGGGAAGAAAGGGAGTACAAGCGTGTAAGTGTGTGTGTACATGTATGTATGGCTGGAATGAGAGAGAAATTACTTAGATAACCTAGGGATAACTCTTACATTTGATCTCAGAGGCAGCAATGATATAATGAAAAAAGTCCTGTGTTTAATCCAGGAGTGTCAGAAGTCAAATCTCATTTCCATCTCTAATTATGAAGCCTTGGAAATGTGCTGATTATGTCTACAATCACAATTTCTTCTCTACCCACATTGTCCTCAAAGGGAAGCTGCTCCTAACCAAAGTGGCCAAGTGGCAATATTTAGACTTTGCAAATCCCTCTGCCTGAATGCAGCTGCTTGGGCCAAAAGTGAACACCCAATCCAAGGGCAACCAATCACTAGGAAACCCAGTGACTTGTAAGCCTGGATCAAAGAAATAAGATGAGCTGATCAGGTTCTTTCTCTCTGTCTTCAAAATCTGCCAGTTGTGTTGAGAATCTTTGGTAAAGATCAAGACATAGAGCTGGAACTGAAAATAGTGTGATGACCTAAAAGTACATAAAAGCAGCTAGTAGCAGAATAGAAAGAAAGGGTTACTGTATCATGTTAGTGATAAAGCACTAGGGGGTGATCTATGCCTTTGACATCTCTAGATATCCAGAAGGATGCCTTGGCCCCACCCCCATGACCTCAGGGCATTTTAAGTATTAAGTTCTTTTTTTTTTTTTCACTCCACATAGATCCCAACAATAACTCCCTTTAGTTGAGCTTTCTTGTGTATGGTGGGGGTGTCTCTTTATCACCCTAACTCAGGTGCCTAAATGCATCTTTTTATGACTGTATACCTTTTAATAGAAACTCCTTTAGGTAACAAAAATCTGGTTAAGATTTTCATAACATCTCTTACAAACAGTCAGATAGGGTTCCCTCTTCTACATAACTTTTTGTTGAGGAAAGAGTTTCTTCTAGTTATAACATCAAACCAGGCCAACCAAAATAAGCACAGCTTGGATGGTGTTCTTACATTTTAAACCAAGTTTAGATATTCGGCTAGTGGTCACACATTTTGTTTCTTCCCATAGATGTCATCTCTCCTATTTTTCTCTTTGGGATCTCTTGTGGCCTTATCTTCCTCTGAGGTCACTGTCAAAGAATCTCTGACTTTCCTTTTACATTCATAAGCCCTCTTCAACCAACCCCTGAGTACCCTACCTTTCCGTGCCTGTCTCATTCTTACTCATTCTATGTACTGAGTCCTTTCTAAGAAAACTAACAAGGAGAAAAGATGGTCACAAGAACTAAGCATACATTCAGAATTTACATAGAAGTACCTTTACAGATGTTGCGTAAGAGGAAACACAGCCACCCTTGTTTAAAAATTAGATTTTGATATATAAGATTATTAGTCTTATGCCTCTTTGTGCTAGGCATAGAGTCCATGTCCTAATTCTAGGGGTGAAGATCAGAGAAAATCATGTAATTGTTTTAATACAAGAACTGTAACAACAGCAACAACAACAATCACTGCTTATTATCTCCAAATACGAATATGCATAAGTCACTATATTTCATTTAGTTTTTACAACAACCTTGTCAGGAAGGTTCCCATACTAATTCTAAAATGAGGATATGACAACCCTGGACTACTAAACACAGCCTAGTTCCAAATGCCTTGCTTTTTTGCCCCACTCCTAATTGATTTCTTTTGCCTCACTTCCTCTTTAAAAACAACCAAACCTACTTATTCAGGCCTTGCTGACACCAGCTGATGGTAGCAAAGGCCACTGTAAACACACAGTTTGTTGAAGGCCCCTGACCCTACTCTTAGGGTCCACATTCAGGAATGAATTTCCCTTTCCCTTGTGCCTCTGGTATTCTAACAAAGCCTGGCTATTTATCTTTTATTTATTTATTTTTTATTATATTTTAAGTTCTGGAATACATGTGTAGAACGTGCAGGTTTGTTACATCGGTATACACGTGTCATGGTGGTTTGCTGCACCCATCAACCTGTCATCTACATTGTAACCACCTCCGAGCTAAGCTCCAAACCACCTACCCTGTAACAAGTAATGATAACTGCTTGCTTAATCAGAGACCGACTCCAGAGACACCTACCAACCCCACATATAATACAAAAGAGACAGCTGGACTGACGGCAATCAGTTATCCGTATGGTTTCTGATTTGGAGTCTTTGATTGGCATAAGGAAAAACTCTCACATTGTATAGCACTGTGCAGTTTTTAACAATGGTCTCATCTTCATTGTACGTTGTAATCACCTTTAAATCTTTAAATCAACTTTAAATCACCTTTGGATCTTTAAAAAGTATTGTTGCCTAGCCCCACTCTCAGAATTGTGATTTAATTATGACCTGAGTATTACAATTTTTAAGAGCTTCCCAAATGATGCTAATGCATAGCATTTGGGAACCAGTGGTTTACATTGTCTCCTGTCCAAAGACTAAGATATGTGAATGCAAGCAGTTACTATTCTATGCTACATTAGAATTAGCCAAACAAAATGCAACAGCTCAGTAGTCAGTCTGCATTTCCTAGATTTACAAACCTCAGTAAAGTTAATCATCTGCAAAATGGGAATAATAATGGCATATATCTTTTGGAACTCTTTGAGGCTTTACATAACATCTGATATAAGAACACTTTGAACAGTAAAATTTTTATAAACAGCTATTATTATAATTATTATGATCATGTAACTCAACTGCATCATGAACCATATTATGTCACAATTACTTATTTACAATACACTTTCTCATTAGGTTTAGAAAAGCCAGGTAGATAGGACCATGGCTTTTACCTTCCTGGTATCTAGCATAGGATTTTGTCCATTGAAGACAACCAATTGGAATTTGTTGAGTGGATAAGTGGATAGATTAACCTACAGAAGTAGCATAGTGGGTACAAAGAACAGTGGAAAGGAAAATCAAAGACTAGGGTAAGAATCATGTCTCTGTTATTTTATTAGCTTTGGGGGTATGGGAAAGTCCCTAGCTATTTGAGAACTTGAATTCTCAATCTGTAGCCATTAGCTAATGATTTTGATTACTTAACATGTATTCTGCTCTATGTTAGGCACTGGGGATATGAAGATGAATAAGACACAGGCCCCCATCCCTTCTTCACTTCCTGGGCTGATAAGAATTGGATCAATAGTTATTAAATCATAACAATTATAGTAAGACTTTAGCATCTTATTTCAAGAGCTTCTATTGTCATACTTTATTTTCCATCTATTTTCCCTTAAACATTATAAGGTGCTAGACATAGCACAATTAGAGTTCAGCAAGATATAAATAACTGTTAGACTGAACTTGTGAATAAATAGTAGTTTTTGAGGGCATCTATCACATTCATTTCATTTGAAAAAAATAGTTTTTAATAACATTTTGTGAAGAATAAGACAATAAAACCTTCACAATGCTTTCATATGGGGGGTTTCATTGAGTTTACAGAGTTTGTATATTCAAAAAGAAGATTTGTGAATGTCTGAATCTTTATCCCCAAAACACTTTTCTTCTAAAATGAATAAGCATTTGATATGACTCACCCAAATAATTGTTTAAATTGCTGAAGTCACGCGAAGGAAAAAAGTAGATTCACTCATGTCTTCACTTTATCACATAAATCCTGTAAATATTTTAAAATCTTTTTCTATAATGCTGTTTGTTTTTCATCAACAGGGTTAGGACATATTCATATGGAATTTTCCTTGTTTGTCTAATATATTTTCAACAAGGTATTTCAGGAAAAACACATACACACATACACAGACAAATTCAGGTTCAAACCTAGCCTCTACTGGCTTTATCATCTTGGAAAAAGTTACACATTTGTTCAAGGGAGATATTAGAACTTACCTCATTGGACAATGTAACCATTTAATTAATATTTAAATAATTATGTCACAAAATTTATCAGTTATTTATTTATATAATCAAATCATTTAATTATTTGTGATGTGAAAACATTGGAAGCAATATAGATACTCCATAAATGTAGATGTCATCTTCAAGAACAAGCTCCTTAAGCACAATTTTCACTACGTCAACTGCTGATTTTTAAAAAATGACATAGCTCATCCATTACCTATGTAATGAATTCCATACCCATCGGGGGTGGACATTCCCACACCTGGTCTCAAACCATGGGACTTTCCAATGATAACCCCATAGCCTTCTCATCTTCAGACATCTGCCCTTTGCTCCAAGCATGCCACATAGCTCCTGTGCTATCTCCCAAATATAGCCTCCCTTTCCCCTACCTAAGCTACTCCTGTTTTCCTCAGCTCCTGCAGCACTTTTTACTTCTCATATAACACTAAAAATATTCTACCTAATAACAACAGAAAAATTGTTTAAAAATATCTGTCTTCCTAACAATGTTACAGGCTTTTTTTTTTTTTTTTGAAGGCAAAGATGGTGTCTTCTATATCTTTGTATTCTTCCCAGCTCTTAGCAGTCAGCCTCTGTCATAATGAATATGTACTAGGAGCTTGCTGAATTGAAATTACTTATTTGACATTAAGTAGGCAGAGTAATATATCAACTGTGTTTTTTTCATTTTTCAACTGATTTTGATGAGAGATGGTAAACATGGGTTCCAAAGCGATTATAGTCAAAGTTAACAGAACTCAAGAAGTTTGCACGCTGGCAAACAGTAGAGATAATATAGCCAGGTATTAAGAGAAAATAAAAGGGCCTGAAGGAAGTTGCACAAAATGAATTCATTGAGCTGCTCCTTTTTCCAAGGAAGCATGAAGATGTCAGGGATAAGATAGCACAGGCTAGCAGCAGGGTGCAAGCATTTTGGAGCCACATCATCCAGCTTTGAATTCTGGCTCAATCAATTACTGCCTTAGGCCCTTGAAAAAGCAACTGGACCTCTCTATGCAACATCTACAAGTTAAAAGATGGGTCTTGTGTGAGGAGTGAGTGAGTTGACATGTGGAGTACGTAGGGCAGTGCCAGGCATATTGTAAGTGCTATGTAAATGTTTATAAACAAATAAGGGACATGTGTCTCAGAGAAACTCCCCAGGAAAAGGAAAAGTCAAAACACAGACAAAGAGGTGATAATTGATGAAGCAAAGATCTAGAAGAATGTTTTTTATAGTGGAATTCCCAAACAATCTATATCAGAATGTTCTTTGGGCTTAGTAAATGCAAATTTCTGGACCCTGTATCAAAGTTCCCTTATAAAGGGAATGGGTGAATCCAGGACGTTGCATGTTAGTAGCATCCCCCAGGTGGTTCTGGTGCTATTTAGAAACTACTTGTCTAGGCCTCTGCCGCTCAAAGTGTGGCTTCAGGACCTGCAGCACTAGCAGCACCTGGAAGCTTGTTAAGAATACACAGTCTCGGGCTCTACTTTAGACCTACTGAATCAGAATCTGCATTTTCACGAACTTCAGGTGGTTCGTAAGTACACAAAAATTTGAGAAGCATCCTCTATTATAGAAGATAGATAATTTGGGAAATAGAATCTGCCCATTAGAATGGGATTTATGATACATGAGAAAGGGTTTTTTTATTTTTATTTATTTTTATTTTTTTTAGTAGAGAGAAGTAAATGATAGAAGTGGTACATGTATAGTCACTAATTGATACAACAAATATATTAAGTATCTCATACATTCCAGAAACAACTTTGATGCTGAAGAACAAGACAGACATGGTCTCTACTACCCTCTGGGGTGTATCAACTAAGGCAATGATGTGACAGATAAACCCTGAAATCCCACAGACTTCATCACATGGGAGTTTACTTCTCAATAAAAATGAATGTGGAGATTCCTAGTTGGCAGGTGGAGTTCTCTAGAGTCATTCAGAAACCCAGGGCCCTTCTGTGACTCTGCCCTCCCTGGGTACCATATCTTCTGCATAAAGGTTGGTTGGTAGAAAAACAGAGTTCAGAGGATCTCATGGGAAGTGCTCACAGGCCCTGCTTGGAGGAGTGTGCATCCCTTCTGCTGACATGCCATTGACCACAGCTCAGACACGTGAGCACCCTAGCCTAGAGGCTGGGAAATTCAATCTAACTCTGTGGCCTGCAGAGGGAGGAAGTGGAGATTTGGTGAACACACGGCAGCCTCTCTCATGTTGAGTTTACCAGCTATGGGCTAAGGACAGAGAGTACAAACGAGAGAAATAAAAGGCCAGAAAGGATAAAGTTAGTACTGGGAGCCAGGTAAGAAACCTCTGTTAGAATAAATACTTAGTGCATGGGGCATGATCAAACAGACTCCTTTAAAAGAAACAGTAATATTTTTACACACACAAAAAGGAGTTTATGTGTTGATTTATCTAATCTTTGCAACAACTCTGTAAGGTAAGCACAATTACTTCTTTCACTGCACACATGGGGAAAATGGGACACTAAATAACTTGCTCAAGTTTGTGAGTAGCCGAGTCAGCATTCAAACTCAGGAGCCCACGTCCTCAGGAGCACTAGGCGACACTGCCTCATCCTGCTGGCCTCACACTGGCTGGGCTGAGAGAGCCTGAGAAGCCATGTGGAATCTGACAGTGCAGTAGACAGCATTATTTTTACACAGACAGAACTTAAAGTATTGAATTTAAACAAATAATTGGGGAGTGAAGAGATATTACTTTTAAAAAACTAAGTATTTGTTTTGGTTAGTACATATAGCTCTATTCATGTGATATCTTTGGGTTGCAAGCAACAAAAACCAATTCTGATTAATTTAACAGATGATAGAGTTTTTGGAATGATACCAGATAGCTCATGGAATAACAGGAAAGCTGTAGATAATAGAACCTACTTCTTAGTGCTACAGTGAATCTACATTATATAATATGCTATCATATTATATAATGTAGATTCACTGTT